>NC_065592.1:21945000-22250227 GCF_024542745.1 Macaca thibetana thibetana | reverse complement strand
ACCAGATAAAGATATGTGCATGCATGCATCCATTCATCAAGCATTTATTCAGCACCTACTATATACCAGGCACTGGAGTTTAAAAGCTGTATATATTATGTTTATGTCCTCAGAGAAGTTACATCACATTCAAACGAATAAGACATCTGATTTTTACCAACTTATATTTATTGAGGGCTCAGCTTCTAGAACCTGTGAGAGCTACCATGCTGAATAATTGATGCTACCCGCCCATCAGCCCTTAGATTCAGAAAGGGAAATGGGCATACACGCAAAAAAATTCTTATACTTGATAAACTGTTATATGTAAAATAAACTGAATTCAACAGTGTGACATATGTTCAGTGCATGATGTAATTTGTTCACCCATTCAGTTATTCATTTTTTCATTTCTTTTTTGATCAAATATTTAATAAGGGCTTATTGTATACTAAACATCAGAAGCACTTGGTATAAAGTATTGAATAAGGCAACACAATTCATACATTTGCAGCTTACAGACTAACAGGAAAGACAAATATTCTAGAGATACTCATAAGTAAATATATAATGACAAGCTGCAATAACCCTGCAAATGAAGAAAACCAAGTATCATGAAGCAAGATAATGGGCAAGACCCTGAGTTGGCTTAAGGAGTTATCGAAAGCATCTCAAATTTACCTTTTTTGTTTGTTACGAATGAAAAATAGGATAAACAAGCAAAGAGAGAGAAAAAGAGTATTCCAGATGAGGGGAAGAGAATCACAAAGTTTCTGATGTTGGCTTGCATTTCCCACCGGAGTACAGAAAATTGGAAAATGGCTGGAGTGAGGTCTCAAGGGCCAGATCATGCTTTACTTTGCAGGCCTCATTAAGATATTTGAATTTCATTCCTAATATTAAAGGAGGCCACCAGAAAGTTCAAGCATAGGAGTGACTTGGTCTGATTTGTGCTTTTAAAAGGATTCGTCTATTAAAGTGGAGAATGGGTTGGAGAAAAACAAGACTGGGATGTGAAAAAAAAGACTGTTGTCCAGTAGTCAAATGAGAGTGGCTTAAAGTAGGCAGGAGATATTTAACATATATGTTCAGGATTGAGTGGATGGACAAACCAGGGAGATGGATTGAAGATGAGGCATGAAGAAGAAGAAGTATAAGAATAATTTCAGATTTGGGGGCTTAAGCAACTGGGTAGATGAAAGAACTATTAGCTGAGATGGAGAAGAATGGAGTAGAGATTAATTCTGCCTAATAAAAGGCCCTTTGGGGTATCCCAAGAAGGTCCATTGCGATAGGGAATATCTGGACAGGAGTTTGAAAGAAGAACATTTAAAAAGGTTAATATGGGAAAAGGGTGGTTGTTCTAAGCAGAGAGAACAACGTGAACAAAAGCCTGAGGATGCAAGAGTGCGTGACTTGGAGAATGGCAGTAAGAGTATGGCATTGCATATGCAAAGTTGCACAGTGTGGGGATGTTGTTTTCAACATACAAGATTGAAAAGTTAGTAGACATGAGGAATCAAAGAATTTGAAATTAATCCTGTATAAAAGACAAATGTTGAAGGTTTTGAGGCAGTGGAATAACATGTTCAGACCTGTTTTGTTGTTGTTGTTGTTGTTGTTGTTTTTTAGGAAGATCTTCAGAATTTGTGGAGTTCTATAAGAGAGATAAAATAGTCAGTGGTGGAGAAAGAGACATTTTGGGAAAATTGAAATATATGCAGTCTTTTTTTAGCATCTCTAACAGATCCGTTTAAGAATATGAGCATACATTATGTATAATTTGGGTTGTTTTTAAAAAGATCATGTTTGTTATATATAGAGCTGCTGAGGCCTGGGCTACTCTTGAAATAGATTTTATTTGCCCATTAAGATGATGGTGGGGGGGGTGGTCTGAGGGCTACCCATAGGTCAACATATTGCCTTGTCAATCTTGTCATTTCCAACCTGAATTGTCATACCTCTTTTATAATTGAAAAAGGCAAAGTCGGTTTTGCTTTTGTTTGTGGGTGGACTGCTGTTTTGACCATTAAGGTGTGCTTTGATCAAAAAAGCAAATTAAGAAAAATGCAACTGGGAAATTATGGGACAATACATACTATTCATGGTGCGGAATTATAAAAACATATATGTATACATATGTATAAATAATTTTTCTGTTTTTGCTTCATCTGTACCTTATACGTGTGTTTTTTAAAAATCAAAGAAATGTCTTAGACCAGGAGTCAGTAAAATTTCTCTGTAAAAAGCAAGATAATAAACATTTTAGGCTTTGTGGGCTATATGGTCTCTGTCACAACCACTCAACTCTGCCTTGTAGTGCAAAGCTGCCATAGACAATATATAAACAAATGAATATGATTGTGTTCCAATAAACAGTATTTACAAAAACAGGTGGTGAGTCACAGTTTGCTAACCCTTGTCTGAGACCCCTTAATCTGAAAATATAATAAGGGTTCATTTTGGCTACCTTTAAATATCTACCTCTGTGTTTGTATAACATACAGAGTTTACACAGCATTGTTATATCTGTTTATCACTTACAAAGGTTGTTCAGTTTAATTTATTCATGTGCAATAGAATCAGTACCCAATAAAACTAAACCCCAGGTACGGCAGCCCTTTGTTTTAATCAAAGTTATAAAAATTTGTTACCAAATTTTGATTTATTTTTGTTTATCCCAGTTTTGATTTGTCTTGAGTGTATTTATTTATTTATTTATTTATTGAGACAGAGTCTCCCTCTGTCACCCAGGCTGGAGTACAGTGGCGTGATCTCGGCTCACTGCAGTGTTCAAGTCATTCTCCTGCCTCAGCCTCCCGAGTAGCTGGAATTGCAGGTGTGCACTACCATGCCAAGCTAATTTTTGTATTTTTAGTAGAGAGGGGTTTCTCCATGCTTGCCAGAGTGGTCTCAAACTCCTCACCTCAAGCCATCCACTCCCCTTGGCCTCCCAAAGTCCTGGAATTACAGGCATGAGCCACTGTGCCTGGCCTGTCTTAAGTGTTTTTAAACTTTCTGTGTGATAATTACTAAATTAACCCCCTCAGATCAAATTATCACTCACCCTACAACAGGAAGGAAAGAAAGAAGCAGCAGGAGGAAGAGGAAAATGAGAACAAGGAAGACTTGATGAAGATAAAGAGGAGGAGGCACTACTTTTTAAATTTTTTTGGTTACAAATCATGGTCCAACCTACAGAAGGGAGAAAATATTTGCAAACTATGCATCCAACAGTGTTCTAATATCCAGAGTCTATAAGGAACTTAAACAAAACAAGAAGCATAAAACAAACAACTGCATTAAAAAGTGAGCAAAAGACATGAACAGGCACTTCTGAAAAGAAAACAAATATGAAATCAACAAACATGAAAAACTGGTTAGTATCATTAATCATCAGAGAAATGCAAATCAAAACCACAGTGAGATATCATCTCATACCAGTCAGAATGGCTACTATTAAACAGTCCAAAATTAACAGTTGCTAGCGAGACTGCAGAGAAAAGTGAATGCCTATACATTGCTGGTGGGAAAGTAAACTAGTTCAGCCACTGTGGAAAGCAGTTTGGACATTTCTCAAAGAACAAAACAGAAGTACTATTTGACCCAGCAATTTCATTGCTGAAGGAAAATATATTGTTCTTCCAAAAAGACACATGCACTCATATATTTATTATAGCACTATTCACAACAGTAAAGACATGAAATCAATCTAAGTGCCCATCAATGATGGAATGAATAGAGAAAATGTGGTGCCTATACACCATAGACTACTCTGCAGCAATAAAAAAAGGATGAAATCATGTCTTTGCAACAACACAGACGCAGTTGGAAGTCATTATCCTAAGCAAACTAAAACAGAAACAGAAAACCAAATACCACATGTTTTCTCTTATAAGTGGGAGCCAAACATTGGGTACTGATAGACATGGAGATGTCAACAATAAACACTGAAGACTAATGGAATGAAGAGGGAGGAAGTGGGGCAAGAGTTGAAACATTAACTGTTGGGTACTATGCTCACTATCTGGGCAATGGGATCATTTGTATCCCAAAACTCAACATCACATAATATACCCATGTGACAAACCTGCATATGTACCCCCTGAATCAAAAATAAAAATGAAAATCATTTTAAAAAAGAACTCATGGTCCAGGCTCTGTGCCAAAAGTTTGCAAATATTATTAATTCCCTCACTAAAACCATAAAGTTACTATCACCATTTAAATATTGACAAGAAGACTTTTAGGTGTGATTTCTTTACAATCAGTCACTAGGACAAAAATGTGAATGCAAACAGTTTATCTAAAAGGCAACCCCAGGAAATAATGTGAAGAAATGAGCAAGAGGCCCACGAAAGGGAAGAAATAATAGATGTGTTATTGAGCAGGCCACTGACACTAAATTTCTCCAGAGACCATTTTAGAGACTGTGAAGATCACACATTGTAACTGTCCAACTGAGGATCAAAGAAGCTGGAGTATTTGAGCATCCACTCCCGTCCCTTATGGGTTAAGTTGGCTCCTGGGTCATTAACCCCTTGGATTTTCCCTTCAGCTCTACATGTGGGCTGATATCATTCATGTAACAAGGGAACACCTTTAGGGAGAGACAAAGAGATACTGGAGGTAGGAAACTGATGGTTATGTACAGGAATTGTCCCCTAACCTTTCAGATGACCTCTGGCATGGGCCAAGGTGATGCAAATGGGGTACCAGCAGTATATGCTACACACACTGAGGCCAAAGTCTCCAATGCCTGATGCTATATTTCCTGTCTCAGATCCATTATTTATTCCTGCTTTGTTCTCACTCAACACTGTTATTGTTTAGTCCTAAAGCTAAGGGAAAGCTGGAGTCCATCTCCAGGGTGGCTTTTAACTAATAATTCTCCTAGTTTTCCCAGGAGCTTTCTTTTCCCAGTATGTCAGAGCCCACTCTTAACACAAAGACACTGGTTTGCATCCAGTCTGGCATGGTAAACGTTAGTGGCAAAGAAATCAAAGCTAAGTAGTTACAGTCCACTAAATCACTCCCAGCCTGTTGTTTACCTTCATGGAATACAGATGCAAGATTTACTAGGTAGCAAACATCAGTAGGCACTGTGGCTCACAAGTCATATGCTGGCTATTTTAACAGCAATGGGAAATTTTCTTTGTTTGGAACCTTGGAAGTAGACACCCAGGTGTGGGGAAAAACATTTAGAAAAAAAATTAAGTGCTTTATAAAGTGTTAGTATAAATTAAGAAAAATAACTGACTACTTTTTTTTTTAAATACACCTTTCCTCTCTGTGCTTTACATCCATCTTCCAGAGTAGGAGTCAGCAGGGGACTGATTTATTTATAGCACGTGGGCTAACATATGGGAAAAGCATAAGGCCTTGTTTCTATGTTCCTCCAGAGGGCAGATCCAGAAATGGGGGTGGGGAAGTGGGGGGAGGAGAAGCTCCAATAAATGATTGAACGCAATACAAGGAAAAACTTTCCAGCAGTTAGCACTCTCTAATACTAAACCTTTACTACCTCGTGAAGCAGTGAGCTCCCGACTAATGAAGGTGCAAGATTTTCATTTGTTGCAATCAGAATAGTGGCAGCTATGGCACTGGATGAAAGCTGAGAAGAGATGACCCTTGAAATAATAGTCTCTCAAGTCCAACAGCCTGTGCTCAATCTTGGCTCTGTTACTGTGAATCACTCTGACCTTTATTCTCTAATCTGTAAAACGGGAATAATGATAGTATATGTTCTCAGGATTGCTTCGTGAATTTCCCAACATAATGCATGTAAAGGATCTAACCATAGTAATCATTTAATTGATATGCTGTTGTTATCAAGGAGCTCACAAGGGAGGGCTTTGCATAGAAATTCTCTCAGCAAACACATGCTGAGCACTATCTTTATTTTAGGATCATGCCAGACACTGAAATTCAGAAATGGATACACTGGGTTCTTTTCCACAAAAATCTCCCAGGGTGCATGTGTTTGTGTACAGGGATGTCCTAAGGGCTTGTTAGTCCAGGGAGACCTCCTGGCCTGGGTCTCAGGAAGTGGTCCATCTGGCTGAATCCCAGCAACTTTTCCTGGGAGAGAGTATGTCTTGTGGGTAAGGGAAATAGGAGAGGCACATGATTCCATGCTGTTTCTAGATGGGTAGCAGACACAGTGAACTCCAGCGGAATGCAGGTAATCAGGGAAATAAATCCCAAATGTTTTTTCCAGTACAATTAAAAGGGGTGCCAAAATCAGTTTTACGGGTAAAAAGAGGTCTCAAAAAGTTTGCCAGTGTGCATGGGGTTAGCTTTTTTCAGAATTAGGAACACAATCATTTAAAAAAAGCAAAGAACTACAATTTATTGAGCACATACTAAATACCAGGCATTGCCCTAGACACTTTCTATGCACCGCAATACTTGATCTGTTCAATAGCCTTGTGAAATAAGTACTACTATTATTATAACCATTCTGTAGAAGAAGAAGAAGAAAAAAACAGGCCTGAAGAGATTAAATTACTCACCTGGGATCGCAAGGTACACAGGTGGAGAGACTCGCAGGCTAATTATTTGCCCTGGAGGGAAGGACTGATGGAGTAACAGTCATTTGCTAGCCATTCTCCCTAAGCCAGAAACAGTACTGGCTGCAACTTCTGGGCTTTATGGAAACAGCTGAGCACTCTGGAACTGAGAGCTGCTGCTGACTTGTTTTTGCTGCCTGTGGTTCCCTGTCTGTAATCTGGAACCATACGTGTCTACAAAACTGCTCTGAGATAAATAATAAAAATGGGGAATGGGAAAAGAGGTGGCAGATGCCATGGAAACACAGGAGTCTTTGTATGACTTGATTTGGGGGAGTGACATTCATAAAGGTGTGTGAAATGGGAGCATATTCCTGTGACACCATGTGGAAGCGGGAAGATTACAGGTGAGACCCCCAGTTCAAAGCAGTAGCCAGTGGACCTGGGTGGAGGCATAGAAAAAAACCCAGGATTCGGCCGGGTGCAGTGGCTCACATTTGTAATCCCGGTACTTTGGGAGGCCGAGGCGGGCGGATCACAAGGTCAAGAGATGGAGATCATCGTGGCCAACATGGTGAAACCCTGTCTCTACTAAAAATACAAAAATTAGCTGGGCGTGGTGTCTTGAGCCTGTAGTCCCAGCTACTCAGGACGCTGAGGCAGGAGAAGCATTTGAACCCGGGAGGTGGAGGTTGCAGTGAGCCAAGATCACGCCATTGCACTCTAGCCTGGGCAACAAGAGAAAAACTCCATCTCAAAAAAAAAAAAAGAGAGAGAGAGAGAAATAGCCCAGGATTCATAGATCCAAATTCGATGTTATTTTCTGGCTGTGTGATCTCGGACAAGTCATTTAACTTATCTTGATTTCAACTTTCATTTGAGTATCAATGCTGACTTCCTAGGATTGCTATAAAGATTAAATGCGCTAATGATGCAATGTGCCAGATATCAAATAAAACATTTCAGGTGATTAACAGTATCTGACTCTGTGTGACTTTGGATTTATTATTCTACCTGTCTCAATTGAGGTTTATCCAACACACACACAAGAAATGGGCCAGAACTCAACTCTGTTTTTCTGACTTGGCAGCTGAGTTAAGGTGGGAATAGTAACCTCTGCCAACTTCAGCTGGGTCTGACCTTGTGGAAAATCAAACAAACAGAATTGTTTTCCAAATCCCTACAGGGAGAAGCGTGTGTAGGGGTCATTCTTGCTCTGTCAACTATTGGCTTTCTTTCCTGGACATTTTAAAAATATATTTCGCTGGTAAAACAAAACTCACTGGTGTCCAACAGAAAAGAAGGGGGCACAAAGAGGCTGTTACTCTCCTCTCCTTTATTAGGAATGCTCATTCAGTCCTGCTGATGAGAAAGCAGTATATCGGTGTTAGAAGGTTAGCAGCTGCAATGGTAGTGATACCTAGGGTCTCCCAGAATATTCTGGCCCCAGCCTTGTAAACAGGAGCAGAGCCAAAATGAAGTCTGGATGCAGACAGGAGAAAAGGACATTATGGTTGTATGGTAGAGTTTCTTTATGTGGCCTAATGGTCTTAAATGCATTGACTGATGTTTGACAGCTGCTCAGATCCTTCACACTTCTACCTAACCATCTCCTCCCATTTCTTCACTCTCTGCAAATAAAAGCAAACATAAAATGGTCTTGTTAATATAAAATCAATGAACTGTCAGCAGATATATAATAGAGACACTATCTTGAACACGTGAGCAATGACCATGCCACTCTTTTTCCCAAAGCTGTGTGGTCTTGGAAACGTGACTAATCCTTGGAGTCTCTGTTTTTTTCCCACTATACAATGAGGGTGATGCTGCCTACTTTGAAAGGTCATTATGAGTATAGAGACTTCCCACCAATTATGAATCAATAAATATATGTTACACATTATTCTAAGGGCTGAGAAGCAGTGGTGCAAAAGACAAAATTATTGTCCCTGAGAAGCCTATGTTCTTGTAGGCAAGTTGGACAATAAAAACATAAACAAACACAAATTTGAGTTCCTAAGACAAGTTCTTCAGGAGATAAACAGTCACGTGATACAGAATGACGAGGGCTGTCCCTTTAGTTAAATGGTTAGAGAAAGCCTTTGAGAAGCTGCTATTGGGGTGGAGAAGGTATAGGCTCTGTAAATAATGGAGAAAAGGACATTCTCGGGAGAAGGAATAATTAGAAATGCCAGAAAGTGGGAAGAAAATTTGGAATATTTGAGAGTTTTTGCTAGAAGGGAGAGAGTAAAGGAAAAGCTGGAGAGAGATGAGCGATCTTACAGCTTTAGCTAGAGAGAGTGATTGCCTGACGGCCTGTCAGCTCCAACGCTGAAAGCTCAGTGAAGAGCATTCTTGTTCAAGTTTGGGTGTGGTGTGCATCTCTAAATCAGTTAACCATGGCCAAAGGGTCAGGTTTATATCAAAAAATGTAGCTCCATTGGGAATCTTATGGACGAAGCGAGGGAAGAATGTAGTTCTCAGAACAAAAGGACGGCACTGTTTCCAGAAATTAAGGGAGAGCATCTGGTGATTAAAATGAGAGTCACTTGCTGCACCAGGTTCTTGGGTCCAGAGAAATTTGATTTTATGGCTGCCTCTTGAGGTAGGTTGGGCAGATAATCTATCTCCGTTTTAGGATAGAAGAATCATGCTTCAGAGGCTGCAGAATCTTGTCCAAAGTTGCATAGGTTAAAGGAGACAAGGAATCAGTTTTCAGATGTACATCTTAAGACACTTTCCTTCCCTAATTTTTATTCATTTACATGTTTATTGACTATTTACTATGTTCTAATAGCTGTTGTCTTCCAAAGGGATTCTGTGTTCAAAGAACTTTGAAAAAACTAAACTACTATCTTCTGGCGATTCTCAAATTATGTTAACATACATAAACACACCTCTTGAAGCACAGCATTTATTAAAATGTCTTCGACCACTGAACTTGCTTTCTTCTATGAGAAATGTTAATCTAAGTTTCCTTTAGTTATCTTTTATTCATTTGAAAATTATATGTCAAACACCTACTGTAAAGTATAAAAGAAAGAACAAGGAGATGAAATCAGAAGTCTTGTTTAAATCCAACCTCTGCTGCATGATCTTAGGCAAATCATCTATTATCAGCACACTGGCTCCCTATATCATTATCTACAAAATGATGAGGGTTAGACCAAATAATAAAATCTCTTCCTGCTCTGATAGTCAGTAATTATATTTTTATTCTCCAATGCTGCAAAAGTTACAGACAAGAAGAAATATGACTCCTGACTTTAAGGAATTTATGCTTCATTTGCAAAAGGAGGATGTGCGCGCGTGTGTGCATGCACGCACACACACGTGCACACCCATGGGGCCCACATAGTAAATGTATGATTATATAGTTCTAATTTTATGCAACCTTGCTCATCTCAAGTGAGAGTGAGGATAATGTTGTTTGTTTGTTCTGTGAGGAACACAGTGACAGAAAGGTTAAACCATTTTCCCAAGGTCACACTATATTTAATAGCAATTGCTGGTGCCACAGGTGTCCACAGAAGTTTGGGGCATCAACAAGTTAAACCATCCATTAGCACAGAATTTATGTTGTTTGGAAGAATGCAAAAATGAACCAAACAACAGTTAATATTTTCATAAGACTTTACAGTTTACAAAGAGCTTTGCTTGGACATATTATACCCATTTTTATGGCCTATATATTGGTGCAGATAGAAAGCTATAGTCAGAGGGTTTAAACAACTTGTGCAAAGCTACTGAGTGGACCACTTCTATTTCATTGCATAGATGGCTATTTCCATTTTTGTGGTTTCATTGGCTAGAAACTTTGCATTCCTAGATCTGAAAGTTGAGCAGGGATGATCTCCTTACTATATTGAAATTTTAATACCTCAAACCAGAATGGGATATTAGATACCACCTCTGTTTTCCTTCTTACACTGATAATCTGAATATTTTTACTCCCAATTTTGTTTTGGTAGCTGGAATATTAGAGATGGAAAGGGAATAAAGTATATTAAAGACATAACTCATCTTGGTAAATACTTGGCAAGTCACTCACTTGGCATTTGTTCTTTGATGTCAGGACACAAAATACACAAACACCTTAGCTACTACCTTAATCCTCTACCCTTAATTTCCTGTAAAAATAATTCTCATACAACTATTTGCAAAATGAATACTACACAGAAGACAGCTTATCTGGAAGTCAAACATCTTTGGTTCCTGCAATTCAAGGGCAATGGAGTCTTGCTTGATTTACTACTTTGAACCTGAATTTTTAAGTCTGTGAAATAGAAGTAATTTTGATATTTTCATAATCAATTACTATTGCAGAGATCAGCAAAATAACACTTGAATGTACATTTGAATCTTCCAGGAGAGATGTATACATGAGGAAATATTGCTATAAGGATGACTATTATATGAATGGTGTTCAAGGAAAATAATCATACAAGAGCTGAAATTTTATCTTAACAAAATAAAGATTGTTCTTAAAAGTCAAACACCAAAGTACAGACAGTGACTTGTTGTACAGAATTCTTCTTTGTTATTGTAATTGTTGAGATGAAATTTGACCTGTGTTCAAGAGAGACTGTAACTAGACATTGGAGTCAGGATGTGCCGAAAACAGCAAACAGCAAAGGAGAGTGATGTGAAAGACAGAAAATAAATGATAGACAAATCAGGATTGTATAGATCAGCCTCTAGGCGAATCAAATCCTTTCACCACAACTTCCATGTCATATCTGGGTAAGCACACATTGTCAGTTGTCAAGGTCATGTGTCCTCCCCAACCTTGGCTAGTGTACGCCAGTCACAACTTCTAAGCTCTGACAATGGGGAGGAGTTTAATGGTAATATTCAAATATTGCTGTTGTATCCAAGCATCGCGAGCAATCCTACAGCAGCCAGAGGCAAGGCTCGGTGAGCACTCTCCAACTGGGACAGGATACTAAATCCCTGCCACACGCATACACACAAATGCTGGCATTTTGCAATTGCTTGCATTTTACCATTTTTGATATTCCAAAGAAAGCACTTCATCCAACTTCGGTATTTTATGCGAGAGCACATATGGACTCTGGGACAGATGTTGATTTTTCTGAATAAGTGGACTTTGGCAAGTCATTGCACTTTTCTGAATGTGTTTTCCTTCTTTACAAAGATAATCCTGTCTTATCTCAAAGAGTCATTATAAATCAAAAGCTCTTGAAAAAGAGGTTGGTGACTTGCTAAGGCCAATCAGTAAGACAGTGTCCAAGTCAACATTTGAAATTAGAAATTTCGGCAGCCAGTTTAATGCTCTTTTCACTGTTTCTTCTAGGGGCCGGTGTGAACCAAGTAAACATCCCAGAATGCAGAAAAGCCTGTACTTTTCTGTCAAAATGATAGTTAGGCATGCTTTTATGAGTCCCTACTATGCCCACCAGATTAGTGGAACTAAAAGGTTTTATGCCAAATTGACTACAAAAGTTGAGGCCAGAATACCCATCACACAAAATAAAGCTGAAAAACATAAGCCTCCAACTGCTCCTACAGGTTATGATTTCTACAATGCTGCACATGTAGGGAGGAAAGAGGAAACAGACATAGCCTTACAATCAAGAAATAATCAAAGCCCCTACTGACTTGATTCCACATCGGAAGAACTTCTAAGTTAATGCTTTTCAGGCCCTCTGTGTTGAAAGAACAGAGTATACTTTTCACCACAGACTTTTTTTTGGAAACTAAAATTAAAGTGAATTGAAAAATGAAATAAAAGCACATGCAAACTATAAGGACAAATATTGTTGTGTTAGATTTGACAGAAATAAAATGACTTTGTCAAATCGATATAAAAGTTGCAAGAGTATTTGTCTAAATTTCTATGCTTATGTCATCATATATTGCAAACAGTTAGTGGATCAACACCAGTCTGCGGACCACATTTTGAATAGTATTGCTCTATGCCACTGCAAAGTAGAAGCCCATCACCAACTTTCTGGACTGGGAGCCCTGGAGAAAGGGGTGCAAGTAATTTCAAGACCATAACATGCTATATGATTTACATATATTGTGTGTATTGTTGGTTTCCTCCCTCTGGAATGTAACCTCCATGTGGCAAGGGTTTTTGCATGTTTTGGGAACTAGATATCCCCAGAGTTTAGAATAGGGTCTAGTGCATAGTAGCCACTCAAAGAACATATGAATATAAGTGCATGGATTACACAAGCAGGGATGAGGGAAGAGATAGAGAGGAAAACAAAAAGCAAAGCAAAATATATACACACACAGGCCCTTTCTCATACAAGAAGCGTTAATACTAAGAAAATTAGCTGATAAAATGAATAATCAAAATGTAAATTCATCATGAATTAAATTAATTATGTAAAATGTTTGACCAAGATTTATAATAAGAATACCCAAGTTGACCACAGAGAAAAATACATGAATCACAGGCAGATATTAGAAAACAAGCAAAGGAAAATTCAAAATTTTAAAAATGTATAATTAATTATTTAAATAAAAACTATAAATAGTGGAATAAGCCCCAGTTAAAAAACAGTAAAAAAGAAAAAAACTTGGAATAGAATAATAAGGACCTCATCCAAAATTCTCCACATAGAAACAACTAAGAAAAATAAGAGGAAGTAGATACCAAAGATAGTTTGAGAAGCTCCAATTTAGGCCCTGTAGGAGTTGCAGAATACTCAACAAACAAAAAGGAAGGAGAAATCTTTAAAAAGGTAATTTTTGGCTTTTTCCAGAACTGAAGAAACAAAGTTTCACAAATCAAAAATTTTACACGCTATTGATTGTAACAAATCAACATCCACTCGTTGCGTAAAACAGTAGAACAAGGACAAAAATATTGTCTTAAAAGTTACCAGCGACAAAAAATACAGTGACCACAGTGGAACCGAATATATACTGACAAGAGATTGTTTTTCCTCTTTGGTAATGAAACTGAGGCAGGAGAATACGATCTGGAGGCAGGGAACATAAGGCCGATTCACACTGACTTCCTAGAACTAAATCAAATGGAAACACTTCAGCTATGACAGGAAATATTCTCTCTATTTACAAAGGGCCTACACTGACTAAAAGATTTTGTAACTTTACTTCATCCTCTCCATTTACATAGGTTGTACACCAAGTCAGCAATGGACCAAGTAACCCCTAGTGGGTATTTAAACCCCCACAAATTCTGTAACAGGGCCCTTGAGCCCTTATGCTCGGGCCCACTCCCACTCTGTGGAGTGTACTTGGATTTTCAATAAATCTCTGCTTTTGTTGCTTCATTCTTTCCTTGCTTTGTTTATGCATTTGTCCAATTCACTGTTCAAGATGCCAAGAACCTGGACACCCTCCACCAGTAACAAACCACCATTAAAAAATTGTAACTGGGACAGTGAAAGAGAACTGACCCAACCAAACTGCATCTTGCTTCTAACCTCCAAGTTGTCCTTGTTCAATCCTGGGCATAGGCTGAACTAACTTTGAGAGGAACTTAGTTTATAGTTTAGCTTTGAAACAAAGATGGTAACAGCCCTTTCCTGAAACAAACCCACTTCTTCTCTGGGGACTAGACTGCCTTTGTGGTACTAGCAAATTAGTCAAAAGATTAGAAATTACGGTTTAGGAGTCATACAGCTGGAGACTATAAGATTCTAATCTTCCCCAAATTGCTTGTGGGGATAATATCACTATTGTAAAGCCTGTGCTTGAGATATTTTGCAGACCCTGCACTTGATGGATCAGCTGGCACCCCTCAGATTGATAAACTGGCTCATCTAATCTTGAGGTCCCCACCCAGGAACTGACTCAGCGCAAGAGGACAGCTTCGACTCCCTATAATCTCACCTTTGATCTGACCAATTAGCACTCCGACTGACTCACTGGCCCTTCATCCACCAAATTATCCTTAGAAACTCTGATCCTCAAATGCTCAGACATACTGATTTGAGAATAATAAAACCCTGGTTTCCCACACAGCCAGCTCTGTGTGCATTACTCTTTCTCTGTTGCAATTTCCCTGTCTTGATAAATTAGCTCTAGGTAGGGACAAGGTGAACCTGTTGGGTGGTTACAATAACAGTAGTGCCCAAAGACCAAGTGGTAAATATCTCATTGTATTGAAGGAAGGCTTTTTATATCTAGCTAAACTATTAGTCATGTTTAAAGGCAAGATAAAGTATTTTTTTAGAATGCAAAGACTAAGTGAACTTAACAATTTTAGTTTATTGCTAAAACAAGTAAAACGCATTTCAAAAAAGAAGAAATGTGAACCTCAAATGAAGATGTAAGATACAAGAAGCAATGGCAAAAGATTTAAAAAAGGCAAATGTCTGTGAGCACAGAAGTTAATACCAGTAAATTTAATTAGCTTTTGAATGTAAAATTAATAATTATGTTCATGTGACAAATGTAAAACAAAGTCCAAACGATAAGTATAATAATGGGGATTCGTGTGTAGTGGCAAATCACGTTTATTCATATAACTGATAATTCCTAAAATATCAGAAGGGAACAGTAAACACAGAAACTATATCAATCCATGAGGAATCAAAAGAAGAAAGGAAAAAATGATGACAGAAATAAGCCTAACTATATCTGTAATCTCAACTAAAGTGAATAAAATTTCCCATTATAAGATATATTATCTGACTGAATTTTAAAAATCCAGTTACTATATTTCTTAAAGAGATTCACTTAATACAAAAATCACATGAAAAGTCTGAAAAGAAAATGACATGCTATGCAAATACTAAACCAATGAAAATGAGGTGATAATACAGAGAGAAAATAATTCATACCAGCAAAATGAAATCCAAGACAAATACATTATGAGAGGTAAAGAAATATATTATTTAATAACAACATTTTAAAAAATACTCACCAGAGTAAATATAAAATATGGATGCACTTAACAACATACCTTAAAATAGAAAAGCAAAATTTGTATCATTTACAAAATTGGGAAACACTCTATTGTAAGTGGGAAATTTTTAAATATCTTTATTGGAAACTGATAGAATACATAGACAAAAATAGTAAACAAATTTAACCAGCTTTATTATATATGTGTGTACATATTCCTATATATACATGCTATATTCAAAAATTGATCATGTAATTTTTCTAAAATAGATAAAGTACACATACATGTACAACATACATAGACATTTATAATATATGCAGTCATCAAGAATATAAAATATTTTGAAGACTTGATATTGGCAGGGCACGGTGGCTCACGACTGTAATCCCAGTACTTTGGGAGGCCGAGGCGGATGAATCACGAGGTCAGGAGTTTGAGACCAGCCTGGCCAACATAGAGAAACCCCATCTCTACTAACAGTACAAAAATTAGCCAGGTATGGTGGCACACTCCTGTAGTCCCAGTTATTCAGAAGACTGAGGCAGGAGAATTGCTCGAACCCAGGAGGTGGAGGTTGTGGTGAGTGGAGGTCACACCACTGCACTCCAGCCTGGGTGACAGAGCGAGACTCCATCTCCAAAAAAAAAAAAAAAAAAAAAAAAAGACTTGCTATTAAATAGACTGCATTTTTTATTTACAATACAACTAATTTAGACATTGGCAATAAAACAGTATAAGTGTTTTGTTACTTTTCATCTGTTAACTATGATAAGGTAAGAAAAATGTTTTGGGGGGCAGTGGTTTTCTCATGGATTGAACATTGGAATCACATGGGGAGGGAGGCTATAATAAATACTGATCCCTGGATTTCAGCCCCAGGGATTCTGAGGAAATTGGTCTCTGGGATATTTAACCTAGGGACTGAAATTTTTAAAAGTTCTCAAGGTGATTCTAATATGCAGTTCAAGCTGAGCTCCACTGATTGAGGGTCTAGCAATATTTCTACCATGTAAGTGTTACAGCCTTTAAAGATGAAATTAGAAAGACAAATGCTTTTCTTCTGTTCAAGAGTTATCAAGGAGATACAATCTTCACTGAAAGCCAGGAGGCTGGTGATGTAATCACCACAGCAGCTGTCAAAGTGCCTTCAGTCACTGTGACCACATTCCTCCATCTGTCCCTTATTTCCTTGGTTTATAATCAAGCACACATCTTAATTGACCCTTATACAGAAGGCATCTAACTGTGTGCTGCTGTGGTCTCCTTTTGTGAAGGGGTCTGAGTCAATCATTTTGCTCATCCTCTCATGGGAAATGAAAGTGGCAGACACACTGAAGCATATCTCTCTGGTCTAATAAGAAGGCCAGATGTGACCAGGCATAAATCTCCCCCTGAAGATGAGTGAAGTGGAGGGATATCCAAATGTTCTCGAGTTGGCCAAAAGTGAAGATTGTTGACTGAGATTTTCAGTAATAGAATTCTCTATGGTTTGATAAATTGCAAGTAATAAAATATAATGTATGAATATGTGGGCTTTGAAATGAGACAGATTGGGAACAAGTACCAGCTCAGTTAGTAATCAGCTATGTGAGCGTAGGCCTATCACTTTTTTTTGTGTGTGTGTAAAATTCATGACATTTAAATGAGGTGATGTAGAAAAAGTGCTTACCTTGGTGCCTGAGACATAGTAATTGTGTGGTATGTGGTATTCATTATTATTGTTATTTTTTAGTACTCTTCCAAAAATACATTCCATTTGAGTCATGCTGGCTTTCAGTTTTTGAAAGTTAACACATTCTTTCTTTCAGAAGAGGGGTATAGGATGGGCCAGGGACCATGAGACATATCTTAGAAAGGAGAGATATAAAAATTTAAGTCTGGAGAGGGAGAGAGAATTTAATACTAAAATGCCTCAGCAAAATCTATTTCCAGATTTCTATGGGCCATGATCTTCGTTTAAAAATAGTCACTTCAACCATACAAGATACAAAGCATCAGGGTGGCAATTGGTAGATGATACTTTATTCATACTTTACCTTAACCAAAGGACTAGAAAAGCATTTAAACTTATAGTGGTTCAGAGCATTGTAGCAGAAAGCTACAATGCCATTTGTTCCCTGAAATTTATGTTCCCTTCCCCCACCAAGTTGTGGATGGACACCTACACATTCTCTTACTCCCTCCTCTAACATTACAACCTAGATACTGAGACATCATAATTTGCAGGTTTAATATGAGGCTAATATGTGATAATCTTCTTATAATCTATCCATTTCTAAGACTTCATTCTAAGTCTTCTTTCCTACTTTTGTTCAAAGCATCCTCTTTCCTCATTCATAAATGCACAAGATAAATTGTTTTCCTCTGCTCCCCCATGAAGGCTTATCATTCATTGAATAACATCTCTTAATTGGACAATAAGTATTTGTTGAGTAGCTACTATGTACATGATGAAGGGGTGGCCTACCCCTCCACACCTGTGGGTGTTTCTCGTTAGGTGGAACGAGAGACTTGAGAAAAGAAATGAGACACAGAGACAAAGTATAGAGAAAGAAAAAGTGGACCTAGGGGACCTGTGCTCAGCATACAGAGGACCCATGCTGGCACCGGTCTCTGAGTTCCCTCAGTATTTATTGATCATTATCTTTACCATCTTAGAAAAAGGGAAGTGGCAGGATAATAGGATCATCGTAGGGAGAAGGTCAGCAGT
The DNA here is from genome assembly GCF_024542745.1 of Macaca thibetana thibetana. NCBI lineage: Eukaryota > Metazoa > Chordata > Mammalia > Primates > Cercopithecidae > Macaca > Macaca thibetana. The sequence goes on along the minus strand of NC_065592.1, from coordinate 22,232,172 downwards.
AAGACCTATGAATAAAGATCTCTGTGACATGAATAAGTTTAAGGAAAAGTGCTGTGCCTTGATATGCATATGAAAACATCTCCATAAACCTTTTTAGTGCGTAAAGAGCAGCATTGTGCTAGCAAGTCCCACCTTTCACCCTAAGGCGGTTTTCTCTCATCTTAGTAAATAGAGCATAGATGTTCCATTGTCCAGGGACGGGCAGGAGACAGATGCTTTTCTCTATCTCAACTGCCAAGAGGCCTTCTTTCTTATATTAATCCTCCTCAGCACAGACCCTTCATGGGTGTCAGGCTGGGGGACGATTAGGTGTTTCCCTTCCCACGAGGCCATATTTCAGACTATCACATGGGTAGAAACCTTGGACAATACATAGATTTCCTAGGCAGAGGTCCCTGCCGTCTTTGGCAGTGTACACGTCCCTGGGTACTTGAGATTAAAAGAATGGTGATGACTTTTCACAAGCATACTGCCTTCAGGCACTTGTTTAACAAAGCACACCCTGCACAGCCCAAAATCTGTTAAACCTTGAGTCACCAGAGCACATGTCTCTTGCAAGGACAAGGTTGGGGGTAGGGTCACAGATTAACAGCATCTCAAATACAGAACAAAATGGAGTCTCTTATGCCTACTTCCTTCTATATAGACACAGTAACAGTCTGATCTCTCTTTCTTTTCCCCACACATTGTGCTATAAGTTAGGGGTATGGAAACCAAAATAGAGTCTCTGATCCCAAGAAGGCAGAATTTGGATTGACAAGTGGAAGAACGTCGGAAACAGGTGATGATGGCAATGCAGAGGACAGGAACCTAACCCAAACTGGAGGCAGAAAGCTTCCAGGGATTAGGTAAAGTTGGCTTTGAGCTGAGGGATATGGAAGAATTAACCAAGTGAAGAGGATGAGGGTATCCCAAACAGAAGGAATAGGCTTTCAGAGGCCCAGGGAAGAGGGCAATGAAACTGATTTTTCAGCAAGGGGCCTGCTATGAAGTCCATGTGAAGGAAAGTTAAGGTGTTTAGGCATATCTCTGAAAACAATGAAACTCCATTATAGCTATGCTGTCTGGAATGGTGGAAAACAATGAAACTCCATTATAGCTATGCTGTCCAGAATGGTGGCCCCTAGAGTCATATGACTATTGAGCATTTGAACATTATCTACTTGAAATGTACTGACACTGTAAAATACACATTGGATTTCAGAGACTTAATACTAAAAAATATTTCACTAGTAATTTTATTGATTACATATAAATGATATTTTAATGCACTGTGTTAAAAGTATTATTAAAATTAATTCTACCTGTTTTTCTTTACTACTTAAAATGCAGCTACTAGAATAATTAAAATTACATATGTGGCTTGCATTTGTGGTTTATATTCTATTTCTTTTGACTTCATTGGAGGCTTTTGAAAAAGAATATGTGACCAGATTTAACAATATTATTCAGAGATGGATTTTCATTAATATAATAAATAGACTGTTTAATAGAGAGAAACACTGAACACTAAAAGTACTTTCATTAAAGTTGAAAACAAAAAAATCCACCATCAACAAAACCAAAACCAAAATTCTTTCAAGTATTATTTAATATTTGTAACAGAAGGTGCTAGACAATGTCATGGGACAAAACAAAGAATCAAAGCTATACATATCGGAAATGAAAATAATAGAGATAAGATGATCTGTATTACAGATAATATAATTATACACTTGGAAAACCTAACAGAATAAAGTGAAAACTATCTCAACTAATTAGAGAATTCAATAAAGTTGATGAGCACAATCTTAATATACTGAAATCAATAACTTTCATTTAGAAAATGCAATGAAAGAAAATACTTTATTTACAATATCAACAAATAAAAAATGCCAAAGATCTGTATGAAGGGAAACTGTAAAATACTACAAAAGGCCTGAACAGCTGGAAAGACAGACCATGTTACTGAATAGGAAAACTCAATATTTTTAATCAAACTTTTTGTTTTGAGATAACTATGGATTCACATACGGTTGTAAGAAATAATACACAGTGATCCCAGGTATCCTTTACCCAGTTTCCCTCAATAATAATGTGTTACAAAACTGTAGTACAGTATCACAAACAGGAAATCAATATTGCTACAGTCAAGACACAGGACATTTCCATAATCACAAAAGTCTCTCTCATACTGTTCTTTTACAGTCATATATACTTCCATCCCACTTTCCTGTGTCCTTAACCCCTTGGCAATCACTAATATGTTCTTCATTTGTATAATTTTGTCATCTTGAGAAATTTACAAAAATAAAAATATATAGTATGTAACCTTTTGGGATGGGAATTTCACTCAGCGTTAAGTATCCAAAGATTCATCCAGAAATGTGTACATCAATAATTTATTCTTTTATACTGCTAAGTTGTGTTCCATATACTACGGTCTGAATGTTGGTGTCCCCCTCCAAATTCATATATTTGAACCTAAAACCCAATGTAATACTATTAAGAGGCAGGGTCTTTGGGACTCGATTAAGTCATGAGGGCTTCACTCCCACAAATGAGATTAGTGCCCTTTTATTAGAGGCTCAAGAGAGCTCTCTTGCCCTTTATGCCATGCGAAGACATATAGAAGGCGCCATCTGTGAGGAACAGGCTCTCATTAGGCAGTGGATCTGTTAGTACCTTGATTTTAGACTTGCTGGCCTCCAGAACTGTGAGAAATAAATTTTTATTGCTTATCAATTACCTAAACAAAGGTGTTTTGTTACAGCAGATCTCATGAGCTAAGACAGAGTTTAGGACTGAAAAGTGGGGGTGCTGCTATGATAAATACCTAAAAGCAGCTTTGAAACAAGGTGATGGATAATGGCTGGGAGAGTTTTAGTGTACATTGCATGAAAGAAGCCTTAAGGATGATTCTGGTGAGGATCCAGAAAGAGCTGCAGAGAAAGTCTCATTCTTCATAGACATTGTTTAAGAGGTTGTGATCAGAATGTTGTTAGAAATATAGACGGTAAAGTACATTCTGATGAGATGTCAGAAGAAAGTGAGGAATGTGTAATTGGAAACTGGAAGGAAGGTGACCCTTGTTATAAAGTGAGAAAGAAGTTGGTAGAATTTTGCTAATGTCTGGTACTTTGTAGAATATAGAAATTGTGAGCAATGAAATAGCATATTTGGTGTAAGAAATCTTTAAGCAAAGTGTTGAGAATATGGCATAGCTTCTCTTGACTGCTTATAGTAAAATGTGAGAAGAGAGAAATAAAGATGGGATTTATCACCAAAAAGGGAAGCATAACTTAAAGATGTGAAAAATTTTCAGCCTGGCCATGTGGTAAAGAATGAAAAGCATGATCAGGTGAGAACACCAAGGATGTGGCCAGGAGATCATTTGAGAAGATTAGTGTAGATAGATGGAAGCCTGGTGCTATCCATCAAGACAATGGAAGAATTAACCTTGTAGGCATTTTGGAGATCTCTAGGGGTACTTTGTACACAACAAGTTCAGAATGCCAAAGCCTTAGAAACAGAGCAACTTGAAGGCTCTGCTCTTTGCATTCCAGTGCAGCATTCCTTGGCCATCCTAGCTGTGGCTCAAGCAGGCCCAAATGTGGCTTGAACCACCCCTCCAGAAAGCACAGGCTGTAAACATTGGTGATGCCAGTGTGGTGCCGTCTCCATCAGGGTACAGAGTGTATGAGTTATGAGGGCATAGTTACCTCCACCTGGAATTCAAAGGATGCCCCCAGAAAGCCTTGAGGCCCAGGCTGAGAGCTGCCATAGGAATGGGACACTAAAGAAAGCCCCAGCTAAGGCAATGTCCAGTGAAGCTGTGGAGATGGGGCCGTGCCAGAGACCCCAGACTGGCAGAGCCACTGGCATGCAACTCCAGCCTTGGAGAGCCACAGGCATAAGACTTAACTATGGGATCTGCAGTGTGAGCTATGCTCAGCAAAGCCATGGAGACATGGCTTCCTGGAGCTTTGAGGGCCCAACCACCAACGTAGTGTGTTTAGAAGGCAAGACTTTGGGTCACAGAAGATTATTCTGGAGCCTTAAGATTTCACATTTGTTCTGCTGGATTTTTGACTGGCTTGAGACCTATTACCCCTTTCTTCTTTATTATGTCTCCTTTTTGGAATGAGAATGTCTATACTAGGTTTGTCCCACCATTGTAGTTTGGAAACACACACCATATTTGATTTCGCAGGTTCACAGATGGAGAGCAATTTGCTTCAGAATAAATTGTACCTTGAGTCATACTCATAACTTATTTAGATGATATTTAGATGAGACTGTGGATTTTGAAATTTTGAGTTGTTGCTGGAATAATACTTGTGGAAGCTATTAGGATGGAGTGAATACATTTTGCATGAAAGAAGGACATAAATTTCGGGGGCATGTGTGGACTGCTGTGGTCTGAATGTTGGTGTCTCTCCAGATTCATATGTTTGAATTTAATACCCAATGTAATATCATTAAGAGGTGCAGCTTTGGGGACATGATTAAGTCGTGAGGACTCTACCCTCATGAATGGAATTAGTGCCCTTGTAAAAGAGACTCAAGGGAGTTCCCTTGCCTCTTTTGCCAGGTGAGGATACATATGAAGTACCATCTGTGAAGAACAGGCCCTCACCAGATATCAAATCTATGGGCACATTGATCTTGGATTTCCCAACTTCCAGAACTGTGAGCAATACATTTCTATTGTTTACAAATTACCCAGTCTAAAGTATAGTCAAGCACCAAATGCCTTTTTATCAATAACAGACTGCATATATAGTGGTGGTTCCCTAAGTTTATATCATATTTTTACTGTACCTTTTTATGTTTAGATATGTTTAGATACACAAATGCTTACCACTGTGCTACAATTATCTACAGTATTCAATACAGTAGTATACTGTACAAGTGTGTATCCTAGGAGCAATAGGCTACACCATATGCCCCAGGTGTGTAGTAGCTATACCAGCTAGGTTTGTGTAAATACACTGTATGGTATTTGCACAACTAAATCACGTAACCATGGATTTCTCAGAACAGAGCTCTACCATTAAGTGATGCATAACTGTGTTTTGTTATAGCAACCCAAATGGACTAAGACATCATAGTACAGCTGTGCCATAGTTTGTTTAACCATTCACTCATGATAGACATCTGGATTATTTCCAGTTTTAGGCTATTATGAATAAAGCTGCTATAAACTTTTGTTTATAGGTTTTTGTGTGATTGTAATTCTTACTTATGTAGGCTAAACGTACAGCAGTACAATTGTTGAGTCTTTTAACTGTTTCATGTGTAAGTTTTTTAAAACGCTGTAGAAATACTTTCCAGAGTGATTGTCCCATTTTACCTTCCCACTAGCAAAGTGTGAAATGACCCAATTTCTTCACATCCTCATCAACATTTGTGGTTGTTGCTATTTTTTATTTTGTCTACTCTGGTAGGAGTGTCAAGATATTATATTGTGGTTTTAATTTTGAAGTTCCCTAATGACTAATGATGCACATATTTTCATGTGTTTGTTGTTCATCTGCATATTCTTTTTGGTGAAATATTGCTGTCTAAATCATTTACCTATTTTCTAATTAGTTGTGTTTTTTCTCTGTTCAGCTGTGAGAGCTCTTTATATAATCTAGAAACTAGTTTTTTTTTTGTTGTTGTTGAATATCTGATTTGCAAATATTTTCACTGAGTTTGTAGGTTGTCTTTTCACCCTTTAATAGGGTCTTTTGCAGAAAAAGTTTTAAATTTTGATGAAGTCCAATTTATCAAGTTTTATTTTTATGGATCATACTATTGGTATTAAGATTAAAAATCTCTTCATTTAGCTCTAGGTGTTCCATGCATTTTAAAGATCTTTTATCAGGGGTCTTTACAGTTGTATAAGAACTCTGCTTAACCTCAGATCAAAAAGATACTGTTTTTTAAGAAAGATTTATAGTTTTACAATTTACATTTAAATCCTGTGGTCCATTTTGAGCTTTTTTAAAGGTGTAGATGGTTCTTCTTCTTCTTCCCCATCCTCCTCTTTTCTTCTTCATCTACGTCTTTTTCATCTTCTTTCTCTTCATCTTTATTTTGTCTTTTTTGTTTTTTGCCCATGGATGTCCAATTGCTCTAGCATCATTTACTGAAAAGTCTATCCTTTCTCCAATGTATTGCTTTGCACCTTTGTAAAAAATCAATTATCCATATTTCTGTGGGTTTATTTCCCAGTTCTTTATTCTGCTTCGTTGATCTATGCATCAATCTCTTCACTAACATTATGCATTTGTAATTACTGTGTGTATATAATAAATCTTGAAATCAAGTAGACTGATTTGTTTTACTTTATGCTTCATTTTTCTTTTTTTTGTTATTCTAGTTCCTTTGCTCTTTCATATAAAATTTGAAATAATCTTGTCAATATCTACAAAGAATCAGTCTGAGATTTTGATAAAATTTGTATTACACCTGTGTGTCAAACTGGGGAGAACTGATATCCTTAATATATTGAGTCTTCCAATTTATGAACATGGTAACTTATTTAGATCTTCTTTGATTTCCTTTATTAGTATTTTATGGCTTTCAGTATATAAGTTCTGTACTATTTTTGTTAAATTTACACCAAAGTGTATTATTTGATGAGTAATTTTGAATGGTACTGTATTTTAAATTTTGATCTCCATGTGTTCATTTATAATATAAGAAAACACAATTGAATTTTCTATGTTTGCCTTTTGTCCTGTAAATGTGCTGAACATTTATTTATTAGTTCTATAAATTTGTTGTTGTTGTTGTAGACTCCTTGGATTTTCTATGTACATAAACATGTCATATGTAAATCCAGAAAATTTTATTGCCCTTTTTGGGTAGGTTTGTTGGTGACAAATTCTATTTTCCTTTATTTGAAAATAGCTTGATTTTACCTCAATTTTTAAAGGATATTTTTCTGGATATACCGGTTAGCAATTTTTTTCTTTCAGCATTTCAAAAATATTGTGGCACTTCTTCTCGGCCTTCGTAGTCTGTGTTGAGAAATCTATTGCAATTCAAGTTGTTTTTCCTCTACAGATAAGGTGATGTTTCTTTTACTGTTATGAGAAAGCTTTTACAACACCATTCCCCCCGCCCCCAGGAAGTTTTACTATCTATTTCTTTGGGTGGATTTCTTGGCTTTTATCTTGTTTGGAATCTGCTCAGCTTTTTGGATCTGTTGAAAGTCTACTTAAAACTATAGTGAGTCAACAGTTCCACTTTTCAGATTATCTAAGATCCAAAAGTCTGACTATATACTTTATTGATGAGGATGTATGGAAAGAGGCAATCTTGCACACTGCTGGTAGGATTCTAATTTGGTAAAAACTCTCTAGTGGACAATTTGAAAGTATACATTTAAATTATAAATGCACGTACATGTTAGCAAAAATTTCACATTTAGTAATTTATTGTATAAAGGTTAAAAAAATTGTGTTGCAGCACTGATTGTAAAAGCAGAAGATTACCAGCTGCCTCTGTTTACTGATAAGTGACTTGCTAAATACAGAGATGTCTTGCATATAATGGAATATTAAGTAAGTAGCTATAAAAAGGAATAGAGAATCTTTTCACATATAGGTATGAAATTATCTGTAAGTTTTAGTGGTAGACAAAAGTGAGGAATAGTGTGAATAGCGTTCCATTATTTGTGAAAAAGATGAACAGAAATACCTACATGTATTTGCTTATATATGAACAAAATTCTGCTGCAGGGCATATACAGGAGACGAGAACGTTGACCCCCTTTGATGTAGAGAGTTGGGTTTCTGAGGAATGGGGTATTTATATTTTGAACCATGTGCATGTTCACGTGGTTTACGTACTCAAGAAACACATTTAAGAGTCTTCATGCAAATGTTGCCATATGTTAGTATGCCTCAATAAAAACTTTTCATCCAGAGGAAAGGGAGTCTGACAAGAATATTAGAAGGAGAGAGAAGAATATGGGCAAAGCTAGGGAGTAAGATAATTTTGATAGTGAGAGTAATTGAAAAGTGAGAAGTCTAGCAATATGGTGAATTGGTCAAGTATGCATGCTCTTGTTTTAGGCAAACAAAAAACATATACTAATTTGATTATTCCCTAGCTAGAAGGGCATGGGCTGGTTTCTTCACTTTTCTGAGCTTTAGTTTTCACATGTGTAAAATGGTAATAATAAAACTGAGACCATGCTGTGAGGAATGACTGAATAGGCTGGTGTACGCACAACATATATACTGTGTGTGACACAGGAGGGACATTCATTAAGGCATGGTTTTTATTAGCTTTCTTTCTTTCCTGTATTTATAAAAATACATACATTAAAATAAAACCTTACTTTATAAAAAGTAGGCTTACATTATAGAACCATAAAATTGTTGCAAATGATGGTCTTAATTTAAAACAGTATGCAAATGTTGGTCTTAATTTAAAATATTATGAAAACCTTTTATGTCAGCGCATACAACATTATCTCAGTTTTTAATTTTTATTTTACTTTTACTTTTTTAACTTTTATTTTATGTTTAGGCATACATGCGTAGGTTTATTATGTAGGTAAATTGCATGTCACAGGGGTTTGGTGTGCAGAGTATTTCATCACCTGAATAATAAGTCTAGTACTCAATAGGTAGTTTTTTGATCCTCTCCCCACTCCCATTCTCTGCCCTCAACTAGGCCCTGATGTTTGTTTTCCCCTTCTTTATGTCCACGTGTACTCAATGTTTAGCTCCCATTTATAAGTGTATTTAGTTTTTTAAATTCATGGGTACATATCCTTTGTGTGCAGGTACTGTGATTTATGTCATTATTCTCCTGGAAGGGACATTTAGGTTGTTTCTAATAATAATAAAGTTGAGTGAGTACCTTTGACTTACATTTCTTTGCACTTCTCCTACAGGATATTTTCATATATTATATTACTATTATTTCTATATAAGTGGTCAGGAAGTTTGGTTAATGAATGGATTTCTTCTTATATGTCAACAAAGCTTCTCAGAATTATTGCCTTTCATGTCAAGGTGAACCTAATTGGAGGTATCCCTCTGTGGGACGAGAGCACCAAAATCACCAGTACAGCCCCAGTGGAGAGTCCTGGTCCCTGCTATTTCTCTAATCACTCACTATAGCTTGATGAATGTTGAAGGGAGATAGATGCCTGCTGGCTGAATAATTTCTACAGAGCTATATATATAACAGATTATTTTTAAGTGAGCAAAACTTGAGCAGCATGTTTTGATCACGAGGAGGGGAGTAGAGTAGCAAGCAGAGTTCAGGGTATGAAATTATGATAAAGAGAATTGCTTTAGAGAAGAATGACTGGGAGAGTAAGTAAGAAGCAATGTTGGACATGGAATGACCCCAGATACAGTAGAAAGAGCATGAGAACACAGCATTCAGAAAGGCTTTCAGAGGTTATCCATCCTTTCCATCCCTCTCGGTAGAATTACAGACTGTTAGAGTGAAAAGGAGTCTGGACATCTCTGGGTCTGTGTCCATCTGTAGGAGTTTATGTGATGCACATAACCTCAGGAGGTCAAAGAGTGTGGGAATCTTTTATTTGGAAGAGTTTTAAACACACAAAAAAACCCAGACAAACAAAAATGTAACAGAATAATATGGCAAACAACCATCTACTCAGCTGCTTAGAATTAACACATTTTTAAATTTTATTACTTTTCCTTACACACAAGAAATAAAACACTCAAGATAAAATTCAAGACTTTGTACTTCTCAGATCTCCTTTTCTTTTAGTCCACTTTTTATATATGTGAATGTGTGTGGGTGTATGTGCGTTTGTATGTAGTTAGTTGGTTCGTTCTTTAGATAGTCTCCAAAAATGGCTGCCATCAATTCTTTCCGTTTTTGCATACTCACAACACCAGTTCTTTCAAGAGGTGGAGACTATATCTCCTCCCCTTGAATCTGGGCTTCTGACATCCGCTGACCACCAGAATACAAAAGAAGTGACCCCAGGCCTTAAGAAGTCTGGAAACATCTGATTTCTCCCTCTAGAAAGCCAGCTGTCATGTAAGAAGGCCAGCTACCCTAAGATCACTATTTAGAGAGGAAGCCCACGCTAGCCATGTGAAATGGCCATCTGGAAGAACTCTGAGGCTCCAGATATGTAAACAAAGTTTTCTTGAAACTTCCAGCCCAGACCATCTGCCAGCTGAATTCAGCTGAGTGAGAGACCTCATTCAATTCTATGATATATGCATAAATATTTATACCTATAAAAATATTAATAGTGTCTAAACGAAAAGTTACTTCCACTAATGGTCAAAATAACCTCTATGAGACTGACCCTCCCATGAATAACAACAATAAATAATGGACAAAATATTTTTTTAAAAACCCAACAAACAACTGAAGGCAATGGAGAGTAACTCAATATAGGCATATTCTGGAGGAGGCGTCAACACATGGAAAAAAGTGAAGTTTTCTTTTCCATTGCTTATCTTAGCATAAGAGCAAGCCCTAGTCTGCACCATGCAGGGGAGCTAAAACTACTGGAATGTCCATGGCCTGGCTGGTTTTAAAAAGACAGGTCAGAATTTAGAGCAATTATAGTTGCTGGCAAGTGAGAGGCAGATCTTAGAAAGGACAGAGCCAGATAGGGAGAGCCCAAATTATGTCTACAAATTCCTCCTTAATATCTATCTGACCACTCAATTACTCATGTGTAGAGTCCAAGTACGAGGACTATGGCTAAAATAATCAAACTGAAATTTGAGGTGCTGTCCAAGAGTAAGAGTTTGCATTTTGCTCCCAACCAAGTTAGCTTCTATTAAAACAAACACATAAAAACCCACCCTCCTTAGAAGAATTAAACAGAATCTTCCATCTTCATAGCATAACATTTACAATATTCAGAAGACAACCATCGGTTACTCGATGAAAGAAAGAACAGGACTGTGAGACTAATCCTCAAGAGAATAATGACTATACTTACAGCAGAAGCTAACATTTAATGAGTGGTTTCTATGTTCCAGGCCATTTTCTACATACTTTTACATGTGCTATGTAAAGCTTCATGGGAATGCTATTATGTCAATACAGTTATTTTATCAATCACTACAGAGTCAAGACAACAGAAACCAGTTTAGGGATTTTAGGCGAAGAGGCATTAAATATACAGAATTGAGCTATTCAATAGTTAGAAGAACTGAAAGATCAAAATAGTAATAATAATAACAATAATAATAAAAGGTTATCCAGAAACAAAGAGCTGACTGATATCTCTACTGCCCTAACACTGCCTCTCTAGTTCATCTGTTGCTGCTGTTGCAAGAGTTGGCTATTGTACACCTACTATAGGGTCTGCTACTGAAGTCATATTCACTAACAGAAGTACCTCCTTGCCTGCCGCTGCCAGCATTATTACTACTGTAGGAGTCCATCTTAGTGAGCTGCCACCATTGATGCTGGAGTCAAAAGAAGAATGGCTGTTCCTTTCTTCTGCATTACAATCTTGCAGAAGTACTTCCCATTGGTAGAGCCTACACTGAAATGCTACTGGAAGTGGTACAAGCATGTAATTAATAATTGTCTAGGTCTGGTAATCCAGGGAAGAAGTTACAAAGGCAGGGATGTTGTGAACTTGAACAGGCAATATTCAGTACAATTATTATTGTCATTTTACAATAATAAATGTAAACAGAACACAGAAGATTAGGGTGCTTGCCCAAATGACACACCAGAATATAGTGTCCAGTATTTGAACTCAGGAAGCTTGACTCTGGACACTATATTCTTAATCAAATGGATAATAACCTTGTTTTAAATTTTTCACAATTATAAACTAAGCCACAGCGAATATATGTGTATCTGGGTTTTCGTGCTAATTATAATTTTGGCGATGACCTAAAAATAATAAATGTTGTCAATCCTTAGATTTTCTAAATTACTACCTTATAACTGAAACTACCATCTAATTTCAGAGCCCATGTATGTTTTTCGTAATCATGTAAATGCCAAATTATGATGCCGAAGTGACAGAATTTAACTTTTAATACGTTGGTAAGCAAACCTGACAGCATGTAACTTGCATGTTTTGATGTAAAAATGACAATATTCATTCTTCATCTGCCATTGTATTCTTCATTACTTTGGTGTTTATAATGTCAAAACCATTCTTTTTTAGCAGTGGATTGTAACCAAAGATATTTTCATGAATTGGGAAATTAATTTATTTACTTAGTTGATAAATGAAGAATTTAATTTGACATCATGAAAATGATTCCGTGAAAGGGGTATCACACTGTCTTAAGTGTTACAGGCTAATGAGGAACTGTACTGCCAAATATTTCATAATAAATGGTACACTTGAGAGCCAAATGAAGGCCAAATGACCTCATGACAAGCAATAGGGACAAACAGTCCTTGGCAGTTTGGAAAAGAAAAGTGGTGGAATAGTTGGGTAATAAGAAGGCCCACAGTAGTATTCCTAAAACAAAACAAAGAAAAACAGAACACAGGCTGTGTCTTTGCATATACTGCCATATTTAACTTTTGAGCGAAATTGCAGCATAGCTCTCTTCATTGTTCATGTTATCTAATATGAGTTTAGCAATAAATTTTTAAGATATCATGAAGAATTTATGTACATATAAGTAAATAAATGTATATAAAATAAATATACACACACATTTATTGTCATATTGTGAGGTGTTATTGTGAGATTGGTTATGCTATAGTAATCAATAGATTCCAAAATTTTATATTTAAATTCAATAATTACTCATTTTTAATCTATGTTACAATCCAAAGTGAATGTTTTTATGATAGAGAGCTAACCTCCATGTCATACTTCAGTCAGTTTTCTGTCTTGGGACTCTGCCATTCTCTGGCCCTCATCAACACTGTCATTTGTGTCCAGCAAAAAGATGAAAATATATGAAAGAATTACTGGGATACTATGTGAAGGTGAAACACATTATCTTCATTCACATGGCTTAAAGACTAAACAGAATGGGTAGTCTTACTTGTCTAAAAAGTCAGAGAATAGAGCTTGGGATGCCAGAGCTACTTGAAATTAAAAAGGGGAAGTATTGAAAGAGAATGAACAACAGAGAAAGCCCTGCTGGCTTTTGAATTGTGCATCAATAAGGTGAGAATCTAAATGGTCTACAGGCAAAACTGCAGCTGGAAGCCCTAAGTTTCTGAGCAGAGGCTTTAATTACTCTCCACCTCGTGGTAGACAGAGTTTTCAGTTCAAGTGTAGGTATGTAAAAGGAAATTGATAAACACATTGAGTTTTAGTTGAAATGATGCCATAGAACAAAATACAGGCCTCAGAATTAAGGAATTTGTCCTAGGATTCAGGAAAAAAATAAAAGCAGCCATTTTTGCAAGGCCTACATCCAAGCCTCCAAGATCAGGTGATCTGCCAGTAATTTAACTGCCTGTCAGAATAAAACTTAACTATAGAGAAAGATAACAGAATCTAGAATCCCTTATAATTCATCATCCACAATCTCCATATATATATATGTATAAAATTATGAGACATTATGCTAAACATGACAATGTGAGTGATCTGTAGTCAATAAAAAGAATCAGTCAATAGAAACAATTCTATTGATACCCACCATATTGGAACTAGCAGACAAGGACTGTACAAGATATATTATAAATATGTTTAAAAACACTTTCAGAAAAACTTTAATACAGTTGTGAAAATTTGTGAAATTTTATGAAAGATATTAAAACTGTAATAAAAAAACCTAATTAATATCCTAGAGCTGAGAAATAAAATAGATATATGGCATCTGAAATTAATAACCAATTAATAAAATTGGTTGGGCACAGTCTCACACCTGTAATCCCAGCACTTTGGGAGGCTAACACGGGTGTATTATCTGAGGTCAGGAGTTTGAGACTAGCCTGGCCAACATGGTGAAACCCTACCTCTACTAATAATACAAAAATTACCTGGGCTTGGTGGCGCACAGCTGTAATCCCAGCTACCTGGGAGACTGAGGCAGGATAATCAATTAAACTTAGGAGGCAGAGGCTGCAGTGAGCCAAGATCACGCGACTTCACCCCAGCCTGAGCAACAAAAATGAAACTCTAGCTCAAAAAAAAAAAAAAAAAAAAAAAAAAAAAAAAAAAAAAAAAAAAAATTGGATGCGTTAGTAGTAGATTAAAAAAAAAAAATCAAGTAGGCCCTCCATAACCTGAGATACACTATCAAATGACTAGCATATGTTTACTGGAACTCCAAATAAAATAAAATAAAATGAAAAGAGAATGAATAAGGCAGGTAAAAATATAAAGAAACATTAGTCAAAAACATTCCACATTTAATCAGAGGTAGTAATTCATAGATTCCAAAAGTTCAGAAAACTACATGTAGAAAAACATGAAAAAAATATGTGCAAGTGCATCATATTTCACCTACTAAAAGCCAAAGAGAAAGAAAAGAATCCTAATAGCAGACAGAGAAAATAATTTATATCAAATTTGGGAATGTTGGCTGAATTCTTATAAGAAATAGTGCAACACAGAAGTCCATGTAATGACACCTCTAATTTGCTGATAAAAACAATAACAAAATAACTGTTAACTAGAATTATTTATATAATAGAATGTTATCTTAAAATTTAAGGTGTAATAAAGACATTTTCAGACAAACAAAAGTCAAGGACATTTTTTCTACTCCAAAAAATTGTTTAGACAGAAGGGAGAATTCTAACAGATAGTCAGATGTACAGAGAGCAATGAAGTACACTGAAAATGGTAAATATGTAGATATATACATGTAAATATATCTTTCTTTTTTTTCTTAAATTATCAGAATTCAGTCTGATTTTTTAAAACAAAAGTTGTAACAATGTATTTGGGGTTTTCATCATATGTGGAAGTAAAATATATAACAAAAGAAGAATAGGAAGGAATATAAATAAAAGTATACTATAGTGAAGTTCTTACACTATGAAATGGTACAATATTAATTCAAAATATATTGTGGAGAAATTAAGATTAGATATTTAATCATCAGAGTAATGAGTAAAACATAAATAAATAAATAAATAAATAGGCACACATTTAAAAAACATGATAGAAAGGGAGTGGGAAAGTAATTGTACTTCATAAATACCAAAGAGTAATGGAAATAAGTAAGATAGAAACAAAGAATAGGGGGTATAAATAGAAAGTAAACAGCAAGATGGTAGTTTTAAATCCAATCTTCTTAATAATTACACTAAATGTAAATGGAGTAAATATTTTGATTAAAATGGAGATTTTTAGACTGAATTTTTAAAAATGGTTTTTAAGCATATGCTGTTTACAAGAGACACAATTTATTAAGATGTAGAGATGTTGAAAGTAAAAGAATGGAAAATAGACTGTGTGGGACCTTTAAACCAGGGAAAATTGCTGTCGTTATATTAATATCAAACAAAGTAGACTTCAAGGTGAGAAGTATTTCCAGAGGTAAAGAGGAACATTTCAAGAGTAAAGTGAGGATTGTCAAGAAGACACAATGACTTACATGTGTATTTCCCTGATAAAAGAGTTTGAAAATACATTAATAAATATATAGGGAGAAGAGACCAGAATTGTAGTAGGAGATTTTAACACTATTTTCTGAGTATCTAATAGAACTACTCAACAAGTAAGCTATAGAGTATTTCAACACACTATCAACAAGTTCGAATCAATTGACAATAGCATAATATACATTTTGTTCAAGTGCGTATGACATTTTCACCAAAATAGAGCATATACTATATTTTAAAAGTCCCATTTACAGGAGAGCCTCTCATGTCAAGAAATTCTTCCTATCCAACCTTATGTGTCCCATATTCTAGATCCAATACGCTCACAGTTCTATCCTATGTGTTTTACCAATTCTTGCCAATTATATTCGGGGTCTTGACATTGTTTTGCTGTGTCTAGCTAATCCCTCTGAGAAGAAACTGCTTTCCTAGCTCCGGCTATAATTAGAGCCAAATTTAGTTATTAATCTGGAGGCAATGAAGGGAGTGAGGGGAAGAATTTGAATATAACAGCCATAGTCTTGCAAGACATGTAACTCGGGTGAGATCTTTGCTTGCTCTCCTGGAAAAGAGAGACAGCTGATCTTTCCTAGCAAGAGATGTGCTATTTCACCTAGCCTGGAGAGTTCAGGGAAATCTGGTAGTACAAAATTCTTTAGCTTGAGATTCAACCAAATGCTTCAAGTTTCCCTCTCAGGGCGCTGACTCTGAAAACTTGTCAAGGTTGGACATTTACTCTTTATTGTTCTGCCGCCTTTGTAATTAAACCCTCCTCTGATTTGCAATATTGTCTGCCCTGTGGCTAAAGCCCTTTGTTGACATTCTGAAGGTCTGTTGGTTTCATGATGCATATTGAGTTGACAGTTTGCTGATCCTTGCCTGATATTTTCTTTTTCCAAGGCTACCAGTGAAGTTAATAAAGGCCAGTCAATTCATAATCCTTATAGTTATCATCCCCCTATATAGTTCAAGTGTCATTGGGTCTGTATAACTTAGTGGTGACCTACCACATGTACCTCATTCAAATGCACTGAATATAAAATTCTGGGTAATTGTGATGTTCCTGCAAACCATCCCGTTCCAATCACCACTAGCAATAGATTCTTATGGCCATCTCATTGGTTACCACTTCAGCTCCAAAATCCCATCCTGAGAGTACAATTTCTAGGATCACTTCCAGTAACAATTATCTACCCCTATATTCTCCATAAAAGTGGAACTAGGGACCAAAACTTGCATATAGGAAATTTACTTAGAGATCTGAAGAAGTAGGAGTAAGACTAAGGAAAATAAAACAAGAATGGAGACAGATACAATAAAAGGATAAATTATCAAGTTGACTGTTGCTGTAGATAACTCTGTTTGGTCCCCCTGAGAATGCCTGAGAAGTTGTACAGAATACAACTCTGAATTGTCTGCCTGAAGGACAAATGGGAAACTTGTTTTCAATGTTATAGCTGATGCATGATAGTGAGAATTCGATATAGGTACTGGTGTAGGATTCCAAAAATGGGGAATATTTTATTTACAAAATGCCCAGATTATGTAGTCATTTCAAGTTCAAATCAGAGATCCAACATAATAAGGGGTCACTGAATATTTTAAGCAAAAGAATAAAACTATAAAATATGTTTTCTTTTAACTTATGATGCAGAAAATGTCATGTTTCTTATTAGAAGATTTGTGGCCTTTTCTTCAATTCTAGAAAATGTCAGCAATTCTCTTTTCAAGCATTTTTTCTCCATCATTTTTCTGCTGTTTCTTCTAGAAATTGTGTTGAAAATGCTCATTTTATTTTATGTATCTCATAATCACTTTTGTCTCCTTATATTATTACCATGCTATATTCTGAACATCTTCAGATCTATCTTTAGTCCAGTGATCCTCTCTTCAGTTGTATCTAATCTGTGCCAAATGCCATCTTTTGTGCAAAGGGCCTGAAAAAACAAAAAATCAAGCATGTGATGTAGACTGAAATTCACAGACAAAGAGGTCAGCAGCCTGCAGAGAGGAGTTATTTAGTTAGAGTACAGCTGGATGCACTATGTGCCTGTGCTCCAGGAGAAGGTTCTTTCCCTGCCCCTTTTAACATCTTAGCTTGGGATTCCTGCATTATGAGAGTAGTGTAAATTCAGACACCATTCTTGCAAATGAACATATGTAGGGCAGGATTGATGCCCCTGTCCCCATGGGACTCTTTTTTTCTTTATTGTGCAATCTGAAGCTCTGACCAGAGACAAATTTGGGGGCAACTTTTTAGACTACCGGTTGGAATTTGTTTTAATCTTCTTTCATGAAGCAGAGTTTACTTTTTCAGTCGCAATTTTACACAAGGTCTCAATTTCAACTTCTTTTTTTCTGCCTTATGTAAAAAAAAGGTATATTTTTCTCCCCTGAAAAGATATTAAAGACATATTCTTAATCACAAAGAATAAAAGTTTGGGTTAAATATTACTACTGTTCTCTTTGGTGTTCCCTATAAAATTTATCATTGCTCTTTGTGTCCAGAATTTAACAATCTTCTTTTAATTTTAGCTTTTTACTTATGGTGTATATGGTTCTAACTGCCAATATGACAGAACTAAAAAAAATCATACATCAGGGCAAACGTTAAATGGGGCACTATGTCAGGTAAATAAAGATGGATTGGTGGTGGAGGGCAAACCTAAACTCAGCAAATAGGTGAAAATAGATGATATGGTTTGAATTTGTGTCCCCACCAAATCTCATGTCTAATTATAATCCCCAGTATTGGAGGAACAAACTGGTGGAAGGCGATTGGCTCATGGGGGTGGATTTCCCCCTTGCTGTTCCTGTAATAGTGAGTGAGTTCTCAAGAGATGTGGTTGTTTAAAAGTGTGTAGCATCTCCCCCTTTGCTCTCTTCCTCCTGCTCCTGATATGTAAGATGTGCCTCCTTCCTCTTCACCTTTCGCCTTGATTGTAAGTTTCCTGAGGCCTCCCCAGCCATGCTTCCTGTACAACCTGCAGAATAATGAGCCAATGAAACCTCTTATCTTTATAAGTTACCCAGTCTCAGGTAGTTCTTTATAGCAATGTGAGAACGGACTAAATACAATAGGTAAGAAAAAGTGACTCTACCATCTAGTGAAAATATATCATCACCTAGGCTCTGTGCTGAATACACATTTCACATTCTTGCAATACCCTGTAAGGTAAGAATCATGCAAGTTTTAGAAATGATGAAACTGCCCAAGATCACAAAGCCAGTAGGCAGTAGAACTGAGCTACAAATCCTGTTTTCCATGACTCTAAAGTCAATTTCTATGACACCAAACCACCTTCCACCAGTGATAAGTTAAAAAAAAAAAAAAGGCCTACACTAAGGATGACAGAGGAAGGAGAAGGCATCTGTGACGTATTTCAAAGCATAAGGAATTGGCGAGACAGGGAGAAGTCTCATAACTGAAATGATGGATGAAGGAGAGGAAAAGAAGCTAGAAAAAGCAGAGGAAGAAGAAAAATGGGGATATACATTTTTTTCAGAATAAAACCCTGCTCCTAGGTTGTATTCCTTCCCCAACACCCACTCCTGAGTTGTTTGAGATGTGACCTTGTCCCAAATGTGACCTGTTTGGGACCCAACTTCCTCATCCATAATATGAGGGATGATGGAGTCCTGGTCAAAACCAATATCCTTCTCAGACCAGGCTGCCAAGTTCCCCATGCCAGGCACCGTGGCCAAAAACACACAGCAGGACCTTGTCGATTCCGTATCAGCAGGAGAAGAAAGGTAGAGAAACCACCTCGGGCCAAACTCGTTAACAGTTGTTTCATTAATCATAGTTTGTGTTTCAAATCTAAAGACAACCTGTCCAATTAACGTTAAAGCTCTGGCAGCCATGAAGAGACCTTTAGGAAAAGGCAATTTGACACAATTGCTAATCATGTTCACATTTAGGAAAGTGGCTCCCAAACAGAACATTTTCCTGGAGATAGCTGGAGACCTCTTCAAAGCAGGAACACAGGCTTCACGCATCTCCACCATTTGACCCATTTTCTTCATCCAGTGTTTTCACACTGGACGCCTGTTACACCCCAGCTGTCTTAGCAGGACCAGCCTTTCAGAGCATGCCACGGTCATCCACACTACTGTGTTCTCGCCCATTGAACCCACTGCTCATGTGCCTTCTCAATTTTATTGTGGCCCAGTCTAGTTCCTCCATATTACATTCCTAGTAATGCTTATTTCAACAAATAATATTTGTGATATGTTGAGACGTGGTTTGAATGCCACTTCAATCAATTATTAACTTAGGCATGTTTTATGCTTTTATTTTCAAGTAATATAGGTTCACAGCCAAACCCTTCATACAGTACAAAGGCTTCCACAGTGAGTCTAAATCTCTCTCTCTTCCTAACTTTTAGACTCCTCATTGAATGCAATTTCAATTACCAACGTCTCATCTTTTCTTCCAAAGATGCCTATAAAAGTGTATAAATGAATGAGTAAATGAATAAATAAGCAAAAGAACTTTTCCTGGCACATTGGGGGGGGGGGGGGGGGGGGGGGGGGGGGGGGGGGGGGGGGGGGGGGGGGGGGGGGGGGGGGGGGGGGGGGGGGGGGGGGGGGGGGGTAAATAGTAATATATATGCACACTATTTTACACCTGGATGAACAATGTATCCTGGAGATTGTTTCATATCAGTACACATAGAGTTGACCACAGTTTTTATAACCTTGTACAAATAAATCAACTTCTCTGAACTTCAACGTCATCATGTGTGAAGTGGCATAATAAAAGAAAAATCAATCCTAACTCTTCCGTGTCTACTCTGAGTTTGTACCTACTTCCTGGGTACATAGCACTTAATGCACTTTATGGTAATTTTCTGTTGCTACTTTCTGCAATGCTGGCTATCAATTATGGATATTTGTGGGGCAAATTATTGTCTGTGTAAGGAATACTGTGGTGGTAACTTGAGATCACAGTATCAAGAATAGTACTTGACAGGTAGGAGATACGTAATGTGAAATTCCTCTTTCTTTTCTCTGAAATCCCTTTGCAGTCACAAGCTAAACTGCACAATAGAGTATTTAACTTTGCTCTGCTTTATTCATCAATATGTATGTATGTATGTGTATGAGTGTGTGTGTGTGTGAGATCTCAGCCCTGATCTACTGACAAACTGGAGGCACTGCTTGGAATAAACCCTAGGAAAAATGACAAAGTCACTAAAGCTGCCTTTCCTTAACCCACCATTTTCAGGAATTTGTTGAATGGGAAAAGCATCAGGCTTAGGAGCTTCAGTTGAGGGTCCCAGTTGTGCCAATTACTTTGAGCAATTTTATGACTTCTTTCAGGTTTTTGTCACTCATCTGCATAATAGGAGTAAGTGATTGTTCCTGGGTAAGATTATTGTGAAGCTTAAATCCGATGATGCATATGAAAGCACTTTAGACTTAGAGTGGTTTTAACAGGGAGAACATTGTTGAGGGGATCCTGCATTTGATCTTGATATAATCAGCCCCTACATTGACACTCTTGCCTGGCTGCTTTCCCAGCTTCTAACGTATTCCAACAACAGGTTCCACGTAGCAGAAGGTTTCAGGCAAACAGTAAAAATAGAAACTTAGGCAGAACTACAATGTGGCTTTTGTGATCTGTCCATTCATAACAATACCAATCCCATTGTTAGGGATATGGTGAGCAGGAGACCCATGGGGCAGAAGCAAGCAAGTGTCACAGTCTTAGTACCCTAGAAAAAGTGACTGAGGTCATGGTGGATCCTCAGTCCTCAAGTCAGTACTGTTCAAAGTACTGAAAAAGGAGAGAATAGAGGCCACAATGCCAGGAATATTTTTCACTGGTGGGTGATGATAACCTATTTTACAAGTGGTGGTTGATTTCAGTGAGAAGTGGGGTCTTGGGGAGAGGGGAAACTGTGCAACTTTGAGACTGCCTGGGTATCCATGGCTTACCCAAAACACCTTAAATACTGAGTCTGAAGCTAATGATTTGTTTTCTGTCTTGGACAGAATTGGCTCAGGCAGTGCAGTAGGGTATAGGAAGATTAGGGAAGTGTGGGGATTAGGGGTTGGGTGTGGGATGGTCCTTTGGCAGGATCACATATGAATAAGTGAGGAGAGATCAACAAGGAAGCCCCAAACATTACTATTAGTGTTCCCAGAGTCTGGTTTCCTTTGAGAGTTGGACATTCCATTGCTTACTGGTAATTACCAGCTGCAGTCAGCTACTCGGCAGGCTGAGATGGCAGATGATGGTGCTTCCCTCGCCCCCTCCCCTCTCTTCCCACTAGCTGACTCTCCTTGGGTGCCCTTGCCATTTTTTCTGCAGGTTTTTGCTGGCCATGCTGCAGCATCAGACACAAATGGGGTATCCTGTTTATTCTTTTCTCTTTTCCCCATGGAATCTCTGAAAGACAACTAGGGAAAGGGAGTGAAAAGAAATGAAGGGTCATCAGATAGCAGGGGAGGAGATGACCTTTGAAACAATCTTTTCTGGGTGACACCTGAATAATCCAAGCCTGCAGTTTCCTCCATGAATGTTCAGTCTCTTCACGTAAGTCCCCTAATGACAGTGTGGGCGATGGATGGAGACAGGGCAGTTGAAGCTTAGAATATATGCCAAGGAGTTATTAAAAATCATGTAACTACCTAGAAGTGTTTAAGAAAAGGCAAGAAAGCAGATGTCTGTTAAAATTCTGGATTATTTTTTCTGTTTATTCTTCTATTGTTCTGTACACTATTCTACTTATTATTTTCTATTTTTATTTTTATTTGTTTAGATGGAGCCTCTATCACCCAGGCTGGAGTGCAGTAGTGCAATCTTGGCTCACTGCAACCTCTGCCTCCCTGGTTCAAATGACCCTCCTGCCTCAACCTCCCAAGTAGCTGGGACTACAGGCACGCACCACCATGTCTGGATATTTTTTCTATTTTTAGTAAAGATGGGGTTTCACCATATTGCCAAGGCTGGTCTCTAACTCCTAACCTCAAGTGATCCGCCCATCTCAACCTCCCAAAGTGCTGGGTTTACAGTCATGAGGCACTGCTTGGCCGATTCTACTTATTCTTCAAAATGCCTTCAATCTCTCTCCACTTCCTCTCTGTTCCCAAAGACACCATCCTAGCCTCTGTCCTAATTATCTCTCTTCTTGACAATTACAGTAATAGGCTCCTTGCCCCCAGCCTCTGCCCCTTCCAGTCTCTCTTGCAGATGTCACCAGATTGAACTTTATAAAATATCACTTTGCACATGTCATTTTCTTGCTTAAAAACTTCAATGACTCCCTCTTGTCTGCAAAGTAAAGGCTAAAAATCTTATTCTGAGAAATCAATGCTGTCAAAACCTTAGATATTCTGTGTCTACTGTCAAAGCTGAGAACAGACCTTATTTATCTTTCTGTCTGCAAACTAATGTAAGCCTCATGAGGAAAAGAAGGATTTATTCTTCAGCATTTACCCGTAATTAGCATTGAAGCTCAACCCTCCCCTGCATCCTCAGGCAGAAGCTGAAATGGTACATTATATCTTTGGGAGAAGGTGCTTTGGTGGAGTTGCTCCAAAAACCCCTCCCAGTCACTACTACGCCCTGCTCCTTGGGGCTAAGCTGAAGCTGCAACTATCTCCTAGGGAAATGGTGCCTTGGCAGTTGCTTCGAGATCTCTCCCTGTTGCCACTGTGCCCTGACGCACAGGATTCAGACTGAAGCTTCACATGGTTTCCCACGAAAACAGTGCTCTAGTGGAGCTGCTCCATATACCCTTCCCAGTTGCTGCTGTACCATGTCCCCAGTGCTGGAACAGAAGCAGTGCCAGGCATCTAGGGGAAACAATGCCTTGGCCACCCATTCAGAGTAGTCACTCCCCTCTGTGCTTGAGTCGAAGGGGCACTAATCTGTCTTCTGAGAAAACAGTACCTTGTGCTCCCTGGTGCCTAATTGAAGCAGCATCATGTGTTTCAGGAAATGATGCCTTGGCTGCCCAGAACAGTCAAGCCATCTAGGCCTGAGCTGAAGTAACACATCACCCCCTGAGGTGTCTTAGCTTAGCTGGGAACTGTGCATCCAGGGCTCAACTAATGTAGTACCCTATGTCCCAGGGAAATAGGGCAGTGGCTAAGCTGAGACACCCCACACTACAGTATAAACAACTCTAGTACTTTGCTTTCTTGGAGCTGGACTAGCCCCTTAGAGTTTGAGCTGCTGAGACATCCCTCTTTCTAGGAAGTGAAATCATCGCTGTTCTGTTCCCTGCCCCTACCAGTTCCAAATGACAGCTGTGTCACACCATTCTGGGATTCTTGCTGCCATATATGTGACCTCATAGAGTCCAAGATACTGCCAAGCCCTAACATCTCAGGATTCAGAGTCACTACTACACAGTGTCTCATTCCCTGAGACCGGAAATGTCGCTGACCCCTATTGGCTCAGGTTCCCGAATCACAGCCACACCCTATTCCCCAGGCCCAAACCTCTAGAGCACATTCTTTTCCATGGAGGCAGGCCAGTATTGTGCTCTGTTCCCCAGGGGGATAAAATAATAGCTACCCACCCCTTGGACCCAAGCTACTAGAGGGTGCCTCAGAGGCACAGACCCTGGCTCTGTAGGCAACTTACATCCAACTTTGCCACAAAGACAGAACCTGTATCCTAAGACTCAGTTGCTCTTTTAGGTTTACAAATCCCTGAGCCTATGACCCCAGATCCATAGCTGATCTGAGATGCAGCACCTGGAAGCCAGCACTGCTGCAGCTGCTCATAGGCTATGTTAGACCTGACACCAAAAGTGATCCCCATTGTGGGAAAAATGGGAATACAAAAACCCTAAATGATTTTGACATCAGGGACATTAACAAAAAATGCCACAAATTCTACAGCCTAGGGCACTGAAGCACCCACTGTTACTGCTTATGGTGAATGCAACTGAAGAAGTTGCATGGAGACTACACCACTGCACCTATTCAAAACAAAGTTTCCACATCCTTCCCAACCAGCACACTAAAACCCAACTGTAGGTGAAAGTCTTTTTTTTTAAAGCCACTCTAGAAAATTTGGAAGAAATGATTGTTTCACCAGATGTACAGACATCAACACAGAGACGCAAAAATACAATAAAAATAATAGGCTGGGAATGGTGGCTCACATGTGTAATCCCAGTAGTTTGGGAGGCTAAGGCAGGAGGACTGCTTGAGCCCAGGAGTTCAAGACTAGCCTAGACATTATAGTCTTGAGACTAGGCAATGAGACCTCTTCTCTTCAAAGATCCCATAAAAGCAAGGAAATATGATACCATCAAAGGAAAATAACTCTTTAGTAGTAGATCCTAATGAAAGGGAAAGCAGTGAATTGCCAGAAAAGAAATTAAAAATATTGATCTTAAGAAAACTCAATAATCTCATTTTGGTTATGAAAAAGAAAAAGTATACTCAATAAGATAAGATAAAATAAAGCTAGGCATTTCACCAACATCAGGAAAACAATTAATGATCTGAATGAGAAATCCAACAAAGGGAGAGAAATCATAAAAACAAACAAACAAACAAACAAAAAACCCAGAATCCTTTAGCTGAATAATTTAATGGATGAAATAAAAAATGCAACAGAAAGATTCAACAGCAGACTTGATCAAGCAGAAGAAAGAATCTCTGAATTGAAGACAGATTGTCTGAAATCATCCAGTCAAAGGGGAAAAATAAGAATAAGAAAAAGTGAGGAAAGCCTGAAAAATTTATTGCACATGAGTAAGCAAACACACATTTGTATTATAGGATTTTCATAAAGAGAGGAGAAAGGAAAAAGCATAGAAAATCTTTCTAATGAAATAGCTGAAAATGTCCCAAATCTTGGGAGAGATCTGGACATCAACCAGGAAACTCAGGGATTCCCAAATAGATTCAATGCAAAAAGTTTCTCCCTGAAGCACATTATAGTCAAGCTGTTAAAAGTTAATAAAAAATTTTTCAAAAACAGCACAAGAAAAGCATCAAATCACATGTAAGGGAATCCCCGCTAGACTAATAGTAGAATTCTCAGCAGAAATTTTACATTCAAGAAGAGAATTGGGTGATCTATTAAAAGTGCCAAAAGAAAAATATTGTCAGCCAAGAGTGCTGTACCCTACAAAGCTATCCTTCAGAAATGAGGGAGAAATAAAGTATTTCCCAGACAAACAAAAACAAATGGAATTTATCTCCATTAGAGTAACCTTATAAGAAATGCTTGAAGAAGTCCTACATCTCGTGTTGACAAGACAACAATCTCTATCATAAAAATACACATAAGTATAAAACTCACTGGTAGAGCAGATATACAAAGGAGAATGGAAAAAGAATAAAATCTTATCACCACATAAAATCATCAAACTACAATGATAAGCAATAAGGGACAAAGGAGGAATAAGAAATATACATAACAACCAGAAAACTGTTAACAAAATGATAGGAGTAAGTCTTTACATATCAATAATAACCATGAATATAAGGGATTAAATTTCCCACTTAAAAGTTATAGACTGGCTAAATGGATTTTATATATACCATGGAATACTACTCATCCATAAAAAGGAATTAAATAATGTCTTTTGCAGCAAGTTGGATGGAGCTGAAGGCCATTATTCTAAGTGAACTAACTGAGGAATGGAAAATCTAATTCTGTATGTTCTCACTTACAAGTGGCAGCTAAACTATGAGGATGCAAAAGCATACAGAGTGATATAAAGAAATTTGAGGACTTTGATGGGTAGACCGGGAGCAGGGTGAGGGAAAAAACTCTCCATATCAGGTACAGTGTACACTGCTCAGGCAACAGGCTTACTAAAATCTCAGGATTCACCATTAAAAAACTTACATATGTAACCAAAAAGCACCTTTACCCCAAAAACTATTGAAGTAAAAAAGAAAATGGGCCAGATATAATAAAAACTGCAAGTTTGAAAAAAATAAAAAGATAAAGAAAATTGACCAAACCATGTGCTGCTTACAAGAAACTTGTTTCATCTGTAAATATAAATGCAGACTGCAACTGAAGAGATGGGGGAAAATGTTACACACACATGCGCGCACACACACAAACCACAAGCAAGGAGTAGCTATGTTTGTATCAGGTAAAACAGACTTTAAGTCACAAACTATAAAAAATAGACAATAATAAAGTGTAAATTCAGCAAGAAGATATAACAATTATAAATGTATAGAAACCTTACAATGAAGCACCCAGATATATAAAGCAGATATTTTTACATAAAGGGAGAGACAGACTGCAACACAATATTAGCTGGGGAACTCAACATCTCACTCTTAGCATTAGGCAGATCATCACAACAAAAAAATCAGCAAAGAAACAATTTAAATTGCATTTTAGACCAAGTGGTTCTAACAGACATTTATGAAACATTTCATCCAACAGCTGCAGAATACAAATTCTTTTCATCAACACATGAAACGTTCATGAATACCACATGTTAGGCCACAAAACAAATCTCAACAAATTTAAAAGATTTAAAATCACTTTAAGCATCTTTTCTAACCACAGTAAGATAAAGCTAGAAATAGAAAGAGAAGAACTTTCAAAATTGTGTAAATACAGGCAGACAAAACAACATGATACTGAATAACCAATAGGTTAATAAAGAAATTAGGAAGAACATTAAAAAAAATTTTGAAACTAATGAAAGTAGAAGCACAGCATAAAAATCCTATGGGATCGCCAGGCGCGGTGGCTCAAGCCTGTAATCCCAGCACTTTGGGAGGCCGAGACGGGCGGATCACAAGGTCAGGAGATCGAGACCATCCTGGCTAACACGGTGAAACCCCGTCTCTACTAAAAAATACAAAAACCTAGCCGGACGAGGTGGCGGGCGTCTGTAGTCCCAGCTACTCGGGAGGCTGAGGCAGGAGAATGACGTGAACCTGGGAGGCGGAGCTTGCAGTGAGCGGAGATCCGGCCACTGCACTCCAGTCTGGGCGACAAAGCGAGACTCTGTCTCAACAACAACAACAACAACAACAACAACAACAACAACAACAAAAAATCCTATGGGATCAAGCAAAAGCAGTAGTAAAACGCAAGTTTATAACAATAAATGCCTATGTCAAAAAAGTTAAAATGCTTCAGATAAACAATCTAATGATGTATCTCCAGGAATTAGAAAAGCAAGAGCAAACTAAACTCAAAATCAGTAAAAGTGAAAAAATAAATAAATAAAGATCAGAGCAGACATAAACAAAATTGAAACTAAAGTAACAAAAAAGGTTAACAAAACAAAAAGTCGGTTTTTTGAAAAGACAAACAAAATTGACAAACCATTAACTAGACTAATCTAGAAAAAAAGTGAAAGACCAAAATAAATAAAATTAGAAATAAATAAGGAGACATTAAAACACACCACAGAAATACAAAGGAACATTAGAGACTGTTGTGAACAACTATATGCTAACAAATTAGAAAACTTAGTGGAAATAAATACATTCCTATATACATACAACCTATCAAGATTGAACCAAGAAATAGGAAACCTGAACAGATGAAGAATGAGTAACAGGATTCAATCTGTAATACAAAATCTCTCATCAAAGAAAAGCCTAGGATCCAATGGCTTTACTGCCGAATTCTACCAAACATTTATTAGAGGACTAATAACTCATATCTCCTAAAAAATTCACAATTTTGAAGAGGAGAGGATTCTTTCAATCTCCTTCTATGAGGACAGTATTACCTTGATACCAAAACCAGACAAGGAAATAACAAAAAATGAAAGTATAGGCCAATATCTCTGATTAACATAGAGGCAAAAATCTTCAACAGAATACCATCAAACAAATCCAGTAGTACATTCAAAAGGTCATTCGCCATGACCAAGTGGGATTTATCAAGATGCAAGAATGGTTCAACATACACCGATCAATAAATGTGATACATCATATCGACAAAATGAAGGGCAAAAACCATATAATCATCTCAATAGGCACAGATAATATTTTAAAAATAAAATTCAATATCCCTTAATGATAAAAAATAATTTAGGTATAGAATAAATGCAACCCAACACAATAAAGACTGTAATGACAAACACAGATACAACATCATACTGTGATAAGAAAAGTTAAAAACTTTTCCTCTAAATTATGGGACAAGGCAAAGATGCCCGCTTTCCCCATTTTTACTCAACATGCCAGGGGAAGTCCTTACCAGATGATTTAGGAAAGATAAAGAAATAAAGGGCATCCAGCCTGGAAAGGAGGTCAAATTTTCCCTGTTTTCAGACATGGAAAGAAGGAGGTCAAATTTTCCCTGTTTTCAGATGCCATGATCTAATATGTAGAAAATCCTAAAAGCTACACATGCATACACTCACACACACACACACACAAACACAGGATTTAAAATCATCATACAAAAATTAGCAGTGCTTCTACACACCAACAATGAACTAATGGAAAAATAAATCAAGGAATCAATCCTATTTACAACTGCTACAAAAAATTAACAAAATATCTGGAAATAAATTTAACCAAGGAGGTGAGAGATCTCCACAACAGAAACTATAAAACACTGATGAATTTGAAGAGGTTGCAAAAAATGGAAAGATATTCCATGTTGATGAATTGGAAGAATTAATATTATGAAAATAACCATACCACCAAAAGCAATCTACATATTCATTGCAATTCCTATCGAAATATCAAATACATTTTTCACAAAAATAAACAAAATCCTAAAATTTTTAATGGAATCACAAAAAAACCCCTGAAGAGCCAAAGTAATTCTGAGCAAAAAGAACAACGCCAGATGCGTCATACTACCAGATTTCAAAATATACTGCAAAGCTATAGTAACCAAAACAGCACTATTCTGGCATTAAAAACAAATATGTGTAGGCAGGTGTGGTGGCCCATCCCTGTAATCCCAGCACTTTGGGAGGTCAAGGCAGGAGGATCACGAGGTCAGGAGTTCCAGACCAGCTTGGCCAATATGGTAAAACCTCGTCTCTACTAAAAAAAAAAAAAATTACCAGGTGTGGTGGTGCATGCATGTAGTGGCAGCTACTCAGGAGGCTGAGGCAGAAGAATCCCTTGAACCTGGGAGGCAGAGGTTGCAGTGAGCCAAGACAGTGCCACTGCACTCCAGCCTAGGCGACAGAGTGAGACTCCATCTCAAAAACAAATAAATAAATAATACAAAAAATAAAAATAAGTATGTGCACCAATGAAATAGAATAGAGAATACAGAAATATATGTATGTAC
Source organism: Macaca thibetana thibetana (assembly GCF_024542745.1). NCBI lineage: Eukaryota > Metazoa > Chordata > Mammalia > Primates > Cercopithecidae > Macaca > Macaca thibetana. The sequence continues at coordinate 22,202,456 of NC_065592.1, read as the reverse complement.
TCATAGCCAACCAGTTTTAAACAAAAGTGACAAGAATATTTATTGTAGGAAGGACAGTCTTGACAATAAATGGTGTTTAAAAAGCTGTATATCTCAAAATACACACAAAAATAATCTCAAAATGGATATAGAATATATACAAAATATATACAATAAAATATATACAAAAATAAACTCAAAATGGATATCAATATAAAACTTAGACATAAAACCTAGATCTATGAAACTACTTCATAGCAGTTGGAAGAAAATAGGGGAAACACTTATGACATTGGTCTGAGTAAAGAGTTCAGAAAGGAGACCCCCAAAGCACAGGCAACAAAAGAAAAAATAGACCAATGAGATTTTATCAAACTAACAATCTTCTGTATAGCAAAGGAAACAATCAATAGAGTGAAGAGGCAATCTGAAGAATGGGAAAAATATTTACAAATGAATATCCAACAAAGAATTAGTATACAGAATTTATAAGGAACTAAAACAACTCAACAGCAAAAAGACAAATAATCCAATTTAAAAAATGGGCAAGTGAGCTGAATAGGTATCTCTCAAAAGAAGACACACAATTAAAATTCATTGACAGTTATATGAAAAAATGCTCAACATCACTAAACATTGGGGAAATGCAAATCAAAACCACAATGAGATATGTTCTCATCCAAGGTAGAACAGCTATTATCAAGAAAACAAAAAATAACAGATGCTGGCAAGAATGAAATGAAAAAAGGAGAACCCCTACATACTGTTGGGGGAAATGTAAATTAGTACAGCCATTTTGGAAAACAGTATGGATGTTCCTCAGAAAATTAAAAATAGAACTACCATGTGACCCAGCAGTCCCACTCTTGGATATATTTCTAAAGGAAATGAAATATCTATGTTGAAGCATTTCGTGTACTCCCATGTTTATTTCGGTATTACAGTAGCCAAGATATGAAATCAGCTTAAGTGTCCATCAATGCATGAATGAATTTTAAAATGTGGTAAAATTCCATACACATCATGGAATACCATTTTATTATAAAACAAAACTCTGTCATTTGCAGCAACATGGATGAGCTTGGACGATATTATGTTAAACGAAACAAGCCGTGCAGAGAAAGAGAAACGCTTATGTTCTCACTCATATCTGAAAGCTGAAAAACTTGATATCATAGAAGTAGAGACTAGAAGAGTGGTTACTAAAGGTGAGGAAGGGTAAGAGGAGAAGAAGATAACCAGAGGTTGGCTGATGGATACAAAAGTATAGCGAGATAGGAGAAATAGTGTTTTACAGCTCTCTAGGGTGACTATAATTAACGACAATTTATTGTATATTTTCAAAATTACCGTACTGGATTCTGAATGTTCCCAGCACAAAATAATGATAAATATTTGAGGTGAGAGATGTGTTAATCTATCAATTACCCTGATTTTATCATTACACATTGTATGCATGTATTGTGATAACATACTGTACCCCAAAAATATGTACAATTTTATATACCCAGTAAAAACAATAATAAAAACAAAAATACAACACTCAAATGATATTCTTGAGTAAATACTTTAACTCATTAATGACATATGACATAGTAAATGGTGATACTTAATAAATCTTTCTTGAAAAAAACGGATGAAAGGAGACCAGTGGGAAAGAAATGTTATATTAAGATAGGCATCAATTGCAGATGGAGGCCTACCTGTAGTTACAGGTCTCCAGAATCAGAACAACGCAGTAGAAACTTGCAGAAGGAGTTAAAAATGTGGATAAAACAGGGACTGAAGTACGCCTGAGATTCAGGTCAGGTACTAGGAGTGGAAGAAGGCCACAGCAAGACAGGAAGGCTGAGAAACCAGCAGCAGGTTTCATTTGGAAAGCCAGGCAGCTAAAGAAGCAAACTGATGAGTGGGCTCAGGAGCCTCCATAAGAGGACCAGAGATAATGAGTCCAGTAGGTGAAAAGCCAGAGATTCAGAGAGCTGGCACATCAACCAATATATACTGGGTTAACTTAAATAACCAATAACATTATGAATAAATTACTTTATAAGGGTGGTGCTTAAATTTTGGATATCATGAATGTCCTTGAGACTTGGATAAAAGCTGAGGACTCATTTATCAAAAAAAAAAAAAAAACAAAAAACAAACAAAAAAAAGAACACACAAAAAAACATACGCTTTTCCATACAGTTACAGAGTTTGAGAGATTTCTCTGAAGGCTAAGTAAACCTACTTCCTGTATCTTGGATACCTCATGTGTGCATTGAAGTTTTTTTTTTTTTTTTTTATCATCCATTAATACATTGAATCTCTGCAAATCTATGAAATTGGTAACAATTATTTCTATGTTAAGAAAACAGAGCTTCAGTGAGAAGGTATTCCTTGCCCAGGTAAGAAGTAAGTGGCAATATATTTAGAGATAGAAGTCATATATTTTGGTTTCAAGTTGAGTGTTATTTTCTTCCACCTTACCTCTATGCAAACAAGCTGTGCTTACATTTCTGTAAATCAGAAATCATTTTTACAGATATTGATTATCTGTTATGTGTTAAGCACTGTGGTAGGCACTTGGGGACAGACAAATATCCCTGCCCTTGTAGAGCTCCAGATCCAAATTCAGGTCAGTTCCTTCCCAGTCTGATAACTTGAATCAAAAAAATGTTCTTGTTATCAAGTGTTTATTCAGGTATTCAGTGCTTAATGAAAAGGTGTGATTGAGTAAGTATCATCCTAGGAAATAGTTGTCGAAGATAGAATTTTATTAACTAATATTAAACATTCCTCATCCTTCATCATTAGCTAATTGAGGACGTCATTCATTTTCATTTCTTTCTTTCTTTCTTATTTTCCTTCTACTTTAAAATTTTAAGCTTGAGGACCCTCTGTTTTCACATATTACCAACAAAATAAAGCCCAAATAAAACATCTAACTTATAATTGTTCAGAAGAAAACTAACAAAAACCAGACTGAGAGTTGGGAGGCCAGCCCCCTCATATCAGCTCTGTCATTTATGGTGTTCTTGTATTTTCACCGGGTCTCAATTTCTTCCTCTGTAAAGCAATCTGTATATTTCTGTGCCCATTCTCTACCCTAACATGCTAAGAGGCAATGAATTCTTGAAAGCATTGAGCCTGCCTGAGAGAAAACCTTTATAATTGCATGCTGGTTAGACATGGATGGTGAGAGGAAAGTCATCCCTCCAATGAGTAGCTACCCTCTCTGGCTCTACAAGTTGAACAGTTCTTAGATGAGTGGGAGTGTAGGAGTCAGGAAGGGCAAGAGGCAGGAAGAAAGCTCAGTTTCTGATCAGCAAAGGAGCAGTACAGATCATCGGGTTGAAGCAGTGAGCACAGAATGTCTGGCCATTTCTCTTCTGAAAAGGTCAGTGCCCCGCCAAACCAGGGCTGCAACATAATGGCCCTTTAAAAAGCAGACAGCCAGAGAAGCTGCCACTGAGCTCATAAGTGTGGGGAAACGGATTCTTGTTATATCAGAGCAGAAGGGGACTCTACTGCATTTAGTCCAATTCTGCCCCTCTATTTTACATGTAGGGACACTGAGGATGGGGGTGGGGTTGGGAGAGGTGACCAAGGTCACAGAGCTTGCAGTCAGCATAGCTGTGACTAGAGTTCAGCATTCCAGAACATGCAAGGAACTCCTATTGTTGCTTAAATGAAAGCAAAATTCCCTATTGTTCTGTTTATTGCCTCCTTTAATAAAATCTTTGTTTTTCCTCCATTTGCTACTTGCTTGGTACCTCAGAATAAATAAAATGTGCTAATAATACCCATCCCTTTTGACAGAGATGAGGGACCAAAGTTGAAAGTGTGACTCATTGAACATCTAGGTATGTTTTTAGAGCTATTTCGTAAATGATTAAATGTTTATAAGAGTTGATAAAATTATATTTTTATTCTAATTTTTAATTTAAATACACTCTTCTCCTTTCACTGTCTTCTTTGCTGTCCACCTAGTCAGAGTTATCTCCTTAATGAAAATATTAAAAGCCTCCCTCTTTGCTATAGCTAAAATACCTCATTTGATCCTCACAATAGTTACTGGCCACCATCCCATACAATGCCTCCTGAATTGATTTATAGTCCACTTCCCTCTCTCCTTGACAAACCCACCTCTGTTTATTAAAATAGTGTTATTGGTGAAAGCAATCCAGGCAGGCCCACTTGCCTTTGTGCTTTGAGAGCAAAGTGACCCTTGGAAAATCGTTTAACCTCTCTGTGCTCAATTGGCTCTTCTGAAAAATGGAGAGAGAGATAATTCCTTTTAGGTTATTGAATGGTTAAATAAAAATAATACCCAACGTTTCTCTGCCTACTCTGCACCAAAAGCACTTTGCATATCTTATTTCATTCACTTATAATCATTCTTCTTATTACCTCCATGTTACAGCTGAGGACATAGAGTGAGAGAAATCTCAAAATGGACGAGGTGATGGAGCATTTGAACACTCAAGCCTGTCTCACTCATAGAACCACACCTTTTTAAGAATGCCACATGGATTACTATGTAGCACTGATTCTTAATCAGGGTGATTTTTTTTTTTTTTTTACCCCCAGAGAATATCTGGCAATGTCTAGAGACAATTTTAGTTGTCACAACTTGGGATGGGCAGTGCTGGCATATATTAGGTAAAGATGAATGATCCCGAAAAGCATCCTATAATGTGCAGGGCAGTGCCCTCAAACAAAGAATTTCATGGCCCCAAATATCAATAATACCAAGGTTGAGAAACCCTACTATGTTTACTCCATTTTGTAAATTTAAGCATAATTCATTCTTGTAGATGGACATGACAGGGTGCATGCAAAGGTTTAAGCACTCCATAAGTGATGGCTATCATTATTACTACTGCTACTTCTAGACCCACTTCATATTTTGCCTTCTCTTATTTGTGGTTATCCCGGATACATGCTAATTGGAAATATTTTCCTCATCTCTTTCAATAACGCTTTAGCTTTTTCTACATTTGACACATTATATATTATAGTTATTTATATACATTCTTTGACTTTTTCAATACACTGACAGCTTCCTAAGGGAAATAGTTGTGTTTATTTTCTTTTGTATCTTCCCATGTACTAGTACAGTGCCTGACCTGTCTTGATTGAATCTGATAAACTGAACAACCTTATTAGGAAAGGTGGGCAGAGACTATTATGTTTGTTAAATAGAGGAAACAGACGCAGCATGCCCAAGTTGTTTAAAACCCCATGACTTACAAATGATGAAGTTTATAGTAGATCTCACCTTAGAGTTCAGTACTAGCTTGTTTAGCTGCTGCTTATGTAACCAATTGCCAACCACCAGACTGTAACCCATTACCTTAGATAGAATTTTCAAGAAGAAAAACTGACATGGAAATTTGTTTCAATGTGTACTCAGTCCAGACAGACCTATTACAGAGTCCACAAAAAATAGTTGGAGAGAGAGTACCATGAAGGTCAATCTGCTGTAGAAAACTCATAGTAAGGAAACCAGGCACCTGAAGATGAGGCCTAAATTTGAATTAGCTGGTTGTGGAGCATTGGAAAATCTATGGTACCTCTTTCCTTCTCACTTTCCTCATTTGTAAAATGAGGACATAATGACTACTCAAACAAACCCACAAGTTCGTTGTGAGGAAATGTATGTCAAGTACAATTAATCCTTGTTATTCACAGTAACTGTGTTCTATAAAGCTGTTGCAAGCCTTGAGTTAGCAGATATTGAACCAGTGGTCCTAAGGGAAATACAGGGTTAGGTTCCTGCAAGCCTCTAGTCACAACATTTTTTATCAACCAATCAATATATAACCTTGCTTTATGTGTATTTTTGTTTAAAGATATTTAATATACATTGTTAATTCATTAACATTGAACTCATGGCCAATACCGCTCTAACTTAGGTGTGAACAAAGCTTATCTAGTATTCAAATTTTATCTTCAGAGCACATCACAGCTTTCTTAGAAACAGTAGATAGCACTTCAGCGCTGTGCCTGCAAATAAATAGCAAAATCACCAACAAAACCCACAAACATGCAAAAACCATGACACTAAATTTGCTGCAAAAATGACACGAGTTTACTGGATGAGAGTGCAACCAGAATGTCTAGTATCACCTTGTTGAAGCCCAGCTGGGAACGTGCCCATCTCACTACTCATAGGTCTGCCACTCTGCACATATCTGTGAGTGATCACAAAAAAGACGTTAGTATTGATTTAGGGGTTACAAATACATTTTAGCAAGTAGAAGGATTTGCAAATACAGAATCCATGAACAATGAGCATTGACTGTAGGTAAGTTTTTAAAAATTGGGGTGTCAATAAGGCAAAGGATGAAAAGTCATTCAAAAGAGAAGGTAAAAATGAAACAATGTGCAACATCACTGCTCATCAAGGAAATGAAAATTAAAACCAAAATGCAATACTACTACACATCTACCAGAATGGCCAAAATGAAAAAGACGAATGATACTCAATTCTGGCAAAGATGTGCAACAAGAAGTCTAGGGAAGTATATGGAAGTTGAACTGCAAATGTTATGGCCCAACAATTCTGTTTCTAGATACATACTCAACAAAAATGTATACCTATCTTTACTAAGTGACATATATGGCCAGGCACGGTGACTCACGCCTGTAATCCCCCAGTACTTTGGGAGGCTGAGGAGAGCAGATCACTTGAGATCAGAAGTTCGAGATCAGCCTGGTCAACATGGCGAAACCCCGTCTCTACCTAAAATACAAAATTTAGCTGGACATGGTGGCACGTGCCTGTACTTCCAGCTACTTGGGAGGCTGAGGCAGGAGAATCACTTGAACACAGGAGGGGAGGTTGCAGTGAGCCGAGATTGCACCACTGCCCTCCAGCCTGGGTGACAGAGTGAGACTCCATTTCAAAAAAAAAAAAAAAAAGAAAAGAAACAAAACTGGGTGACATATATATGAAATGGAAATGTTGTTATCCTTAATCACCTCAGAGTGGAAAGAAGATAAAGGTCCATCTAGTAGAATAAAAAAAAAACTGTGGTTAAATTCACAGTGAAATATTATGCAGTTATAAAGAAATTACAGCTACACTCAACAACCTGGATGACCTTCAGAAACACAATTGTGAGCCAAAGAGGCCAGGCATAAAAAAAGAAAATAAACTGTATCTCTTTGCTTAGATAAATTTCAAAGGCAGGCATCACTTATCTCTAGGGTTTGAACTCAGGGCAGTGTTTACTCTTGGGGTAATGGTGACTCAATGGGAAGGTGGCTACTTGAGAGGTGCTGGCGACATCTGTTATTTGACCTGGGTATTTCACAGTATCCTCATTTTCTGAATTTTTTTCGGTTATGCACTTTACTGTATATGCTATATACTTCAACAAAATAAAAAATAGACTTTAAAGTTGAAGCAGAGACTTAATGAACACACACACACAATTTACTCAGCGTCTCATTTAATCGTCACAACAATCCTGTGTTTTAAAACTTTGCCTGATACTAAAAGTCACCAATGACACTTCTCATAATTAGAAAATTATCAGATTCCTTTCCAAACTGAACGTATTAGAATCTCTAGGGGAAGGTAGGTACTGAACGTAAGCCTTTTAACTAAGTGATTTTATAATCAACCAAGTTTGACATATATTGACAGATACGTGTCCTGAGAAGTAAGATTTAATGTGATCTCTAACATATAACAAGAACTTAATAAATGGTAGGTCTTTTTTTGTTTTGTTTTGTTTTAGATACTGTTGCTTGCATTTTACAGAGGAAAGACTGAAGTCCAGAGGAGGACTAAGTTAAGGCCACAGAGCTGGAAGCAGATGCCTTATATGAATTATCTCATTTTATGCTGATACCCACTCTGGGGAGTACACTTTGTTAGCCTCGTCTTACCCATGAGCAAACTGTAGCTCATGGACTTTAAGAACTTGCCCCAAAACACCTAGCCAAGGAATGATGGTATCAGCTCTGTTTAACTTATAAGGCTCTGATGGATTCACTTCTTAAAGTTCTACCATACAATAGGAAAAGTGGAAGGAAGACAAATTCAGAAGCACTGAAGTCACACTTTGGTGGTATGTTTTTTTAACATATTGGGTGCCTGGTCATTAACATATATTCATTTTCCGACTCAACATCTCCCCTGTAAGCAATTAGGGCAGGTTGCATACTCTCCCAGCCTTATCTTTGAATGGAAGATGTGGGAAGAAAGGGGACTGATAGAATGCTTGTTGGATATGACCTATGCCTGGGATAGTTGTCACCTGTGCCATCCACCCTCACAAATAATGCACTTCAGTTGGGCTTCTGGGTATCAATGATTGTGGGGAATTTGAAATTAGCCACCACACCTTTATTAAAATTTTTCTATCTTTTGGGAAGTTAGTTCTTGAGAAGTCCCTGCTGAAAACAGAGATTTCTCCTGTCCATATTTTTCTTGATTAAGTAATATTTCTGGGAGTTGAGGTTGTAGCTGCTACCTATTATGCAATGTTTCATCATTAGTGTCAAGGAGCAAAACACTTTTGTCTCAGGCTGGAGTGAAGAGGTGTGTTTCTGACCTCCTTTTCTCATATAGTAGAATATGCTTCAATCTCATTGCTTACTACTTTTTCTAGTCCATCGAGGTAGGTTAAAAACCATGGTCACATTTTAGTGGGCAGGGTCTTCAAACTTTAAAGAAAAGAAGTGACCACTGCACTCCACTTCTTCACTTCTTGTACCTATGTATCATCTATTTCCACCAATTGTTGCTCATCAATTTGAAAAGATCAGGGCCTTCTTTTTGAGTGGGAGAGTCAGAAATCTCTACTTTTTTTTTTTTTTTTTTTTTTTTTTTTTGGCTCATTTCAGAACATTGAACACAGGCTGGTCAGTTTAGGCTACTTTAACACTGAACACCACAGGAAAATATAACTTTTTCTTGTCTGTTTGGCTTTCTTTTCATTTGACACTGATGGATATAATTTTGACTTCACTGACATTTCAAAGGCAAGATCCTGACCTTGACTAAAGCTTCAATGAGAAGGTGGTAGAAATCCCCATTCAAGACTTCCAGCTAAGCTAAAGTCTCCAGTCCAGCTTTTATTGACAAAACCATAAATGGGTCCTCACTTGCTTAGTGCTCATGTGCATATGATTCCCTGGCCAGAGGACCCTCTGTTACATGTTCATATTCCACCATGATCATAGTCATCTCATGTTCATGACTGTCACTATGATAATCTTTATCCTCAATGTTAAAAAGCCGTGGCCACTACTAAATAAAAGCCTTGACCACAATGGACTGTTATCTCACCATTGAGGCAACATGATGCTTGATATACTGAGTGATCCCCAGATGCACAGACCTTCTCTTCCTTCAGAAATGATTGATGTGGTTCAGCTCTCATCTCTCTTTCCCTCTGGGAGATCATACACCATGCAGACCTGATCATGTTTATGTACAGTTCCAGATGAGACACAAAGATGACAGATAATGCTTAGTGCTTATGCAATCCCTCCTTTCTTATGAGATTACTAAACCGACAGACGTGCTCAACAGTCAGCTGGGAATGCAGAAAACAAACCAGACTTGGTGTTAGAAAAACCAACTGCAGCCATTTTTCTAACACTCTGGCTTTGATCAAATACTACAGTTTTGCTCCGAGCAATTTTGCTCCTAATCATTTAACTCACATGTGGTGGCAAAAGGTACATTAATCGATCATGTTTTAGATTCATTGACATTCAGCCCAAACATTCTGGCCTTGTAAGAACAGTCCAATTTCACAGATGCCTGCAGGCAGTTGCTAAGCTGTTACCCTGTGCTTCAGAGAGGGGTAAAGTATCCCTTTGTGCAAGAGACAGAAATTCCTAAATCAAGAGGATGGTTGGGAGGAGAAAGAGGAGGAGAAGGGAGGGCAGTGAGAGAGAAACCCCTCTTTTCTCTTGTTCAACTTTTCTATTGCAAAGTGGGGAAGCCAACTGGTTAAAGTTGAGGGGACACATAAAGCCAGAGCAAGCTTTTAATTAATGAGACAGGGCAACAAAAAGACAGGAACCAGACAGATCAAGACCTGAGACCTGGCTCTGCTATTAATCTGCTGTGTCTCTTTGGAGAAGTTTCCTCACCTCTCATCTTTTCAGTTTTGACAGCTATAAAATGGGGATAAAACGTTTTTATGTTGATTATAAGAAACATTCCTAATATGGGTACTAGCACATTGCTTGGCTTTCAATAAAAGACAACAATTAGTTTTCTTTAATTCCCAGTGTTGAATAGATACAAGAAAACAAAGGTAAATAGGATGCATACCTAGTCCTCTGGGTGCTCACCATGTAGTAAATGAGATGCTGTGTTACCTGATTGCTATAATAAAGGAGAGTGATTCTAAGTTCAAGTTGGAATACAGTATCACAAGCATGCCTGTTATTCAAGTAGAAAGCCTGAAGTAATCTCAAGTTTTCTCCATCTTTTTCTTCCGACATGTAATTATTCACTAAGTCCCACCACTTTTATCACTAAAATATTTCTTGATTTAAAAACTTTTATTTCTATGTCTGTCTTTACTACTCTTGCTCTTGTTTGGGATCTAATTATCTCTATTCCAGCTTATTGAAGTTCTCCCTAACTGATATTTTCTAGTCTTTCTTCACTTTAGTTCACTTTTCAAACAACGTATCTTTTTGAAATAGCCCAAATTCTAACCAACATTTGAGTGTTTCATATCGTCTCCTAAATAGGGTCTTATTATTCATCTCAGTAGTCAGGATCACCCACTTTTTGGTTCCAACAACCCTTTCTACCAGTGGTTCTCAACTGGAGGTGATTGTCACAACTTGGGAAGAGGGCTTGCTGCCGGCATTTAATGGCTAGAGGCCAAGGATGCTGCTTAACATTCTACAACATACATGACAACAGCCTACAACATAGAATTATTCAGCCCAAAGTGTCAATTGTGCCAACATTGAGAAAACTTGCTTTCTTGCTGAGGTAATGGTCATGAAGAATAACCCAAGGGCCTGGGCAAGGTTGAAAACAGAAAAAAGTAAATGTTAAGTTGCTATTGCCAGTCAGTCAATGGGAGGCCGAGAGAAAGCAAGTTGGACTATAGATGAGAATGAGAGGTTCAAGAATGAGTGTGCCTTTCTTCTATATCCTTTACTACGCATGGAGAAAATGAGCATAAGTGATAAGGAAGATGGGTTGTAATGGACAGCTAGGTGTCAAATAATCTTCACAGGAACACTGGGGCAATTCAGATGTGGGGTGATCATGTTTGGATCAAAACTGGGAAGATGGAAAAGGAGAGAATTGTTGTATTTTTTTCTAGGATGTCTGCATTTTAAATCTTTGTTAAGAAAGTACATCTTGTAAACAGATTAATCATCTCTGTCAGAGGTCAGAACAGAGATCTACAATAAGTAAATGCAAAAGATGTATAAGACAATTTCTGAAACCTCAAATTTATAACATCAAAATAATTCAAGTAACAGAAATTCAACAAAAATAATGAATATTAACAATTAGGATAGTGGTTTAGATTAATAGATCACCTTTAACCTGAAGAGTCTGATGAAATGAAAAAATTCAAGTTAAGTTTCTATAGTGATATAAGAAATTGTGTGATAAAACCTTTAGTGGTGCTATTTTCAGACAAAATATAAATCTCTAAGGTTCCAGATGTAAGGCAGTGGAAAATTTTCATTATGTATTTATTTAATTATTTTTTGCCAGAGGTCCCTGAATAAGAGATAATTTGAAGGAAGAATTTAATGGTAAGATTTATGCAAAGACGATACAGGCACACACCTTCTCAATATGAGAATAAGCAGAGCTGAATTTTTTAGGTCGCTGTGGCTGATTTGTACTTGCATTAGGACCTCTGTGAAGTGACATGTATAATTAATCACAAATATTATTATTAATATATCTTAATATAGAAGATGAATCGTTGTGTAACTGAATTGCATCCTGCCTCAGCTGTTACCTAATTAAAAAACTGAGACCAACAGTCAGAGAGAAATATTAATGGCATGCAATTTGGTTTAAATCTTAGTTCACAAAAAGATCTCAAAAATAATTGTATGTTTTGCCATGAGGAATACCTGTTATGCAAAGCTGTTTTCCTACCAATTCCCTTGCTCCCCAGAACGAATGAATGACTGCTCCATATTTACGTGTTTATTTTATCTCAGGTTGTCAATAAGACCATTAGAGACATTCAGCTTTGGAGACTGAGAAGGAACAGAAAAGATAAAAGGGTAAATTACAGGGTGAAATGAGGAATTTATTTTTAACCTCATGGAGGATTGGACTTTAATGAGACACAATTTTAAGTCTGGAATGAAAGGTTTGCAGTACAGAAAAATGGTTGAATGTGATCACTAACCCAATCTTGTTTTTAACAGGATGCTTTCTAAATGACCATAGCTTATATCCGTGTAATACTGAGCAGTTGGTATGTGAGGACTTACAAGTAGGTTATTTCATTTGATTTTCACTGCAACCATGACGTAAGCAGAGCAGGAGGCACCATTCCCATTTTACAGATTAGGGAAAAAAAATCATTCACAAAATACAAATAGTGTCTTCAAAGTCACACACAAAGTACCCTACCTCTTATCTAAACTGGAATTCTGGGGGACACTAAGATGGCCATTATTATCACTTCTAAAATCAATATACTAACACAATTTCTAAAAGCATGTTAAATTAGAAAGTAATATATTGCTTATAGAGTTTCTGAATTTATTACCTTATTTGATTCCCATAATAATCCTCCAGGCTAAATAATATTATTTCTAATTTAAAGATAAATATATTAATGATCAAAAACATTAAGAGATTTACTCAAGATCACCATTTTGGGAGCATGGCTGAAACTCAAGCCCATGAGTTCTAAGCACAAATTCAGTAAGGCTCTATTATTATTCTGAAATGTAGCTGCAGTGTCAGTGGATGCCACATTCCTGAGACTGTTTAACTTCCAGTAAGACACTTGGAACCCCAAAGTGAAGAACCAGATAAATGTATGTGTCATATTGAAGTTTCAAGTACTGCCAGGGAAAGGAGGAATACTTCTTTCTTGGTGAATCTGCCTCTCCCAGTGTCCTAAGCCTTAGTGTGCATGGGCAGCTCTCAACTATGCCTAGGATATCTTGATGAGGAAACTGACCAATCTGATTCCCTATACAAATGGAAAGAAATACAAGAAAATAAACATGCCAAACAAATGGCCAATTAACTCTTTTCTGAGAGATTGAAGCAAGGAGGATGCTCGAAAAAAGTAATTTATTGTTTTAAATGTAACTGTATGCCTTTAAATGCAATCTGTAATGACTTATGACTCTAGCGACCCATCTTGATTACTGCCTGTTGCCATTCATTATCACCATGGAAACAGCACTGTTGCCAGCTGTGTGCTTGGTGGTGGGGTGGAGGCAGTGCTGTTGGCTAAGGACAAGAGGCTAGAACCTGTGGGACTCTGGATTTGCAGGAGTTTTTTTAGGGAAGAAGAGAAAAATTGGGAGTACATGGTGCTCTCCCTCCTGCAGCAAGCCCCTAGGTGGGGTACAATTCAGAAAGAAACACTGGAACAGATGGTCTCAGTGCCCTCATCTCTCTCTGGAAACAAAACAAGATGAGATCAGAAACATTCCATTCTGGGAGATAATCCACCGGGCAGCAGAAGGCATGAGGAAGGGGCAAACTGTGTGCAAATTTCATTAACACAATTTCTCATGGAGATTCTTCAAGCATGTGAGCCAATCTTCTCAGCTGCCTCAACCCTAAGCTTCTAGTATATGAAAGCTCCAAGGGTGATCTGCAAAATCCATCTAACCTCTCTCCACTTGACTTCGTCTCAATTTTATCCCTATCTTCCCTCTAATTTGGTTTTCAAACCCTCTCTTCACTCCTTCCTATATATGCCTCTTAGTCTTTTATGCCTGCCTGCTTTCTCTTGTCTTCCCTTTCATATCTAATTAATGATACTAACATGATAGAGTAGGATGGGAGAAAGACATAATCCATTACAATATCCTCCTGTCATAGATGTGAAAACTGACATCCAGAGTGGTTTCAGGAACTCCCCAAAAGCACATGGTGAGTTCTCAGCAGAGTCAGTACTCAAACCCAGGTCTCTAAATTTCCAGTCCAGTGTTTCTTCTAGCAGAGTGCTGCTCTGTCATATTCTATCTTCATTTCTGAGACTAATTTCCTGCTACACAGAAGTACAGGCAAATTTCAGTTCTCCAGGCCAGTTTGATTTATCCTTGCTTTCATGGAGCATTTCTCTCTGCAGAACTTGGTTTGCTCCAGAGACAGAAGATTCATCCTTATGAGATATTCTGGAGGGAGGGGAGAGGGGACAAGATGGCTTAGTCATCTTTCCACTTTATTTAGAATGAATATTAAAAGTACCAGGACACAATATAGCTCTAAATGGGTATACAAAAAAGTGCTAGGAATATAAGAATGTTATGACTTTGCACTGCTAAACTCTGCTTGGGCTGCAGGCTGTTGGGGGAATGACAGACATCACCTCTGAGTTTGCTACAAAAGTGTTTCCCACAAACATCATTTGGTTAGCAAATACATTTTTACACATGACATTATATTCAATGTCTGAGATCTCTGAAGAATGCCTGCAATCAATGTCTGATGTTAAAATAGAGGTAGGTTGATAAATTTAAAAATATATATTCAGAACTTGGAGACTATTGATCTGGGCCTCAGTCCTGACTCTGCAGTTGAGGTATCTACAAAGCTGTGATTGAGCCCCTTTGCCTTAACCTCCATGCCTTTGTTTGTACATCAGATTGTATTAGAGGACAGGCATTTCCCCTAAAAGGCCTTTTCAACTTCAGTCTAATGGTAATGATAATTGCCAAGGCAGGAATTGTCACCCTTTATTGACCCTTACTCTGTGCCCAGGGATTTTGCAGACATTATTATCTCATTAATGCTTACAACTGCCCACATAGATAGGTATTGCTATCCCATATTAGAAATAAGGAAATAAATTCAAAGAAGTTAAGAAACTTGCCTAGGGTCATTATGTTCTAATTTAAACAGCAGAGCTAGGATTCATATTCCGGTCTGTAAGACCAACACCACTTCACCAAATGATAATGTCTTTGAACGTTCTATGATTTTTGCTATCCTCTCTGACTTCTTAGAAGCCACACATTCATTTATTCCATGAATATTTATTGTGTGACTAATATAGACAACTTGTTAAGGAGTTGGGGATACAGTGATTTCAAAAATAGTGAAGCTTCTACACTCCTGAAGATCACAGTCTATTTTATGTATACGGCGAAAACAGATAGTATTCAAGTAAACCAATAAATATCCATGTATCTCTTTAGATAGAGATCAATGCTCTGAAGAAAACAAACAGAATGGCATAATAAAGCCATTTCATAAGCTAGTGACATTTAGGCTGAAAATGGAAATATAAGAATGAATCAGCCTTCCAAAGAGCTGGGGGTGGAGGTATCAGGTAGGGAACGACAAGGGTAGAGTTACCAGGAGGGAAAGAGGTTGATGTGTTTAAAGAATAGCAAGCAGAATGGAGATAAAGGGAAGATACATCTTAGTGAGCAAAAAAGACAATGGCAAGTGATGAAGTCAGAGGTAGACAGGAGGCACCATAAGGTCATTGGGCTCCATTATAAGTGTGAGAAGACATCAGAAGGATTAAACATATATAACCAGGATGTATGTATGTGAATATACACTCTCTGGAGTATAAATATAAAATGATTTTTAATTCCTTCAACAGCTACCTCAACTATACTTCGGGGAAGTTTCATTAACAATATCATGGTCTTGTTCCTTTACTTCTAAGGTTGTTCAGGTATTAAAGTGTTCTAGATATTATATTTAACTCTTAGTCATTTTAATATCATTCTCAGTCTCTCTTTGAGGTTTATTCCTTCTTGCCTTCTCAGTTTAGACCACACTTGTCGAAGCTTTTAGTGCAGGCATCTACAAAGTTTTTCTTAAAAAAAAAAAAAACCCAGATAGTAGACATTTTAGGCTTTGCAGGCCAAATGTTCTCTGTCACAACTCCTCAACTCTGCCGTTGTAGTGTGAAAGCAGTCATAGACAATACATAAATGAATGAGCATGGCTGTGTTCCAATAATACTTTATTTACACACACTAAAATTTGAATTTTCTAAAATGTTCTCATATCAAAAAACTTTATTCTTCTTTTGACTTGTTTTTTTTCCTAACTTGTCTCATAGATCAAACAGAAATAGGCAGGATTTGGCCCACAAGTTATAATCTCCAGACTCCTGCTCTAGTGGCATGGAGTTAGAAGAGCTGTATGAGGTATGGTCCACTTTTCATACAGTTTACCTCTCTCCTATTTTTCTCTCATCTGGTGAGCAGAGCCAGGGCAGATTGATGTCTTCTATATACCTGCCTCTGTTAGGCCATTTTTACGTCGTTAAAAAGAAACACCTGAGACTTTATAATTTATAAAGAAAAGAGGTTTAATTGGCTCACAGTTCTGCAGGCTGTACAGGAAGCATGGTGCTGGCATCTGATCAGTTTCTGGCAAGGCCTCAGGGAGCTTTCAATCATGGCAGAAGGCAAAGGGGTAGCAGGCATGTCACATGGCAAGAGCAGGAGCAAGTGAGAGAGAGAGAACGAGTAGGGGAGGAGGTACTATGCTATTTTAAACCATCGGATAGCATAAGAACTCAGAGCGAGAACTCACTCATCACCAGTGGAATGGTGCTAAGCCATTCCTGAAACATCTGTCCTCATTCATGAAGGATCCACCTCATCCACACCTCCCACCAAGCCCCACGTAAAACATTGGGAATTACATTTCTACATGAGATTTGGATGGGACAAACATCCAAACTATATCAAAGCCCATCGTTTGCTTGTCTGTTCTCACTGTTGGTTGTCAGCACTTCTCAGGTTGACATTGAATGGGAGTAGTAGAAACTGTGAATGTCACATCATTATTCTCTCAGCCTTTATCTTTCTTATGCAAGTTGGCTGACTTCCAGCTGCAGCACCTATATCCTTTTGCTTGAGGTCTTTCTCTGGCTGCTAAATCTTACTCTGTATGCAATAGTAGGTTGAAAGTTCTGGAAAATTAATATTCTGCAGATGCAAATCTCAAGCAATGATTGACAGGAGTGAGTAGATAAAACTTTCAACTTTCTTTCTTCATGGATAATCCTAAGTTGTGCATTCCACACTGGTCCCAGTGCTCCCCAGAAGGATGTAGCCCCAGCTGTCCTCAGTGGTGACTTGTTTGATAATACATTTTTATTGATTACTTTTCTATCTCTGTTTTACTTCCTCGCTCCTCTAATAGGATCACTTCTCTAATAAACATCTTGAACTTGAATCATTTTCTTAGGGTCTTCTTCTAGGGAAAGTAAAACCAGTAAAATAGGTATGTAGATAGACTCTGTGTCAGCTAGTGTCCAATGTTGGGTCCTTTTTGAGGTATGTGATGGGAGCCTTAGAAGTCTTTCTGTAAATAGTTAGAGGTTTGTGTTGTCTTCAACTGCCTGAGATTTATCACAGGGAGATAGGAGTTTTGATTTAAATGCCTGTGTCTCTAAAGCGCAGAAATAGGATCATCCAATGAAAGTTATGGAAAGGTGTAACTCAGAAAAGGAAGGGAATTTTCATAGTCATATTCGTCATGAATTAGATTGGTTTACCTTATGAGTCAGTGAGTGCCTAATCAATGGATGTATCCAAATAAAATTCTGCTGGCAACTTCTTAGTAGGAATGCTAAATAGAATCCAGTCTTCCGACTGAGGTTATACCGGCATATGCTTTAAGATTCCTTCACATTCTTACAGTCTTGAATCTTGAGATTAAATATAGAAATCTTAAAGTACTGAGAAAGGCAAACAAACCAAATGTCAGGAATTGATTTATCACAGAGAAGAATCCTTATTTAAGTTGTGATGACAGAGTTTAGGAAATTGTTTCTTACCCAAAATCTTATAAGGGGTTTTACAGGATAGTTTCCCAAGGGTTCTGAAATCGTCGATGTGGAGAACAGTGACTCATAGTCCAGCCTGACACATCCTCATACCTACAGAGAAATTGATCCAGACTTGGACAACTGTAATCTCCCTCAGGAAGAATTATGGCATAATTATCTTGCTATCCAGTGTCTTTCTTTCCTTTTCTTTAGAGAAAACTGTGGGAAAAATAAAATGTTTTATTGCTCTTAAAATCATGACAAATATTTATTGGGGTAATTCTCTAGTTATCACCACCAATTGCAAACCCTGATCACATTGTAAATCTTTTTAGTCTCATACTTATTGAAGAAACTCGTCTGACTTGGGTACTTGGTTAGTGGGTCTTTTTTATGCCCTAGAGAATGGTATTTTAAAATTTCATTTGGGAGATGGCAAGGGTGATGGAGATTAGAGATTGGCCAGAAAGTGCTAGAAAGAGAATGAATCATTCAGAATCTTAAGCGATGGAATTAGGGACATTTTCAGAGACTTTTAGAACAAAAGCTTGTGATTCAGTGTTGTGCAGAGGACAAATGGAATTAGCACATAAGTCATTGTCAGCCGATCAGCATTTTTGTCTTGATTCTGTTCCTATTTCACCAAGTAATAATAGGTAAGTCAGTTATTTTCACTGAACTTTAACTTTCTTAATTCATGAAATTAAGGAATTAGACCAGTGATCACTAAGTTCTCTTCAGCTTTAAAATGGTGTGATTCAGAATTGTATTTATTATTATCATTTTCCAAAGTAATTTTCCTGGACATTCAGTTAATAATGTGAGATGAATACACACATGATGGCTGCACACACTCACACACAGAGTGAGATGCCATCTTTTTTTTTTATTATTATACTTTAAGTTCTAGGGTACATGTGCATAACGTGCAGGTTTGTTACATATGTATACTTGTGCCATGTTGGTGTGCTGCACCCATCAACTCGTCAGCACACATCAACTCGTCATTTATATCAGGTATAACTCCCAATGCAATCCCTCCCCCCTCTCCCCTCTCTATGATAGGCCCTGGTGTGTGATGTTCCCCTTCCCGAGTCCAAGTGGGAAGTAGAGTGATTGGAAAAGCACCACCAAGAAACCAGAAGAGAGCTATCCATGTGGGTGATTAAATGAGGAGTAAGAGTGTCTTAAATCATAGAAACTGCATTTCTTGGGAAACTAAATGGCAGATCACTATGGGTTACATTCTTGCATTTGCCTATCTTTATCAAGAGATGAATTTAGCCCGAGAAAGTTCCAGCCGAGGACAGAAGGGGGCAGTATCAGATTTCGTGCATATACTAAAGGGCAACAAAGTTGGATCATGTGTGCTGATAAATGTTTAACAACAGTCTCTCCAGGTAGAAAAAGCCCCTATATGACATTCCTGATGTCCTGGGAAAATACCACAAAAGTGGAGATGAAAATAAGTGTGTACAACTAGCTCTTATGACCCAGTGTGAACTGATTGGGGCACATTGGTTGTATGTAAAGGAAATGTTATTTAGAAAGTATAAATATTTTGATTTTCATTTTCAGCGATGGAAACAGAGGCTTAGCAGGATGGACATCTTGTTTAATTTTATACAGCTAGACCACGAGGGTGACAGAAGATTAAGAACAGCGGTTATACATGCCAACCCCTATATTAGCTTTAATCCTGATTCAAGTGTTGAGATTCCACATCTCATACTCCTCCTGCTAATGCCTGTGGTAAACTTTAGGTAGTTACCTCTGATTGTTTTCACTCCCTTTCCTGGGAGGCATAATCAGAGTGTTCCTGTTTCCAATATCATTAAGGTCCAAGAGGACCTGAAAGATTTGTTAATCTTCTCAGCCAAGAGTCTGGACCAACTGAGGAATAAGTCAAAGAAAGAAAACAAACAGATTTAAAATATAAACCTTGTTGTAGGTAAAGTTAATGCTGAAGAAAATGACTTAGGCTGCAAGAAAGTAGCTTTCCTCATGTCAAATCCCAGGATTAGACAGACTTAGAAATCCAGTGACAGATTATGTCAGGCTAAGAAAGGCCTTTCCTTGTTGACATTTATGGCATTGAAGGGCAGAGAAGAGCATTTCCCCCCTGAAAGCAGTTCATCCACAACTGGAAGAGAGAAATGGAGAGGTTGTTTATTTCTGGATCTTCTTCCTAAACTCAGAAATCAAATAAGTCATTACACTTCCCTTTGTATAAAAATAAACTTCAATCCTTCTTAAAAAAATACAGAAGAGAGCTGGGCCTAGTGGCTCATGCCTATAATCCTACTTTATAAAACCCAGGTGGGAAGATTACTTGAGGCCAGGAATTACAGACCAGCCTGGGCAACAAGATGAGATCCCATTCCTACAAAATTTTTTTTAATTAGATGGGCATGGTAATGTGTGCATATAGTCTCAGCTACTCAGGAGGGTAAGGTGGGAGGATCGCTTGAACCCAGAAGGTCAAAGCAGCTTCAGACAGCCATGATGACACCACTGCACTCAGCCTGGGCAACAGAACAAGACCCTGTGTCTCAAAAAAAAAAAAAAAAAAAAAAAAAAAAGAGAGAAAAAAGAAGACAATTCATTCCACAAGACCAGTATTACCCTGATACCAAAGCCTAACAAAGACATTACACACAAAAAAAGAGAGGCTAATATCCGTTAAGAATACAGATGCAAAATTCCTCAACAAAATATTAGCAAACTGAAGCCAGGAGCACATAAAAAGGATTACACAACAAGTGGTATTAATCTCAGGAATGCAAGGTTGGTTCAACCCCACACCATCATCTCAATAGATGCAGAAAAAATATTTGACAAATGCACCACTTTTTTATGTTGAATACACTCAACAAATTAGGAGAGGTGAAAGGCCATTCACAAAATGCAAGTGAAGCTTCCTTCACATGGAGGAAATGGGGAAGATACCGCTTCTCTAAAAATTAAAAAAATATGTAAATTTGGTCAATCAGCTTGATTTTCTGATGCCTACTTAGTGGGAATAGCAACTGTTATAACTGAGAGAAATGGAAGGAAAATTTTTGAAGCAGATCTGTGTAGGTTGAGTGGCATAACAGAATTATACAGATCTTGGATTGAATAATGGCCTTATGACTTATCAGCTGTATGATTTGGGGGCATCTTAAACTATGAGATTCAGTTTGCTTACTGGCTAAATGAATATAATAATACTTATTTCCCAAAGTTATTACAGAATCAGGGTTAATATTTGTAAAGAGTCTCGCACATGTCAGGCTCAGAGTAAGCACTTTGTAATGGTAGTTTTACTATTATCAATAGTTGTGGAGGGCAGCGTGGTAGGATGGGAGGGGTAGCCAGGTTGTCTAAAGGGGCATCCACTTAAAAAATTGAGTAGGGTAACAATTAAAAGAGAAGGGTCTCTCTGGTTTATTCTCATAGCAATTTGTGCAATCCTGGGTAAATCAGAAATTTGATTCTGGCCTTCACTTTCCTCATCTGTAAAATGGAACAAGTGAGTTAAAAGATCTTTGGAATCTCTCTTATCTCTAAAATTCAGTGACTCCATGAAGTAGAAGATGGCACAGAAAGGAGGTGGGAGAATGTCAAATGTGACCTTTTCAGTATACTTGCAGAACGTGTTTGAATACAAGCTCCAGTTTGCTTCCACCAAAGCTAACAAGAAGAAAGAACATCAACACAATGACACACTTCTTTTTGGCTCTGAAAGGCTTCCAGATTGTGCCTAAATTTAAACCACTTTCTGGAGACCAGAGATGCCTGAGGACAGCTTGACAATAAATCTTTCAGCACACATAACTCTTCTCTTTGTCATTTCAGTATGAGGAACATGAGCATTTCAAGTGTCCTCCTCCAGAGTTGTCAATCTGGCACCTGTCACTGGCCTCTGATTCCTTATGAAAGTATTTAATTTTTCCAAGACAAATTGGCAGAATGTCCAAAGAGAAGGAAGAAGTGACACAGGAGAGATGGAAAATGCTAATTTGTGGGGAAGGCTTCTGCATGGCTTAGAATCCAATAAACATTCTCAAAAGGAAGTCAAACCCAGTGGTTTCCTTCATCATTAGTATCACAAGAATCACTGTGGACAAATTCAGTAATCATGTTAATAACCCATTGAATGTCCTAGCCTCACAGTGCTCTAAGACTGTCTCCTGCAAGGATCTTTATTTTCACAAATTCTCCATAGCCTCCCACATTCAAAGTCACGGTTAAGAAACGGGTCACCTTATAGAAATTTCAAGATTCTACTTTCAGGATTTCAAACTCAGAAAACCTTCTTTATAATCACAACCTTAAAAGAACTTTGATAGCTTCCCACACCTATAGGATGATGTTCAAACCCTTATACTCAGAGATCAATTGTCATTTGCCTTCAACCTATTTTCCCTGCATCAAGACATTTCCATCACTCTAAACTAATCATGACTCATGGCTGTATGTTCACCTTGTTCCAGAATCTCTCTTCTTAATATCTCTACTTCAGAGTTTCTCAACCTTAAAACTAATTAAATTTTGGGTAAGAGCATTCTTTGTTGTGGGAGTTGCTTATAGATGGTAAAATCTTTTGAAGCCTCCCTGGTCTCACTAGATACTGATAGCATACTTCAAATTGTGACAATGAAAAGTGTCCCCTGGGAGGTAAAAATACTACTAATTCTTATACATTCTATATAATTATATTTTTGTACCCACTGGATGATACAGTCAATAATAATTAATTGTACATTTTAAAATAACTAAAATAGTATAATTGAAACATTTGTAATACAAAGAAGGGATAAATGCTTGAGGTGATGGATATCTCCTTTACTCTGATGTGATTATTACACATTGTATGCTTGTATCAAAAGATCCTATGTACCCCATGAACATATGCACCTATATGTACCCATAAAAGTCTTTTAAAAATGCCCCGATTGAGAGCCACTGCTTTACTTGAAAAACTTCTAATCTGCCTTTAATTCAATTCAAATGTCACCTCTTCTCTAGAGTCTTTTCTAACTTCTTTAGGAAAACCAATACATTTCCATTCGTGACTTTATTATAATTATGGTCAGGAATATTGCATTGTGGTTATTTGTAGTTTATCTTCTCAACTAGACTGAGCTTTACTTGGAGAAGAGCTTCATCATATTCTTAATTGTATTCTCATCACTTACTATAGTTTCTGGAGCTGCAACCATGGCTGGTGATCAAGCTCTGTTAATTTATCAGATATTTCTATCATTCCTATGAATTAGAAAGATCAAATATTATTTATTATTTTCAGTATGTGGATAATTTTTCCATTAGGCAGATGCATTTCCAATTGTAAGTAATAGGAATATAGCTCAAACTGACCTGGGGAAAACAATATACATAAAATGGCTCATGTACTTACAAAAAAAATCCAGATTTGGACTTCAGGCATAGCTGAATCCAGATGAATAGATCCTGAGTGGGGACAACACATAATAACTGCAGATTAGAAGTAAACAAATCTGCAGTAAACTAGTACACTAAGTTAAAAAAAACTGTACTGTAGTAAACTAGTACAGAAGGTAAAAAAATTTCAGTGAACTAGCCTAAACCACAGAGTCAGGGGTTGAGAATGGGAGTAAATGACAACACGAATTTTATTCATTTGTTTAAGCGTTGATTCTCCTAATGTCTCTGTAAGTAGAGACAATGATTTATTTGAGATAAGAACTCAGGTGATGGGCGTGGATCCACACTTTTTTTTTTTTTTTACATAGCATAGAAGTGTACTCACGCTTCATTACTACCATAACCAGAGTAAATGATATGCTTCCCAGGTCAAAGGAAACTAAAACTGAAGGATATTACAGTTCTAGCTACATCAGTTCCCAGGAATAACTTAATTTAGGCAATAAATCTGCTATTCCTTGACCCATGTCACCCAAACTTAATGTCTGGGTTTTGGGGTTTGAACTATTTTCTGGGCCATCAGCGAGTCATTCTCCCCTTATCTTTGCCTGCATGGTAGGCCTAAGAATTTTTAATGTATGCTCTCTTAGCATCTGTTATTGTTGCTGTTGTTGTTTTTGAGTGGCAGTCTAGCCACAGTTCACACAACAGAATATCTGGTACTTGAAACTAGCCCCTTTGACACATAAGTGATATGTTTTCTTTACCAATATAGTATGAATCAAAAGCTGATAAACTTCACGACAAAAGAATACCACAGATTGGGCAGGTAGGTGAATTTTCTGAGACACAGATCAATCGGGGATGTTCCCAATATCTAAGAGGGGTTGCAATTTGGAGATATCATTGCAGGCAGCTCTTGTCCAAAACAAGACTTTCCTTAAAGCCACAAGGTACAAATCTCTGAGCTGAAAGAACATGTAGAGTAGAAAGCACCAGACTAGCAGTATGACAACCTGGACTTTATCTACTTTGGTGAGACCTTGTTCAAGTCGCAGAATTACAGAATATCAAGTAGAAGGAACTTTAATCACAAGTTGAAAGCCTCTTATTTTTGATGGTGTGGGTGTTGATTCACAGAGACAAAGGGGCTAAGTCCAAACTGTAGATTGGTAAAATCGGGATTAAAACCAAGATCTGCTAACACTGGAGTTGCCTACTAATATCTCCTTTGATGTCCGTAATGTTCCTGTTATATAGATATTATTATTGTCTCCGTTTTAGAATAAAACCATCTGTATCCAATGAGACTTCACCTTGGGTTCCTTAAGTAAATATAAAGATTGAAATTACAACCCTGGAACTAGTCTTTCAATTATAAGCTGAGATTGATTTTTAACACTATCTGTAAAATAATGTGCTGAAGACTAAGAGGTCTTCCTGTTTTATTACTGCTAACCATTGCCTCTGCCACATAAACCCTTCCTTGGAAGCCGTAGCATGTGCCATAGTGAACTTACTTGAAAGTAGTCTCCTAGGAGAGTCAAAACAGCTGCATACTGAAGAAATAGCCGTTTGAGAAGGCAAAGAACAATCAAATAATAAGGAGATGCTATGAATTCACTGGTGTGCTTACTCCTTTAGTTGCATTATCTCATTTAATTATCACAATCATATTTTGATTAGACTTTGCCTTACTTTACAATGAAAGAAAAAAACAAACTCAGAAACCTAGCATGATCAGCTCAGGCTCACCCAGTGATTAAGTAGAAATGCAAATCTATATGTGTGCCAAATCTGCCCCTCACCATGCCATTCAAAAAGCAAAGTAGAAACAAAGATAAGCTGATGTATTCACCTACTAAAAATAAGATTAAATGTTTACAGTTCTCTAGCCTCAGCTTTCTTGATATTCCACATGAAGCTGAAATCAAACTTGGGCCCAGTTCATAGAATTACACTCATCTTTCTTCCCTGGGATCTAAGTGTGCTCCCTCCAAATGGAATGAAAGAGATTCTTCATCTCTATCTCAGGTTCAGGTAACACGGGCTTGCCCTCTCTCATCTTCCAGAAATATGAGCCTACTGATGGTTCCTTGTCTTTTAAAAATTTCACATTTTATAAGGGTTTTAGAGAAGATTTGAATAATTTTTTAAACATCTGAAAATAAAATAAAAGTTTGACGCTGACTAAATTGAAGGCATTTATAATGTGTTGCAAAACAGAAATGGTCTAGGAAAGAAATATATCTGGGTCCATATACTACATCTGCCATTTACTAGTTATATCAGTCTAAACAAAATATATCACTCTGAGCTCTTCTATGTTTCCTCATCTAAAAAAAGGGGGTAATATTAACTACATTGTCCCTGATATAACAATGATAATAAAGTGCACCTAATGACATAGTTATCTTGAAGATTAAATGATATAAAATAGTTGCATACTTAGTTTTGACCCATAGTATGCCTTTAATATAATATCGGTTACTATCATACTAGCTAAAGATGATTAATATTTTTAAACTCAATTTTTACTCATCTATTAAATAAAGGTAATATTCCTTGTGGGATTGCAGAGATGATCAAATGAGATTTATGGGCAAACACCTAGCATAATGCTAATGGATGTTTAACGTACATGAATTGACAAATGTTAGAAAAAAGACAAACATTTAAATTTACCTATGTATGCTTTATGTGCCTTCTTATCCCCAGTCCTTAGCCTATGTTTTATCCCTGAGTGGCCACATTCTTAGAATTATTTGCAGTAGAGAGACACTGATGCTAGTTCCCATGCATATGAAACTCGATCATGGAGCTGGAGAGACAAGTTTAAATGCCATGGCTCTCTAAGGAAATAATCAGGGATGTGCACTTGTCTGATCATCACAGTATTATTTCAGTATTAAAATGTCATCAAACCCCACAGTCTACTAGCAGAGAAAGGTAAATCAAATTATAAAATATCTACATAATTAAATCTTACACAGCCAATAAAAAACATCTTATATAGGATGTTTGACAAACTTGTTTGATTATAGGGGTCTCCTAGTGTGATTTATAAAAGCATTGGCCCCACCCTAGACTTATTGAAACAAAATCTCTGATGATTGGATATGTGTATTTTAATCAAGTGTCCTTAGTGGTTTTTGTGATCAGGCAAATTTATGGAATTTTATTATAAAACATGTATTTTTAATGCTAAAAGAAGAAATACTATTACGTAGTATGTACTACCACTTTACTTTTTTACAAAAAGAAAATTAAATTAAAAAGTAACAACAGCTTTTTTTTTGGTATTGAAATTACCATTGCAATAGTTATGAGCACGGTTGTTCATATCAGAAGACCTGGTTTGAATTACAGAACTGCTATTTCCTAGCTGGGTAACACAAGAAAAGTATTGAAACCCACTGTGCCTTAATGCCTTCATCTTTAAAATGGGGGAATAAAAGTACAAATCTTCTGTGTCATTGAGAGATTAAAATAATATAATATAAATGTAATTTATTGTTAGAGTTATTAGGTGAACTTCCACTTCCAGCTATGAGGAAATAAGATTGTACAGATTACTTTCTCACTGTAACCAACTATAAGCTGGAGAAGACATAGTAAAAAACTATTTGCAGAGATTGCGGACAGCTTAAGACTGTGAGCTTCATGTAAATAAAAACAAAGGAGGTGAGTCTTATCATTGTCTAGTCTTTCTGTCTAGAGATAGTTCTTACTCTGTGTTGCACAGAAGGGAACACAAAGAGAGTTCAGTGGTCTTGCTACATTTAAGAGACTGGAGTTAGGGGAAGAAAGGTGGTAAGGATTGGTGAGGCAGAGTACCTAAGAGGAGAAAAAGGTCCTAAAATCTGCATAAGGATCCTTGTGAGTCTTTAGCTTATTAAAACCATGTTCATGCACAAAGTGAAACCCCGAAAGGTCAGAAGATAAAAATGTTGCAAGAAAGAAAAATTACCAGGAAGCTGCAAAATAAACAACTTCCAAGCTCACCCGTGGCTGGTAATTGTTTATGCTCTCTCTATCAATGATAAGAAAGTGAGGAGGCTGGATGAACGACTACATGAGACACTTAATAGATACCCCATAAGCGCCATGTCTTATGAGTTGTGCTAAATTAGCTCTAAAATAAAGAATACTCTAGTCCCTAAAAGACCTTAAAAACAAATCTCTTAATCAAAGAAGTAAAAACCATAGCCCATAGGCCAACCTTGGTAAACCTATTGTTTCTGGAAATGAAGATTTATCAGGACACAGTCATGTCCATTTGTTTACTTATTTCTGTGGCCATTTCCATGCTGCAATAGCAGAATTGAGTGTTGCAACAAAGATTGTTTGGTGTATAAGCTTAAATATTTCCTATTTGATTTTTTAAAAAAGTTTGCTTACTCCTCTTCCAAATAACTAAATTAATAATTAGACTAATAAAGTACTTAAGTATTAAAAAAAGTCTAACCTTCCTTAGAAGAATACAACAAATTTCAGCATACAGCTACACTAAAATAATAATTTCCTTTAGTCAATAAAAATTTACTGGACAGATGAAGAAACAGGAAAAAGGCTGAATGCAGTTGCTTATGCTATAATCCAAGCACTTTGGGAGGCCAAGGTGGAAGGATCGCATGAGGCCAGGAGTTCGAAAGCAGCCTACATAACATAGCAAGATACCAATTCTACAAAAAATAAAATAAAAAATAGCCAGGTGTGGTAGCACATGCCTATAGTCCCAGCTACTGGGGAGGCTGAGGTGGGAGAATCACTTGAGCATAGGAGTTTGAAGCTGCAGTAAACTATGATTGTGCCTCTGCACTCCAGCCTGAGAAAGAGTGAGACTCTCTTTCAAAAAATGAAAAATAAAAAGAAGAAAAAGAGGAAAATGTGATCAATAATGAGTAGAAAAAAAGGCAATATAAACTTATCTAGGAATGACTTAGAAAATATAATTATAAATCATGGATATTAAAAATGCTCTTATAAATATGTGTCATATGCTTAAATATATTTTTAAAAACATAAAGGTGAAAGAGAAAGAAACTGCAGATTAAAGGCTGAACCAAATGAAACTGATACACACGAAAGAATAAAATATCTGAAATAAAAACTGCACTAGACACTGGTGTAGAAAAAATCAATGACACTGAGTACATGGCAATGAAAACCAACTCCCCCAACACACACACACACACACACACACACACACACACACACACACACACACAGAGAAAGAGAGAGAAGATTAAAGACAAAGAGAGCATCAGTGCTCTTTATGGAAAAATACCAAGTGGTTTGTATTTGAGGAAACAATGTCCCCAATTTTTCCAAATTTAATAGAACTGTAAATTCATGAAGCCAAAAAATTTAATAAACCCCAAGCAGAATAAGCATTAATATACTTACACACACATACACACATATACACACAAAAGAACATTATAATCAAATTGATGAAAATCAGCGGTAGAAAATCTTAAAAGAAAAAAGATTAAAAACGTTATATACAGAGGAACCAAGATAAGAATAAGATCAGACTTTTTCTTAGAAACTATGCAAGCAGGAAGACAATGGAGTGAAATCTTTAGAAATCTGGGAAAAATTAAACTACTCAACACATAATTCTATACACAGCAAAAAACTAGTTAAAAAACAAAGGTGAAATAGAAACACTTTAAGAAAAATGAGAGCTAAAAAATTCTTTAGCAGCAAATTGAACTATAGAAAATGTTTAAAAATGGTTTACTGGGAGAAGGAAATGATAACACATGGAAATTTAGATTAATGCAAAGAATGAGGTATGCAAGATATGATAAGTATACAGATAAATATAAAATATTTTATCACTGAAAAGATAATTGGCTTTGTAAGGGAAAAATGCTGTAAACCATGAACTTTCAGGCTGATAAAAATGTAGAAAAATATATATGACAACAAAGTATGAATATCCAGAATCTACAAGGAATTAAATTGGAAATTAATGACGGAGGTCAGATGTGGTGGCTCACACCTGTAATCCCAGAATTTTAGGAGGCCACGGCAGTCTGATTGCTTGAGCTCAGGAGTGTAAGACCAGCCTGTGCAACATGGCGAAATCCCATTTCTACAAAAAATGCAAAAATCAGTCGACCGTGGTGATGTGCACCTGTAGTCCCAGCTACTCCAAAAGCTGGGCAGAAGAATCCCTTGAACCTGGGAGGCAGAAGTTGCAGTGAGCCAGGATGGTGCCATTGTACTCCAGCCTGGGCAAAAGAAATGAAACCCTGTCTCTCAAAGTAAATAAATAAATAAATAAATAAATAAATAAAAGAAAAAGAAAAAAAATTAATGGAAAGATATTTGAAAAATTTCCACCTCTTAATAAATGTAACAACATACTATTAAATAAATCATATTTCATTAAAAAGAAGTAAAGAAAAGGAGTACCAAGAGGAAAGGTAAGAAAGACTCACAAACATTCATTCAGTCAGTGATTGATTTAAGCCTATTCTAGAGAGATAGCAGAGACTAAGATAGACACAGTCCTAATCCTCATGGTGCACACAGCTTGGGAGGACGATTCACATTTTGCCATTTTAAAAATTGATTTCTTTATTCTTTTTGTTATTTATTCTGGGGCTGCATGTAGCTCTGAAGTGTCCTTCCACTTTTCTGGACTTTCATTTGTTATTTTTGTGTTTTATTTCTCTTCCTCTGCATACTTTTTGGGTGGTGGTTACCAGGCCTCTTTTCCTGGCTTTCTTATTTTATATTCTTTTTTTGTAGGGTACTCTTACTTGCATGGCTTCTGTTATCACTGTAAAATCTCAGCTTTTAGTTTTAGGCCTATGATTCCAAGTACCTACTGGATGTTTACACTTGAATGTCCCATAAACATCTTAAAATCAATGAACTTAACAAAAAAGCAATCAAATTTTTGTAGATTCCAGTGAATCTATCATTCTTTCAGTAAAACATTAAAAATGTAGAGAATAAAATCTCATAGAGCTGAACCGCAAACAAGGGAGTTATTCTTGAGTCAAACCTCTCTTTACTAAGCTCTGGTATTTCTCCTTAACATTTTATTTACCTATTTCTTTCTCTCTGTTTCTGCCTCTATCATCACTCAAGTTCAGTTCTTTATTACCTCTCAAATGATGATCATAAAAGTGTTTTTTTTATTGTTGTTTTGTTTTGTTTGAGACGGAGTCTTGCTCTTGTTGCCCAGGTTGGAGTGCAGTGCCACAATCTCGGCTCACTGCAATTTCTGCCTCCTGCATTCAAGCGATTCTCCTGCCTCAGCCTCCCGAGTAGCTGGGATTACAGGCACCTGCCACCACACCTGGCTAATTTTTGTATTTTTTGGTAGCGATGAGGTTTCACCATGTTGGCCAGACCAGTCTTTAACTCCTGACCTCTGGTGATCCACCTGTCTCGGCCTCCCACAGTGCTGGGGTTACAGGCATGAGCCACTGCACCCAGCCAATAGTGTTTTAAATGTTGACTTTTAATCATTTCTTTTCTCCAATTCATCCTCTAAAGAACAACCAGAGTGACTTGCATGCAGCACACATCTTACTAGATCACTTCTTTCTTTTATACTCCCCCCAAAACATCTTCTGTGGCCTACAGATAAAAGCCAAAATCTATCGCAGGTCACGGTATATGATTCCTGATCTGACCCAGTCAAACATTTTGGCCTCATCATACTACATAGATGTCATATTCCAACAGTAGTTTCATTGTTTTTCTTACATCGAGCCCAAACATTCCAGGGAAAAAGAATTGACCCAGTAGTAGAAATGCTTGGGCTCTCCCACTCTGGCCATATTTGACTAGTTGGAACACTGGGTCCATCCCTGAGTAATAAGGCTCTTCACACTGTGTTGTCATAGACTTATAGACGCTTCCCTCTTCCAAATGTCACACATCCAGTTATTCAAGTCCTGAAGACTCTACCACTTACATTTTTCTCAAAGTCAGTTAAAGCAGGACCCATCCACCTCACTTTGGGCCTATCGTATTTAGCTTGCATTAGGCTTATAAATTGTCTCCCTGCTTCCCTCCTGACTTCCACTATCCATTTTCTACAATGCAGCCAAAGTCATTTTTTCAAAACCATATCAAGTACTTTAAAATGTGTCAGTGGCTCTCTATTATACCCAACAGATTTGAGCTTCCTAGAACTTTGTTTCAGTCTCTGTCTCTTCAATCAGAATGTGGATCATCCAGCTGTGTGCACCTTGAGGACTGGGACCGTGTCTATCTTCGTCTCTGCTGTCTCTCTAGAATAGGCTTAACACAATCACTGACTAACCTAATGAATGTTTGTCTGTCTTTCCTGCCTTTCCTTTTGTAGTTCCTTTTCTTCACCCTAACCCTAGGGCAAGATTTGCTAATTTTCTCTGTGCTCTCACCTACCAACACTGGATCTGTGTCCAGGAGACACACTAAATACAGTCACTGAATCTCCTCTGGTCTCTATTTCCCCAGATGAACTGTGGCTTCCTGAACCATGGCAAAGTAATCTCCCATAGCATTTCTTGCCAAAGTCATGGAGCAACATACCCTTGCTAACTCTAACCTGCCCAGTGAGCTTGCCCTAGGAGTCCAGACTCCACATTCCTTTACAGCTCATTGGCCAAGAAGTTATAATTGATATGCGTTAATCCAATGCATGATGAAATCTGTTCTATTATAGGTTCCAAGCAACATTTGGCCTGAGAAATGCATATACTCTTCTAATTCCTTATAGCTTCAGTTTTTAAGGATAAAGAAGAGAGTCCATTATGATACTTTTGTGGTATCAGACACATACCAACAAAAATGTTACAGTCCAAAATAGAGGATGGTGACACTTCAGAGATAAATACTGGCCCTGAAAGACATCTAGAAGTATGATAGATCCTGACAGACTCTGAGAATCCTAAAGGACACTGATAAGTCATGGGAGGTCACAATAGGCTGTGACTGGTCTTAAGAGGTCCTGGCAAGCCACTGAAAGATGGTCAGGTTCCAAAAAATTCCAAAAGGTTATGACTGATCAAAATTCAAGACCGGAATTCAAAAGAATTAAGGTCACAGAGCTTGCTTTGGAGAATCTGAAAGTAGCAAGTACAAGAGATAATAAAACAACCCAAGGTGAACTGACAGGTGGTGACAGGGAAGGGGAATGAAGACAGGCCTCAGATCAAGGGCCTGTTTAAATTGACTTTGCTTCTCCCCATTCCCTTTAAGATAAAACCCAACTGGCCAGGCGTGGTGGCTCATGCCTGTAATCCCAGCACTTTGGGAGGCCGAGGTGGGTGGGTCATCTGAGGTCAGGAGTTCGAGATCAACCTGACCAACATGGTGAAACTCTGTCTCTACTAAAAATACAAAAATTAGCTGGGCATGGTGGCATGCACCTGCAATCCCAGCTACTTGGGAGGCTGAGGCAGAAGACTCACTTGAACCTGGGAGGCAGACGTTGCAGTGAGCCAAGATCACACCATTGCACTCCAGCCTGGGTGACAGAGTGAGACTCCATCTCAAAAAAAAAAAAAAAAAAAAAAAAAAGATAAAAACCCAACCACTTCACCATGACCCTCAGAATCAGTGCCTTATTTACAACTTCACCTTCTTCCCATTTATGCTCCATCAAACTCTAGAGAACACTCGCAGCTCTCCCCAGCTTGAGGCCTCAGAACATTTGGTCCCCTTCATAAGGAACACTTCTCTACTCCTCTTGTCCCTCACCTGGCTGATGGTCCCTCATCTCTCAGGGTTCAGTTTGTAAGTCACTTTCTACTGGAAGCTTTGCCTGATTCCTCTAGCCTGGGCTGGTGCCCTTCTTCATGTAACTGGAGAGGAGCAGAGCAAGACAACTGTGAAAGGTTTTAAGAAATGGTGCCAGGATCTAAGAGGACCTGAAAAGGGGTTGCTTCTCCATGGGAAGTGATAAGCCAAGATAGGGAATGGCAGGACGTCAGGATCAATGGTAGGTAGAGAGACTTTGAGAGGAATAATATAGAATGGAAAAAAGATAAACCTTTGAAAGGAGGACAGAGGCAGCAAGAGATGCAGAACAAGAGAGGATGTATGATGGACCTCAGTGAAGTCATACTGTCAAAGACACATCCCAAGGAGCATGAAGCAAGGCATGCCTGCCATTGACAAGGAAGATAGGCACTTCTAGGAGTGAGTGTATTTGTGAATGTGCACAACATGGGGTGGAGAACGGTCTGCAAATGTACAGTGAAAGCACCTATGTCGTTTGTCCCTCCGAAGCCCAAACCCCTGATCTAATCCTTCAGCCTGGCCAAACGCCACCCTCTCATTCTGCAGTGAGCCTCTGTGGACCTTGGAATGTCAGTCCTACATCTCCAACCTTGCATGTTTCTTGCAGCTTGAAATTCCAGAGATGAGGCATATTAATAGATAATTCTGAAAAAGTCCCAGAGAATGCCCCCGTTAGCTTAGCTAGGGCCATAAATTTATCTTGGAACCAATCACCGTGGCCAGAATGACCAGAGTGAGGGTGTCTTGAATGGCCAGTTCTTAATTATGGCACTCTCTCTGGGCTTTGATAGGGGAAGATGTTCAGTACCCATGTCCAAGTAACGTATCTAATATTATATAACGGTTCTTGTTCACCATCTTTGCACTACCATTTTGTTGTGTCTTTTGGGTGTTTCCAGGCTCACAAAGATCTAGGAGATAATTTAGAACTTTAAAATTAAGTGAGAAGAGCCTTGGGCAAGTCTGAGAAAGACCTAGGTAAGTGGAAACCAATAATAAATGAATGTCCTCACTTTCTGAGCCATCTCACGCACTAATAAACAGTCCTTTCTGATCTGCCCATCCCTTCAGGGTCTGGGTGAGTCTGACTTTTATTAACTTTGTTTCTCTTCTATAATTCTCCTCCTATTTAGAGCCAGGAGAATTATAGGTAAGTGGCCAAGTGCCAGAATAGCTTTAGGGAGACTTGCTGATTGAAGGGACATATTTCAGTCCTCACAGTTGGACTTGGCCACCTGGTGTGCTGAGTGACCTTGGGCCAGCCATTTAACCTCTCTGGATCTCTCTGCTCTCTGCTTTTTGAAAAGAACTAATCCATTTTTTGTCTTTTCCCGGCACGTAGAGTGGGGACTAGAGACATCTTGGACGGCAGGACGTCTGGTTGCATGCCAGACAGATGATTTGCGTACTCTTAAATGACTGCTTTTTTCACCTGCACTCACCTAGTGCCCTGAATCTCCCTGTTCCTGCTGTCCTTGGGTAATGATCTGCCATTTCTGGCTCATGAGACATTCAGTGAAATACATCCTCTGCAAGCTTACATGTGGGTAGGAGTAGGACGGCAGGAGAAAGAAGGTAAAATCAGAAAACAAGGGAAATGGAATAAAATGTTTGGAAAAAAAAAAAAGCTTCATTTCAGGTTGCATGTAAACTCTGGCACCAAGAATGTTAAATTATTTATTTATTGTCCAGAGATGCTAAGATGTAACTGTAGTTGGATTGAGTTGCCTGTACTGTTTGTTCTCTGCTTAAAGAGCCAAATTAGCAGAGAT
Source organism: Macaca thibetana thibetana (assembly GCF_024542745.1). Classification (NCBI taxonomy): domain Eukaryota; kingdom Metazoa; phylum Chordata; class Mammalia; order Primates; family Cercopithecidae; genus Macaca; species Macaca thibetana. The sequence continues at coordinate 22,167,592 of NC_065592.1, read as the reverse complement.
GAAGCTGATACTAGAGAGCTTCAGGGAACTTTCCCGAATGTTCTACAACTTGAATAATTAATCCCTGGATAACTAAAAAGAATATAGGTTTAACACAAAGAAAAACTGATTATCTCCAAGTCAGAAGCAATTATTAATTGATAATTAATTAAGCAATTATTAATTAATAATTAAACAATTATTAATTAATTGATTAGTCTGGGCGGCAGCAACCAGATGAAGTCATTTATTCATTTAGCAAATACATATGTACTGAATATCTTCCATATTCACTCTTCTAGTCATGGTAAACAAGCACCATAATAAACAGAACAAATAAGGTGTCTTCCCTCATGATGCTTGAATTCTACTAGAGATAAATGCCAAATATTTAACATATAGATAATAGAATAATTGTATGCAGTGATAAATGTTATGAAGAAAATCCAATAGGTGGAGAGCAGCTTGAGTTGGAACTAATTTAGACATGGTCAGCCTATTGCTTCCCAAGAAGATGGTGCATGGAATGAGAGTGGAAAGGTAAAGAACATTTGGCAGCTCAGAGAAAGAGTTGGGTAAGTGGAACCAACAACTAGGAAGTAACCTCATCATCTAGTTTATGGAACCAACAACTAGGAAGTAACCTCATCATCTAGTTTATCTCCATCATTAAAAAAAAATTATCTCCTGGCCTCTCTGTCTGACTCACCAGAGCTTGGATGAGTTCCATTTTTTTATTTTTAACATTGTCTTTCATATCTAGCCTCTCTCATAGGGTTGAATCAGCATTTTCTGGATTTTATGGAAGTTTGAGACACATCTTCCAGAGCTTGTCTGGACTTGGAGTTTGAAGAAAGTTTGGAGCAGCTAAGCACCTCCAAAGGTTGTGAGATGGAAAATGGAAAGAAGTTTACTCTGAGGAATAAATGAAGCTTAGAGAGTGAAGGTGAGGCTGAGAATGGATGAGACAGGAGACTGAGAAGGGATCAGCTTCTGGAATAGCGCATCTTTCTTAGTTTTGGATTCTCTATTGCCACTTACTGAAAGGTCGCTGAGGCCAGTCCTCTATGGGGAGGGATCATCACACACATTTATACATCGCTTTATGTTTTGTTAAATAATTTTCATTACCATGTCTTCAACCATCATTAAAAAAAGAAAAAAACAAAAAAACCGAATGAGGAAAAGAGAAGGAGAACCACCATGCTCACTTCATAAAAAAATGAAACTAAAGTCCCAGGAAAGCTTGGGTAGAACTTTCAAATTCAGAGTTCTACCCCAAATCACAGCTCATCTACTGCATCATACAGCCTTTAACATTAACCATCAGGGAGTGGATTTGATCCTTGCTGTCAGAACAGGCATACATCTTGCTGTTTCCTGCTTTCTCACTCCTGGTAGACAACATACACCAAACGCAGCACTCTTTCCAACTGAAACTGGACCTTGCCTGGGTCCTTTTAATCACACTATTCCAAGCAGCCACTACTAATGAATTGGGATTAGCCTCAAAATAAAACCTTTTTCCAGTCTTAAGTCACATGATGCCTAAGGTCTATTTTAACTTTGTTACATGATTTCATATTTAATTGTGATGGTTCTAGAGACTAGCTTTTATCCAAGTAAAAGTCATTAGAAGCCTATGATATCATGGGCATCCCTTTATTCATCATGTGAGCAAGATATGCCTTCTAGAGTTTTGTGCTCACAACCTGGTGGAGGTGATAGACAGATAGACAAATAGCTGAACAGATATCTAGTTTTTATGTATTTTTAAATGTTTTAGAAGAAGATAGGAGACAGAAGGTAATGTCCATTAGGGATAAAGATGGTGCTAGAAAAAGACAAATCTGGAATCCTTGTGGACAATATGTATTTTGAGTAGACTTCAAGTGGAAGGAATGAAAAAGGCATTTTCAACATTAAAAACCACTTGAACAGAGGCATCAAGGCACAGAGAGAGTGGGGTTTGGGAGAATGTCAATTTCTTGAAGGTCGAGAGCAGGTTTCTGTTCTGGGTACCTTAGTGTATGAGCAGTTGCCTAATTGGAATGCTTTCCATGTGTTGATTGATTAAAAAATAAAAAAGATCACTCACAAAAAAGTAACTCTGGGAGATGACAGATATGGTAATTTGCTTCACACTAGTAACCAACATACTTTCTGTATGTATCCTATAACTTTATGTTGCAAACCTCAAATAAACACAATAAAATTTAATTTTTTTAAACCCCAAGGTAAAAAGGAAATGATGCTTATCTTTAGGAAGCTTACAACTGAACGGGAAAGTGGAGAAATATTTGGATATCAGAAAATCTGGATTCTAGTTCTGACTCTAATTGCAACTTTGAGAAGTCACTTTCCCAAAAGCCAAGGTTCAAAGGTTAGAAAATGGCTTTATCTTAAGTGCTGACCCTGATGAGTCTGGAGCAGGGTGCTGAAAATATGTCTCAGGACACAAATGGCATTGCTGCTTTCCTGCTAAATGAATTAGCAAAGTCTGCCACGGGAGGAGCTGGGAGAATGGCAATACCAGTGCCATACATTGTCATCCCCAAACAAGTCCATTTCCAAGGTCCCTGTGAACTCTATATTCCAATGATTCCAGCAATAACCCTGTGGTATCTGTATTGTAACCTCAAAAGACAGCAGGAGGAGGAAATAAGATAATTTATCCTGCGTCCATAGGAAATGAGACACACACTATTGGAAACACAAAAGGGAAACTCCTGACTACTCGCTTTTATTTTCATATACATTTTGAAAAATTCTTGGGCTCAGCATCCTTGGTTTTGGCCATCAGCCATGGTAAAATCAGTCCCTTCTGGTCCATTACAAATTAAATAATCATAGCTCTATTCATCAGAAAAATATACGCAGGAAGGCTTCATATTCCAGTAATTAGTATGAAGGCTTCGAGCCTTTCATTGACTAACTCTGAGCACTTCATGGTGACTATTTCACTCGTACATCCATGGGAGTCGGCAGAGACTGCCTGCTATTGCCTGGCTCTGTGCTTCCCGTGTAATGATTCTTCAAGTGCCTGCACTGGGAGTAGACATCTAACCGCATTCCTGGCATATACTAGGAAGTCTGTTAATATTTATAGAAGGGAGAGTGTTCATAGGCCATTGTACCTAACAACTTGTGAAGCAGATATAACACGCCTGACCTACTGTGAGGCATAGGAAGAGACCTACTGTGAGGCATAGGAAGAGGCCTCCAGAAACACAAGGTGGACTTTCTTCCTTTCTGTGCCGTCTATGAAAATAAGCAGTTGGGCTGGGCTGTGTCTAACTATCAGTGAAATACAATGTGAGGATCAGAAGTGCTCTGCTTGGCTTTCCGGTCATAGGAGCATGGTGATTTTTCAGGTGATACTCATTTAGATTACAATTTGATAGTGGCTTTTTCTGAAGCCAGGCTAAGAGTTTGTGGCTAATATTGCCCCAATTTGTTGTTTACTGTTCCTCTCTGCTTTGTAACGCCTGCACTATGCTGTCCTTCTTGCATCTCAAACAACATCCTCTCTTTTATCTAGAGCCAGATTCGTTTGGCTGTTAACGTGATTTGTCTCTAAGAAGCATTCTCTGAGAAGTCCAGAACAGCCTATGTTTAACCTTGGCAGCCTTTGGCACGTCTTTTTGCAGCATGCTTATGTGAGGACATAAAAAGTCTGAATATGAATTACGAATGGAATTGTGTGACATTTGTTGTTCGTTCACAACTGCTCTGTGGCCAATTGGTTTTTTTATTGACTTTTTTCCTGTTCTCATCTCTTATTTTCCAGATACTTATTAGGTACCTAGTACTGTGTGTTATTACCTTGGAGTAAGTGGAAAAATAATATAACTATAGTGCATCTTTTCTCTTAAAGCAGAGTCAGAATTCCTCTAGTAGAAGTCAGGTTTGTTTAGACTTACTTCGTCATCTATCTGAATTGACCTTAGTGATTTGTTTAATTCAACCCTCTCTTTTTATAGTTGAGAAAACTAAGGCTCCAAGAGGAAAAAGTATTGACTCAAGGGTACGCAGCTCCCGTGGGTGTAATCTAATTCTGATTCCTACTCCAGTATTTCTTACCTATATGCTGCACGATGCCCAACACTGTGCAAAAAAGAGGAAGGAGGAGGTCATCAGGGCAAGTTAAGTAGGGTAGCTAAGAAATTAGTGAGTCATTTATTTGCTGTATTTTCTCCTTTCAATACACTTTTTAAAGACTCGTTACTATTTGTGAGGTGTGAAAAAAACAGTCTCTGCCATCTGCCAGTTCACTTTCCGGTAGGGGAGAGAGATCCACACACATTTAATTTGCATAGAGTTTAGCATTTTGGTAAGTGCTACCATCGCAACAAATAAAACGAAACGTGTTTGAAGGTCAGAAATTAATTGTGCTTCGTCCTGTGAGCAAGTTTCTTACATTTTACAACTTAGAGAGTACACGAGGGAAGAGGCATTCCATGAAAAGGGGCTAGCGGACGAACATAAGTGTAAAAGGCCTGCACATATCTTTTGCAGCATATACGAGCAGCAAAGACAGGAAAGTACCCCCCTTAGGATCTGCTGGAGGTTAATCCTTATCTTACGCCACTTCCCGTTTAAGGTTTCATTGGTTTTCACAGAAGCGTACATGGATGCAGTGTTAGCTCTGGCCACATGATGGCGGTGCAGGGCCACAAAAGGGTTGCACAACCTTCGAAATAATTTTGAAGGAAGTGTTTGTAAAAAATACCGGGAAAGAAGGTGCCCCAGACCAGGGGTCAGAGCTGCTTGGAAGGACTTCTGGGAGAAGACAGCAGCCCTCAGATCTGGAAGGCAGGTGCCATCATTCTGAACCTCTGTTCTGTTCAGAAACTCCGGAAATAATTTAGATGTTGCATAAACTGTAGCCTGCAAAGAAAGAAGCTCTTTTCAATAGTACCCATTTTTAAAAAAATAGGAAGGTTTATAGTACCCCACCTCCTAGTTTCCCTGAATGCTTTCCTTCTCTGTCAGAGTTGTGCCCGTGGTGGTTAACAGGCGGTGCCTTGCTGCCACTTTGGTTGAGTAAAATGAGAGATAGTTATCCAATGTGTTGGTGGGAAAGGGAATAAATTGTTTCTTAATTACAGTGCCCCTCAGACAGTATACAGAGAGGGGAAGGACGCTAGTCCAAAACCCTTTGATCTGGGCTTGCCTTGCTCAGGCCACTTGCTTGGTTTTGCTCATCTCTGAAGTATATGGGGTGGGGGGTGATTGTGTGTGTGTGTAATGTGTGGTTGTGCTTGTGTGTAATGGTGTGTTGTTGTGCGATTGCACATGTGTGTAGTGGAGGGAATAGAGATAAATGTGGTAGTGTTGGCACAGGCCGTAGCTAAGGGCATTTTTGGCTCTCTGTAGGAAGGGTCTGGGATAGAGAAAGAGGAAGAGAATAAGAGAGAGAGACAGAGACAGAGACAGAGAAAGAGGGAATGAATTCCCAGAAGATTCCTGGGGTTAAGGAAATGATTTGATTAAAATCTCTGGCAAAGAGTGAGTTTCGAAATTGATTATTTAACCCACGTTCTTTCCTGACTTCTCACTTTTCAGTCCACCCCACATGCTCTCTGTGCCTGTCTCGTTCTTTCTGTGTCTCGGCAGCCACTCCTTCCTCTTCTCTTTCAATCTCTATTGTCCTCAGTTTCCATCCTGTTTTCTGTTGCTTTCAAATAAAAGCTTTGTGGGAGAGAAAGAGGGTCTAGGGTCAGACTATATGGTGCCCTCAGGAAGAGGAAGAAGAGAATGACAGAAGAATCCCTGCTGTCTGTGTAACCAGGAGTGGTGGGGGAAGCAATGTTGGAAGAGAGAGATGATAAATAGATAAGCCCCCACATTGAGGGGGCTGCTGTCCAGGAGAAATCCTGCTTCAGAAGAGGAAACAAATAAGGACAAACGTCCAGGAGCTGGAAATGGGTGGAGTTGATGAGATGGGGTGTTTGTTTGTATGTGGAAATTGTAGCTTCTCTCTCTTTTCATTCTACAAAGACAGAACTTCTCAATTTTTAAGTCACAACGCATTTCCAGAAATCGTTTATTTCTAAACATTACCAGTCAAATCTTCCATTCCTTTCTGCTTTTAGAATTGGAGTGAAATTGATTTGTGTTTTTAATTTTAAAGGACAGAAAAACAGGCTGTTCAAGTGTTCTGCTGGCATGGGAATTCCAGGCATGGTCTTTCTTTCTCCTCCTCCCTTCATTCTTTCCCACTCCCTCTGTTCTGTCCCCTCATCCACACCAGGGAGGGTCCCCAGGATGGCAAGATAATAATTTTGATTTGATTTGATTTTTATATTTATAATGCAACATAAATTTTTTTTCCAGAAGTTGATATTTGTAAAGACCATTTTCAAACATATACAAGTCAGAGAGGTAGTGTGGGTGGGATTTGAGAAAGAATGTGTTGTTTTTCTCTGTAATCATTATTATTTACTAACCTTTTATTCAAGCACTGTAATGGAAGATCGACAAAACAACTCTCATGTCATAATCAATTATAGCTGGAAGACAATAAATAGCTATTCAACGTTTCTTTCATGTTCTGGAAAAAATGGATATATCGACTGCCTTTAAAGTTGGGTCCTTTCCATAGACGCTGGGTGGGCTGTTGTAATTGGCTCTTCTAATCCCATAATCTTTATGAGCTTGGCATAGATGAACATAACAAAAATAATGATAAAAACAATAATTTACTTTGGTGTTAGCTGTTAGAGTTTGTAAAACAATGGCATAGGCATTATGAAATTGAATTATTTCAACTGCCCTGTGAGGTAGTAATTATTTTCCCCATTTTGTCAATGAGGCAATTGTGGCTCAGAGAGCCTGAACTTGGGCCAGCATTCTCCTCACTACATCCAAGCAGCAGCAGCCTAACGCATCCTCTTTCTGCAGATGTACAGACCAAGTCTAAGTGAGATGGAACACATTCAGTGAGGGTAAGGTAGGATGGATACAAAATGCCCACAGATGCCCCAGGAAGCAGACCGAGAGCAGGGAAGTCATTTGGAAACAGACCTTCTTTCAAGTTCTGACTTTACTCCTCCTCCATCAAAAGCTCTGGACATCAACCATGACCTTTTCAAACTTTAGTTTCTTCAACTATAAAATGAGGATAAATGTGCCTGCCTTTTGAGAAGATTAAATGAGATGAAATTAAAGGAAATAATGTAAAGTGCTCAGTATGGATTCCACAGATGCTGGTTGTTATGCCACATACCATCGACATGAACCATCTGTTCCGACACCTCTTATTTATTTTTTATTTTTATTTTTTGAGACGGAGTCTCACTTTGCCTTGTCACCCAGGCTGGAGTGCACAGGGATGATCTTGGTTCACTGCCACCTCTACCTCCCGGGTTCAAGCAATTCTCCTGCCTCAGCCTCCTGAGTAGCTGGGATTACAGGCACATGCCACCACACCTGGCTAATTTTTGTACTTTTAGTAGAGATGGGGTTTTGTCATGTTGGCCAGACTGATCTCGAATTCCTGATCTCAGGGTGATCCACCTGCCTCGGCCTTGCAAAGTGCTGAGATTACAGGCATGAGTCATGACGCCCGGCCTCCTAGACCCTCTTTAAACCAATATCAGACACAAGGGAGAGAGAAACTGTATTATTTATTTATTGCTGCATAACAAATTATCTCAAAATGTAGCAACTTAAAACCATGATAAACTCTGCCATCTTTCATAGTTATGTGAATCAGAATTTAAGGAGAGGCTTATGGGTGATCATGGCTCAGCATCTCTCACGAGGTTGTAGCCAAAATGTTGGCCTGGGCTGTAGTCATCTAAGAGCTCACCTGTGGTTGGGGAATCTGTCTCCCACGTGGCTTAACGTCAGGTCCATGATGACTGCTGCGAGAGGCCCCAGTTCCTGGTCATCGGGATTTCTCCATAGGGCTGTTTGCTGAATTCCTTCACAGTATGGTGGCTGACTCCTTCCAAAGAGAGCCATCCAAGACAGCAAGATGGAACCTGCAATGCTGTTTATGGCTTATCTTAGAAGTCACACCACCATCTTCACAGTATCTCACAGGTGACACTGGTCAGCTCTACCCAGTGTGGAAGTAGGCTGCACAGGGACACACTGTCAATGAGGTAGAATAACAAGGGGCAATCTTGGAAGCTGGCTGCCGCAAAGCCTGCTCCTACAGACTCTAGGCTTGTAGTTTTTTTACTAAGAATTTGTTTTGGGAACGCCTCAGTCTTTTTAGTTAAGTGGTCATGATGGGGTAACATTGGCAACAGGCCCTCAGAAATCAAGGTGTCCACTTCATAAAGCACTACATGGATACATCAGAAAAAGTGTGAGATGGGCAAGCACTCCTAACTGAAGCATCAAGGACCAATGCCAGTCTACAGGACCCACTGTTCTCTCAACTTCCAATGCAGCCCTCCTTCTGCTACCTTACCCTGAGGCCTTGGACATTCCAGCATATTGCAGAACCGGAATTCAGCTCCCATTGCACACAACAGTGCTTCCCTGCCTCAGGTGGGTCCTCAGGATCATTAAGGGTGCTTGTTGAGTTTAAAAATTCCAGGGTACCTCTTGGAGAGACTTACTCGAGAGGCTTGGAAGGAAGGCTGGGAATCTGTGTTTTGTGCCGTCGTCTCAGATGATTCTTAATATCAAGCAAGTTTGGGAAGGTACTGAAGAGCTAATGGGAGGCATAGAGAGCTGAGTTCCTCTCTCAGTCACACCACGTGTGCATCGAAATTGCGGGCAGCCTTTGGCCTCACAGCCATTGCCAGTCTCACGCATCCTCCCTGGCTGGCTCTCCTACGTCTTGCCTTGCATGTCTGTGTCTATGGATGCCTAATCCTACTCCCCTCCACTGCCAGCGCCAAATTAAGGTCCCTCAAAAGCACACAGAATGTTTGAATGTTTTGTCTGTTTGGACAAGCAGGGGGTTCCCTGGACGTTTGGAGATAATTTCTTGGTAAAATTATATTTTCTTTCCTTTCATGTTTGAAAAAAACAAACTGGCTTCTTTACAGTTGCCTAATCTCTCCCTCTTCATTTCCTGCTGAGAAGACAAATCTCCTTTTTTTAAAAAAATGTCCCCAGCACACTCATAATCAGTCAGTTTATAAACCAAAGTTCCAGCCCAAAGTATTTCATGAGCAAGGGGGAAAATCCTTTGTTTAACCACAGAATATTTCCCTAAATTTCCATTGGTTGAGAGTGACCTCTTGGATGTCACTCATTCTGCAGAAAAGATTGTGAGGTTTTATTCTGGCCCACCGTTTCTATGCTTGTATATTAACGGGGTTCCTATCATTCTTTTCTAAAAAGTCAATGAGGAAAACAAGTGAGTTCAGCCCTCAACTAATCTAGTAGGGGAAAGCTAAGGGGAGACATAATTTAAATGTAAGGTAGAATGTGAAGGCAAGGTGTGGTGGTTCACCCCTGTAATTCCAGCACTTTGGGAGGCCAAAGCAGGAGGATCCCTTGAACCCAGGAATTCGAGAGCAGCCTGGGCAACATAATGAGACCCCATCTCTAAACAAACAAACAAACAAAATGGGCATGGTGGTACACACCTGTAGTCCCAGCTCCCTGGGAGGCTGAGATGGGAGGATGACTTGAGCCTTGGAAGTCAAGGCTACAGTGAGCCATGATTGCACCACTGTACTCTAGCCTAGGGAATAGAACAATACCCTGTCTCAAAAAAAACAAAAAAGTCGAATGAAAAATGCCTTAAGAGAATTGAACCTAAAGGAGCATAAAGTGAACATATAGAAAACTCAAAGGAGGGAAAAACATTCCAAGAGACAATCACAGAAGGCATTGAGCATAGAAGTTTAGGGCATGAGACTCTGCAGTTAGATCACAGGATTCAAATTCCAGCTTCACCAAACGTGAGTTCCTTGATCTGGGGCAAATCCATTAATCTTTCTGGGTCTCAGTTGCATCGTCTGTGAAATGGTGATAATAAAAGTGCTCAACTTCGGGTAGTTATGAGAATTCAGTGAGTTAATATAAATAGAGTAACTAGTTAGTATGTAGCATGGGCTCAGAAAATTAATTGCTTTTGAGCTGAGCTTTGAAGGATGGGTGAGACTTTGGTATGTATAGATGGAGGTGGGCAGGAAGATGATTGATACTAATATTGTATCATGTTAATTATAGAATGAATCCTTGTGGGGTGTATATGGTGGTAAACACATTTATTTTAACTCTTCTTAAGTTGAAGAAAGAGTTACACTATGATAATGGGAACTTACATTGCTCTGTTTCATTTTGTTCAATATTTCATCTCCACAATTTCTGGTAAAATATCCTCAAATCTGACAACAAAAATGGTCCAAGGCTATCAGGAATTGGTACTTTTATGCCGGCAGCTGGGAGACATGTAAGCTTCCAGAAGATTTTACAAAATTTAAAGTTGGTAGCACATTTGCCTTGTTTGAAAGCAATCTAATTCTTTCTTTCCCTTTTTCTTTAGTTTCATAGAAATGATCCCTTTATAACTCAGCAGCTCATACACAATGATAAAGTATCAAGTCCATCATTTTCCCAAATCAAGAGCAATGCATCCCACACAAATGGGCAAGAATTGTAGCTGAGAGAAGTAGGATTTTTCAAAGATCCTTTGGCCCAGTTGGATCCTTTAGACCTCAGGAATTTCTTTCTGATTTGAAAGGCATGGAAATTTGAAAAGAGAGCGACCTGGTGAGGACCATAGAGAATGGGGTACGTTCTGTCTGGGAAAAAGGGGGCAAGAAAAACAAAACTACTTGGAGAAATGAACATATCTGATAAAGATTCATAAGGTAGATGGCTGGAGAACAACTATAAACTATACTTTCATCCCCACAGGAAAACTATAGTGAAATCTTAAGAAGAAACCAAGCAATGTTGGGCGTGATTGAATTTCTGGAATGAAGATACAGAAAACCCAAGGATTGATTCTGCATGGATGAGAGAGCAGGTGTATATCCAGTATCACAAACAGTAACTTCTTTGATACTGGTAACAACTTTATAAGTAGAGGTAAGTTCTGTTACAGATGAGGAAACTGGGAATTTGAACGTTAAAGTGACTTGCTTGTGGTCATACAGCTGGTCAATGACAGAGCCCTGTTTCTATCCCAGAAATGTGGGATGCTAAACGTGTGTTCTAGAAGTCTGTATAATCCTTATGGTTGATGCAGGGACCTGGCTTCATTCATCTTTGTATCCTCCATGTCCAATACAAACCCTGGCATAGAGTAGATTTTTCAGTACTTGTTTGTTGAGTGAATGTTTCAAGAGCTCCACTGTCTCCAAAATAAGGCATATAGGTGCGTTGGTTTTACGGGGAAGAAAAGTGCTCAACCAGCACCAACTCTGGTTGGTGGAGTTGTGCATCGATGTGCAAGAGAATGCGTGATTCTGAGGAAACCCTCCTGGGTCAGTGCAACTGTCGCAAGGTCCTGGCAGTGGATTTACAAGGAATTAGAGGAAGCCATGAAAATGGAGTCCAACCATTTACTTTTGAAACTGTTTATGGACCAAAGTGCATATGTGGCTCATGTTGCCAAACCTTTTAATAAATATACTGGCCCAGAGCAGAGTAACTCATGGCTTGGAGTAATCTTCCAAGTAACAGACTGTCCTCATGAGCTGTACACCTAATTAGACTCTGATAATCTGTATAAATTAGCATTTGCTAGTGATAAATATCACACACCAAGCCTCAAATAATACATTAGACTTAATTGAATAAATGCATATATTATAGCCTTATAATGCATATTTACCATAGTGAGTTATCTTCCACGCACAAACAAACAGCGATTCTGATTAATCAGGTGGGGCAATTGTGGCTGTTAAAACTCCAGGTTCTGCAAGAAAGGTCTCACTGTTGGTAAGATAAAAGCATTAAAAATTCTTCTCCTTGACTATGTTGGATAAATTTTCTCCTTGGGAATCTCCCTATCTTTGAACCTCCAGGATTTTTCTGTGATATCAAAGTTTATACCCATGTCCCCACTCCCAAAATTTGAATTTGAGCCTCAGATCTGCTATTGACTAACTCTGTGATCTTTGACAAATCACTCGAATTCCTGATGCCTTAAGAATCCCTTGTGAATTCCTGTTGTCTCTATCAGTTCGAAGGGGAACAATAATACTCACCTTACTAAGGTGGGACAATAAGTAGTGCTACATGGAAAGCATCGAATGCAGCAGCAAGCTCATAGAAGGTGCCTGGCAAATGGAAGCTATTATCATTATTGAACATATTTTAAATCTTGCTATCCATTTTCTCATTCAATCGTGATAAGAAATATGTGGCTGGGCGTGGTGGCTTACAACTGTAATCCCAGCACTTTCGGAGGCTGAGGCAGGTGGATCACCTGAGGTCAGGAGTTTGAGACCAGCCTGACCAATATGGTGAAATTCCATCTCTACTAAGAATACAAAAATTAGTCAGGCATAGTGGCAGGTGCCTGTAGTTCCAGCTACTCAGGAGACTGAGGCACAAGAATTGCTTGAACCTGGGAGGCAATGGTTGCAGTGAGCCAATATTGTGCCACTGCACTCCAGTCTGGTGAGTGAGTCTACTCACTGCTCCAGAGTAGTGAGACTCTGTCTCAAAAAAAAAAAAAAAAAAAAAAAAAAAAGGAAATAAGTGAACACAGCACAGATATTATTTTGCCCAATCTTTAAAATAAAAAAAGTGCCCCGAGATTATTTATTTATTTACTCAACAAATATTTACTGATCACACAAGGCCACATATAGGAGATTATGAATCCACTCTGATGAAACTATGATCCACTCTGATGATTTGACTTTGTTCTTGGATTAGCTGACTCAGCTGCCTTTCATTCATAGTGGTGAGAACCCTCCCTGCCTAGTTGAATTTACAGTATAGTGGGGAGGGGTATTAAGAATTTACCAATAATTATGATATTGCCATAATGAAAGTATACAAAAAATGCAACAGCACAATCTGGGAAGCAGCACCCAAGTCATTCTCTGAAAGCCAAGGACGTTTTTGAAGAGATTATAAGAGTTGAGTGGAAATATGGACAACAAAGAGTTTGATTATTGCTTGTAATAGGGAATATTTTCCAGGAAAAGGGAAGAGATGTGTCAGAGATAAACTGGGTACATCAGGAGTCAAGGCAAAAAATTACAAACCATTAAATGAATCTGGAATAATGTTTCTTACCTTGGGTGCTATTAACATTTGAGGCCAGGTAATCGTTGTCATTCAGCGATGTTTAGCAAACATCGCTGACTTTTACTCACCAGGTACTAGTGACTGTAGCATCTTTTTCCACCCCCTCACTGTGATAATCAACCTTGTCTCCATCTATTGCTGTGTTCCTGAGCAGGGCGCCACAGTCTCCTGCAGTTGGGAATCATTGATCTAGAGCATTGATTACAATGGAAGTCGTCTAAGGGACGAGGCTAAAGTGAAAGCCAGATCATGGTGAGCTTTTTCTGCCATGTAAAAATAACTTTTATTTTCCTTTTAAGTGATTGGGAACAATATTCTTATAAACACATGGGGGAATCCTTTTATTATAACTCACATAGAAACCACATTTTCCCAATTTACCAGTCTGTGAATTCATTAAGAGCAATAATTCAAGTTGTACTATCTCCCTGCCACACCTGTTGCCACAGGACTGGTCCATTTTTTCCCCTCCTGCAAAACCTCCTCTCCCATCCCCTGAAGGGTGTTGTTGTTGTTGTTTTATTTTATTTTATTCCTGGAAGTTTCTTACATATGCTCAGGGCCACATTTTGCTTTGCAGCTCCCCGGTTCCCTCGGGAACTTCTGCTGTGTTGGACAGCAGAATTTCCCACAGATGGCCAAAAAGACATTGCTAGGAAAGCTCTTACAAAGTCATGTCCTTTCTGGTCCGGTCCTAGGAACTATAATGGAGAATGTGGTCCAGTCACTCAAAAGCATTTTCAACATACATTCATCTTTACTTGCAATCCTCAAATATCACTACAGTAATGCCATGCATAGGCCACATCCACACTCATTAAAATGTCCTACTTTTTCCTTCCAGCCTTTCTGTCACAATTCTATAAAACAAACCACACACGCAGAAATAAATTAGCTAAAAACGTATTCACCCCCATCCCTGTGCAGCCTTTCTTTGTGCTTCAAGGAAAACCTTCTCCAGCTAAAGTTCATGCACCTCCTGTGCTTTCTTCCTCCTTTCCTTTAGTCTCTGTGGCCTTTGCTTTATTTTCTGTTTTATGTATTATAAAAATCTAAGCAAAGCATTTGTTCCCATCCAGAAGATGTAGCAGCCTGCCTGGCCACTGTGACTAATTTAGCAATGGTGCCCTAGTGGCCGCCCTTGCTTCACCAACCCCTGCCGTGACCCCTCTTTTCCATGTGACACGACTTTCCTTGGAGGGTATTTCTGCTTCTCTGTCCACTGTACACCATGGTTTCTCCTGTGGTTCTAAAGTTTCCTAACAGTGTTTGCCACTGACCTGCCAGTGCCACCATTAATCCCTTGAGTCATCACCACAGAGCAAGAGATTCTCAGAAGCCTGAGGCAAAGTTGAAGGGGATATTTAACTCCTCTTCCTCCCCCATTTATGTTACAGCTTATTAGAGAGGTCCTATGGCAGTGTAGACTGTTCCTCCTTGCTTGCCAGCATTTGCTGAACTAGAGCTTTCACTGTCTACTCACAGCACACATACCCTTCCAGTTCACTGGCTTAGCAACAGATTGGAAGAACGGTCTTAGTACTGTACCTGAAATTATGATCCACTCTGATGATTAGACTTTGTTCTTGGATTAGCTGACTCAGCTGTCCTTACCTTTCATTTGTAGGTAAACATAGATATAGATATAGATCTATAGATAATTATACAGATATAGATGTAGATATAGGCTATCGCAATCTGTAAATACAGATATCTATAGTTATAAATATCAATGTAGTTGCTGATGTAGCTATATCTATACCTATATAGATATCTATATCTACCTATAGATATCTTTATGAATATTCATTTATTATCTCCCTATAGATATTCATTTAGTGTCTCCCTATAAAAAATCTATATAAATATTGATTTCTATCTATATCTGTACCTGTCCAAATCTATCTATACACTGCCTCTCCCACTCACATCCCATGGTGCTTCTTATGAATTAGACTTCAATTGGGCCACCTGCTTGCCAGACACGTCCACCATGCCTGCTCTCTATTTTGGGTGTAGCCTACCTGCAAACAAGTATTTCCACTGAAATTCTATTCCTTTATCCTCATTTTTTATGTATGTATTCATTTCTCACTATCAGGTTATATGTTTTTCCTGTAAGCCACCACAAACCTTTTGTGCAATGAGGTAGGTGATGAATAAAGCATGGATGAATCCCCGCATTAGATGAGTACGTGAAGTGGATATGGAGAGTACATAAGAACCAAGAGCAGACAGAGCCCTAAGGAAAGACCCAGTTGACCTGCCAGAAGGAAAAGAGGTAATTTAGGATAAGAGATGTATAACCTCTAATCCAGTGTAAAAGTACCAAAAATATTACAATGGTAAATGCTCATAAGATTGTCCCCATTTGTGTGACATTCTCAGAAAATAAGATATTCTACTTAATTGACTTTTTTAGAAAACTGAAGCTTATTTCTTTCAAAAGAACACACTTGCCTTTTTAATGATTTTTACGGAACTTTCTGAATAGAAGATTACAAACTAATCTTCTATAGAGACTGATAGATTTTGTTTTACTTTTGTGTGATTGTTTGAAATTGGCATTATAAGCATCTGATCTGATACCATACCCTAATACAGTAGTGCCTCGATGTCTTGTTTCTTAGCATTTTAAATAGCTTCTGTGCACTGGGTGCTTACGTTGTGCTTGGCACTGTGTCTAGCAATCTCATCCATTATCACACTGGATTCTCATGAGAAATGTCCTATTGAGGCATGCCGAGCTTTTGCCCTTTCACCAAACAGCTTCATTTATGCTGCTTCTTAAATTCTTATGGCTGCATTTTGTGATTTTTTCTGTCTCCCTTCTTATTGTCTGGAAAGCTCTTACTCAGCTTCTAATTTTCTGCTTTTAATCTTCTAGGTATTAGGAATCATGAAAACCATACTTTAGAGGATTATGTATCAGGAAAGTTGGGGTCTAGGTGAGAGTCTTGTGGTTTGGTTGAATTAAAATGAATGCAGCACTTCCAGCCCTGCAGCCATTCAGGAGTCCCCAACTTACTACCAGTGGGAGCCAGGTTGAGAACAGACAGAACTCCCAGCCAGCTATCTCTGTATCTACAGAGTTGAACTGGACTTAGTTTTTATATGATATCTCTTGAGTGCACAAACTTGGATATTATGGGAAAAAAATGTTTTGATTTTATAAATGTTGATATTGATAGGTGACAGGGAGGTAATAACTGCTTATTAGCATTTAATGTGTCTGATCATTTAATTAATCTTTTAGAAATTACTCTGAGACTTTCAACAACATGTAACTGTAACCACATATCATTTGTTTCAATTTAATACAGTGGCTGAAAAGGATTTCTAAGAATTGTTTTTACCTGTGGGCATATCTTAGTGAGAGACCTTTGATAGCATTCGTTTAAACCTTATGAAAACTGTATTTAGTCATGACCTGACATGAATTGTTCATTGGATTCATTAGGGATTATATCTAACAATAAGATTTATTGCATTTATAATAAAATGTGGGAATGAAGAAATAAAATGTTAATGTTTCTTAATATCTGGTAGGATCTGCTAGAATGACAGATGCTGTGGGGATATGGCTAGAAGGTAAGGATGCTGACTTTTTGTTTGAGTCTTTTTTACAATTCTTTCTTTCTAGATTGGTAGACACCATGATGAACCCAAGAGGCAGAGCTGTGAATAGATATTTTTATAGAAGCCTTGAATTTTGAAACGACACAAAAATATTCACAGTAGAGTGCTGTGTGGAATGCTTACTGCATGTGACTCTATGACTTAATGTTGGAGCTTGGATCATCTCTACTCATTTTGTCCTTACCCTGAAGATAATCTTCCTCAGTAACCCATGACTCAGACAAAAATAATGTGATCTTAGAAAGGAAGTTCAATATCCAGAATTGTGGTTCATCTCATAACTGTGGACAGCAGACTCAGTATGTTCTAGAAATAACAAAAGATTGGGCAGAGGGTTCAAGGATCCAGATCCAGGCCCTACCTCTATCACCTACTAACTTCATGGTGTCTTGCAAGTGACTTGCAGTTTTATCTCTAAGTTGTAGAGGGTGGCAATGCCTACTGTAGAGGATTATTGGGAAAATTACATGCAATAATGTGTGTCTATGGAGAACGTTGTGAAAACTTCAGTACGCCATCTCTACTTTGTGTTAATATCATTAAGGCAATATGCCCAAGATTTCATTTCCTTTCACATCAGTATGGATGCAGTAAAAATTACGGAGTGAGTCCTTGAAGTGAATAAGGGCCACCAATTTAAAGCCCCATGTAATTTAGTGGCCTGTAAAGGGGCCTTTTTGAAGTGAGCCACCAACTATCCTTTTGTATTTCTGTATTGCATTGAAGTAGTTTGTGTACAACCATATTGATCCTCACTAGCCGTAAGGGAAAAGACTTTGTTTCTGCTTCCCATTGTAGAAAGACCTCATGTAGGTAGTCTTCCTGGAAAGCTAGTACAGACTCCTCATTTTGGTCCTGTCCACCACTTTTCATTTTCATAGCATTTCAGGATCTCTCTCCCTGGAAAAATTACTCTGCACAGTGAGTACATTCTTCAGGGGGAAGAAGAACTGCTATATGGTACACTTGACATACACAGGTACAATCTATGCTCCATCATAATTAGTCCTCAAACTAACCTTGGGAAGAAGAGACTACAATCCCTATATCATGAATAAGGGAATTGATGTTCCTAAGTTATTTATTTGATTTCCTACTGATAGCGATCATCAGTGATGAACCTAAACTGTTCTCTCTAACATCTAAATCAATGCTGGCTTCGCTAGACCATACTGCCTCTCTGGAGGCAGGTAGAACTTGCCTCATGTTTAGAAAGGGCCAGAAGATTCCACCAAAGGGATAATAAGACATGTATTATGATATTTTCCTGCCATAGTGTACACTTGAGAAAACCATATGACTTCTTTGAAACTTCTGTTTTCTCCACCCTTGCACATCTCCCCAGTTTGTTGAAGATCAAATGGAATAATGAAAGCCAGAGTGCTTGGTAGGCTGACAAGTGCTAGATGAAAGTGAGATGTTGATACTATCCAAAGAGATCTTACCAAGTTTTGTCTGATATTTAAGAGGGTGCAAGTGAGAATATCACTCAGCTACTACTTACAGAAAGCAACATTTTTTTCTTCACCCTATGAGTTGGTGTAGGAGAACCAGCTACTTGTGTTCTTTGCAATCACTGGTACCAGTAAAATTTCAGTTAAAGTGGCCACTAATTAGTCAGACTTGCATTGAATTTATAGTATAATCAAATTTTAATGGCAGCACATCTGCCACTTTTAGTGTCTACTCTTAAGTAGAGAAGTTTTCTGGACCCAGCTTCCCAGTCTATTAACTTCTTCATTTGGGCTGAAAACCATTGCGTCTATTATAACTCCCTTAGGGCTATTTCTTGATAAGGAAAAATATGGAAAGATTTAGCACGATAGTATTTTAATCCTCAAGGTTACTAGAATTATATATAATAAAAATATTAGAACTTGAAGGGAAGAACTTACAGATCAACTAATTGTTGATTTGCTACTTTATTCCATTCTAACCTTCATTAAGAACCTCCCTGTGCCAGGCACTAAACTAGGGATCAGGAAGACAGAAATGGAATGCATAAGTTTTTGCTTTTCAAGAGTCCCAAGTCTGGAGAAATAGTCCACATTTTGTGAATTCTATAAGTTGTTTGCTAAAGGTCGTGTCATTATTAGTTAGTGGGCAGATCAAAGAAAACTAACCTGGAATACTCTAATCCAAAAAAGTTTGTAGGTAGACTTTCTCCTCACTAACTCCTTGAAAGCATTAGAATATGCTCTTCTAAAGCTTATATTCATTTGTTGGGGTTTCAGAGCAAGGTATACAGCCACATGCTGGCATTGTACGTCAAGGCTCATTATGTGTGAGTCACATGTGCATGTTGGGGAAGGACATAGAGGGTTGCATGGTGATCAATAGCTAGGGTTTGCAGTCAACCATTTCTGCCCCTGCCACATATCTGTTATGAGGACTTGAGAAGTCATTTAATCATGCATGGCTTTATTTTCCTTGTAAATGTGAGCACTAATACCTACCTTATAAGGAGGTAGAAAGAGGATGAAAAAAATGTGTAAAATTCTTACTGCAGTGTTTGTCACAAAATAAGTTTTTAAGCATCCTAGTTATCATGATGATTCATACCTAACCCAGACTGGGAAGAGACCTAGCCCCATCTTGACTCGGACACTTGGTATCTTTTGGATCTTGGGAAAGACAATTTATTGCTCCACGTTTATTTTTCTTTCTCTGAATAATGAAAATATTAATAACTTCCTTAGGGGTTAGTGAGGGAATTTTCCTTTATTTATACATTTATTTTATACACCTGTGTCAAACTCCTCTTATGCATCAGGAAATGTTCTAGCTCCTGGAGAATCAGTAATGAACAAGGGTGGTATAATACATGTGAAGCGTCTGGCAGATTGTAGGAACTTAAATGCAAGCTAACGTCAATACACTAATAATCACAGCAGATCTGCTATTACCATTCCATCAAACTTGGTTATAAAATAATTAATATTAATATTATCTACTCAAAATTACTGTTTCACCCGCCAGACATATTTATCTCCTTGTGTATTTGTGATTTTAATACACTGGCTGTCTCAACAGCCTATCACAGGTTACTGAGACCACCAAGATAAAACATTAGAATTTCCACACATTTGCATGTATTCCCTCTTTCATGGTACCTTGCATTTGACCTCCTCCAGCCTCTGAGTTTCTATTTAATAAGAAGCTGAGTGGAAAATCAGACCTTCACCCCTGGAAATCCATTTGCTTCTGCCTGTGTTTGCAAAACTGATGATGCCTTGCAATAAACTCGATCTTCTTACTGACTTCTAGTCACAGTGTATTTGGGGGATTAACAATGATAATTTGGTTC
Organism: Macaca thibetana thibetana; assembly: GCF_024542745.1. Classification (NCBI taxonomy): domain Eukaryota; kingdom Metazoa; phylum Chordata; class Mammalia; order Primates; family Cercopithecidae; genus Macaca; species Macaca thibetana. The sequence goes on along the minus strand of NC_065592.1, from coordinate 22,147,476 downwards.
TAAGCCCTATTCTCTTGATTTAAACAGTTGCACCAACAACTGTGAGTTTCATTTCTTTCCAGGTCTGTCTACCTCCTGATATACTAGACCTGTGAAATAGGTCTTGAGAAGTACTTTATTAGGCATTGGGGTGATATACTGCTTAAAAAGGAGAGGTCTGTCCTAGTTGCTTATGAATGCCTGAATTCCTTAGCCAAGTTCTGGAGCCACCCACAGATCTGCTATATACTCCTGTGGAGCTGACTTGGAAGCCATGAGTTGCAGACATAGATTTGCTGACCCTTAATCTGGGTGCAATCAAACAGAACACCCGGATATATGACTCATGCACTCACTTGGTTCAGCTAAGGACAAGGCCCTAAGTTCACGTCACTACCCCTGGCTCTAACACATCATACCCCGATTTACCCATAAAAGCAAGTGCTTCTAGGGCAGTGACTTTCAAACTAGGTTTCTGAGGAGGTAGCTTTGAGTTAGCCTGGGCAGAGGCAGGGGAAGGCCTTCTTTGGGTCCCATGTGATCTTCTGTCTTAGGCAGAACAGTTTTGGTTGTATTTATTTGCTTTATATTTGGCTTCTCTTAAAAAGATCATTTAAAAAATTATTATTGTGCTCATTTATTTATGTTTGAAAACAACCTTCTAAGGTTATTGTTTTGCTCTTTTATCTTCTTTAATTAATTAATTAATTAATTAATTATTATTATTATACTTTAAGTTCTAGGGTACATGTGCATAACGTGCAGGTTTGTTACATATGTATACTTGTGCCATGTTGCTGTGCTGCACCCATCAACTCGTCAGCACCCATCAACTCGTCATTTACATCAGGTATAACTCCCAATGCAATCCCTCCCCCGTCCCCCCTCCCCATGATACGCCCCGGTGTGTGATGTCCCCCTTCCCGAGTCCAAGTGATCTCATTGTTCAGTTCCCACCTATGAATGAGAACATGCGGTGTTTGGTTTTCTGTTCTTGTGATAGTTTGCTAAGAATGATGGTTTCCAGCTGCATCCATGTCCCTACAAAGGACACAAACTCATCCTTTTTTATGGCTGCATAGTATTCCATGCTGTATATGTGCCACATTTTCTTAATCCAGTCTGTCACTGATGGACATTTGGGTTGATTCCAAGTCTTTGCTATTGTGAATAGTGCTGCAATAAACATACATGTGCATGTGTCTTTATAGCAGCATGATTTATAATCCTTTGGGTATATACCCAGTAATGGGATGGCTGGGTCATATGGTACATCTAGTTCTAGATCCTTGAGGAATCACCATACTGTTTTCCATAATGGTTGAACTAGTTTACAATCCCACCAACAGTGTAAAAGTGTTCCTATTTCTCCACATCCTCTCCAGCACCCGTTGTTTCCTGACTTTTGAATGATTGCCATTCTAACTGGTGTGAGATGGTATCTCATTGTGGTTTTGATTTGCATTTCTCTGATGGCCAGTGATGATGAGCATTTTTTCATGTGTCTGTTGGCTGTATGAATGTCTTCTTTTGAGAAGTGTCTGTTCATATCCTTTGCCCACTTTTTGATGGGGTTGTTTGTTTTTTTCTTGCAAATTTGTTTGAGTTCTTTGTAGGTTCTGGATATTAGCCCTTTGTCAGATGAGTAGATTGCAAAAATTTTCTCCCATTCTGTAGGTTGCCTGTTCACTCTGATGGTAGTTTCTTTTGCTGTGCAGAAGCTCTTTAGTTTAATTAGATCCCATTTGTCAATTTTGGCTTTTGCTGCCATTGCTTTTGGTATTTTAGACATGAAGTCTTTGCCCATGCCTATGTCCTGAATGGTATTACCTAGGTTTTCTTCTAGGGTTTTTATGATATTAGGTCTAACATTTAAGTCTCTAATCCATCTTGAATTAATTTTCGTATAAGGAGTAAGGAAAGGATCCAGTTTCAGCTTTCTACTTATGGCTAGCCAATTTTCCCAGCACCATTTATTAAATAGGGAATCCTTTCCCCATTTCTTGTTTCTCTCAGGTTTGTCAAAGATCAGATGGCTGTAGATGTGTGGTATTATTTCTGAGGACTCGGTTCTGTTCCATTGGTCTATATCTCTGTTTTGGTACCAGTACCATGCTGTTTTGGTTACTGTAGCCTTGTAGTATAGTTTGAAGTCAGGTAGCGTGATGCCTCCAGCTTTGTTCTTTTGACTTAGGATTGTCTTGGAGATGCGGGCTCTTTTTTGGTTCCATATGAACTTTAAAGCAGTTTTTTCCAATTCTGTGAAGAAACTCATTGGTAGCTTGATGGGGATGGCATTGAATCTATAAATAACCTTGGGCAGTATGGCCATTTTCACGATATTGATTCTTCCTATCCATGAGCATGGTATGTTCTTCCATTTGTTTGTGTCCTCTTTGATTTCACTGAGCAGTGGTTTGTAGTTCTCCTTGAAGAGGTCCTTTACATTTCTTGTAAGTTTGATTCCTAGGTATTTTATTCTCTTTGAAGCAATTGTGAATGGAAGTTCATTCATGATTTGGCTCTCTGTCTGTTACAGGTGTATAAGAATGCTTGTGATTTTTGCACATTAATTTTGTATCCTGAGACTTTGCTGAAGTTGCTTATCAGCTTAAGGAGATTTTGGGCTGAGACAATGGGGTTTTCTAAATATACAATCATGTCATCTGCAAACAGGGACAATTTGAATTCTTCTTTTCCTAACTGAATACCCTTGATTTCTTTCTCTTGCCTGATTGCCCCAGCCAGAACTTCCAACACTATGTTGAATAGGAGTGGTGAGAGAGGGCATCCCTGTCTTGTGCCAGTTTTCAAAGGGAATTTTTCCAGTTTTTGCCCATTCAGTATGATATTGACTGTGGGTTTGTCATAAATAGCTCTTATGATTTTGAGGTACGTTCCATCAATACCGAATTTATTGAGCGTTTTTAGCATGAAGGGCTGTTGAATTTTGTCAAAAGCCTTTTCTGCATCTATTGAGATAATCATGTGGTTCTTGTCTTTGGTTCTGTTTATATGCTGGATTATGTTTATTGATTTGCGAATGTTGAACCAGCCTTGCATCCCAGGGATGAAGCCCACTTGATTATGGTGGATAAGCTTTTTGATGTGCTGCTGAATCCGGTTTGCCAGTATTTTATTGAGGATTTTTGCATCGATGTTCATCAGGGATATTGGTCTAAAATTCTCTTTTTTTGTTGTGTCTCTGCCAGGCTTTGGTATCAGGATGATGTTGGCCTCATAAAATGAGTTAGGGAGGATTCCCTCTTTTTCTATTGATTGGAATAGTTTCAGAAGGAATGGTACCAGCTCCTCCTTGTACCTCTGGTAGAATTCAGCTGTGAATCCATCTGGTCCTGGACTTTTTTTGGTTGGTAGGCTATTAATTATTGCCTCAATTTCAGAGCCTGCTATTGGTCTATTCAGGGATTCAACTTCTTCCTGGTTTAGTCTTGGAAGAGTGTAAGTGTCCAGGAAATTATCCATTTCTTCTAGATTTTCGAGTTTATTTGCGTAGAGATGTTTATAGTATTCTCTGATGGTAGTTTGTATTTCTGTGGGGTCAGTGGTGATATCCCCTTTATCGTTTTTTATTGCGTCTATTTGATTCTTCTCTCTTTTCTTCTTTATTAGTCTTGTTACCCGTCTGTCAATTTTGTTGATCTTTTCAAAAAACCAACTCCTGGATTCATTGATTTTTTGGAGGGTTTTTTGTGTCTCTATCTCCTTCAGTTCTGCTCTGATCTTAGTTATTTCTTTCCTTCTGCTAGCTTTGGAATGCGTTTGCTCTTGCTTCTCTAGTTCTTTTAATTGTGATGTTAGAGTGTCAATTTTAGATCTTTCCTGCTTTCTCTTGTGGGCATTTAGTGCTATAAATTTCCCTCTACTATACACACTGCTTTAAATGTGTCCCAGAGATTCTGGTATGTTCTATCTCTGTTCTCATTGGTTTCAAAGAACATCTTTATTTCTGCCTTCATTTCGTTATGTACCCAGTAGTCATTCAGGAGCAGGTTGTTCAGTTTCCATGTAGTTGAGCGGTTTTGATTGAGTTTCTTAGTCCTGAGTTCTAGTTTGATTGCACTGTGGTCTGAGAGACAGTTTGTTATAATTTCTGTTCTTGTACATTTGCTGAGGAGTGCTTTACTTCCAATTATGTGGTCAATTTTGGAATAAGTGCGATGTGGTGCTGAGAAGAATGTATATTCTGTTGATTTGGGGTGGAGAGTTCTATAGATGTCTATTAGGTCTGCTTGCTGCAGAGATGAGTTCAATTCCTGGATAACCTTGTTAACTTTCTGTCTCGTTGATCTGTCTAATGTTGACAGTGGAGTGTTGAAGTCTCCCATTATTATTGTATGGGAGTCTAAGTCTCTTTGTAAGTCTCTAGGACTTGCTTTATGAATCTGGGTGCTCCTGTATTGGGTGCATATATATTTAGGTTAGTTAGCTCTTCCTGTTGAATTGATCCCTTTACCATTATGTGATGGCCTTCTTTATCTCTTTTGATCTTTGATGGTTTAAAGTCTGTTTTATCAGAGACTAGTATTGCAACTCCTGCTTTTTTTTGTTCTCCATTTGCTTGGTAAATCTTCCTCCATCCCTTTATTTTGAGCCTATGTATGTCTCTGCGTGTGAGATGGGTCTCCTGAATACAGCAGACTGATGGGTCTTGACTCTTTATCCAGTTTGCCAGTCTGTGTCTTTTAATTGGAGCATTTAGTCCATTTACATTTAAGGTTAAGATTGTTATTTGTGAACTTGATCCTGTCATTATGATATTAACTGGTTATTTTGCTCGTTAGTTGATGCAGTTTCTTCCTAGCCTAAATGGTCTTTACATTTTGGCATGTTTTTGCAATGACTGGTACCGGTTGTTCCTTTCCATGTTTAGTGCTTCCTTCAGGGTCTCTTGTAAGGCAGGCCTAGTGGTGACAAAATCTCTAAGCATTTGCTTATCTGTAAAGGATTTTATTTCTCCTTCACTTATGAAACTTAGTTTGGCTGGATATGAAATTCTGGGTTTAAAATTCTTTCCTTTAAGAATGTTGAATATCGGCCCCCACTCTCTTCTGGCTTGTAGAGTTTCTGCCGAGAGATCTGCTGTTAGTCTGATGGGCTTCCCTTTGTGGGTAACCCGACCTTTCTCTCTGGCTGCCCTTAGGATTTTTTCCTTCATTTCAACTTTGGTGAATCTGGCAATTATGTGTCTTGGAGTTGCTCTTCTCGAGGAGTGTCTTTGTGGCGTTCTCTGTATTTCCTGGATTTGAATGTTGGCCTGCCCTACTAGGTTGGGGAAGTTCTCCTGGATGATATCCTGAAGAGTGTTTTCCAACTTGGTTCCATTCTCCCCCTCACTTTCAGGCACCCCAATCAGACGTAGATTTGGTCTTTTTCCATAATCCCATACTTCTTGCAGGCTTTGTTCATTTCTTTTTCTTCTTTTTTCTTTTGGTTTCTGTTCTCGCTTCATTTCGTTCATTTGATCCTCAATCGCTGATACTCTTTCTTCCAATTGTTCGAGTCAGTTACTGAAGCTTGTGCATTTGTCACGTATTTTTCGTGTCATGGTTTTCATCTCTTTCATTTCGTTTATGACCTTCTCTGCATTAATTACTCTAGCCATCAATTCTTCCACTTTTTTTTCAAGATTTTTAGTTTCTTTGTGCTGGGTACGTAATTCCTCCTTTAGTTCTGAGAAGTTTGATGGACTGAAGCCTTCTTCTCTCATCTCATCAAAGTCATTCTCCATCAAGCTTTGATCCGTTGCTGGCAATGAGCTGCGCTCCTTTGCCGGGGGAGATGCGCTCTTATTTTTTGAATTTCCAGCTTTTCTGCCCTGCTTTTTCCCCATCTTTGTGGTTTTATCTGCCTCTGGTCTTTGATGATGATGGTGACGTACTGATGGGGTTTTGGTGTAGGTGTCCTTCCTGTTTGATAGTTTTCCTTCTAACAGTCAGGACCCTCAGCTGTAGGTCTGTTGGAGATTGCTTGAGGTCCACTCCAGACCCTGTTTGCCTGGGTATCAGCAGCAGAGGCTGCAGAAGATAGAATATTGCTGAACAGCGAGTGTACCTGTCTGATTCTTGCTTTGGAGGCTTCCTCTCAGGGGTGTACTCCACCCTGTGAGGTGTGGGGTGTCAGACTGCCCCTAGTGGGGGATGTCTCCCAGTTAGGCTACTCAGGGGTCAGGGACCCACTTGAGCAGGCAGTCTGTCCCTTCTCAGATCTCAACCTCCGTGTTGGGAGATCCACTGCTCTCTTCAAAGCTGTCAGACAGAGTCCTTTGCGTCTGCAGAGGTTTCTGCTGCTTTTTTTGTTGTTTACTGTGCCCATTCCCCAGAGGTGGAGTCTACAGAGACAGGCAGGTTTCCTTGAGCTGCTGTGAGCTCCACCCAGTTCGAGCTTCCCAGTGGCTTTGTTTACCTACTTAAGCCTCAGCAATGGCGGGTGCCCCTCCCCCAGCCTGGCTGCTGCCTTGCTGTGAGATCGCAGACTGCTGTGCTAGCAATGAGGGAGGCTCCGTGGGCTTGGGACCCTCCTGGCCAGGTGTGGGATATAATCTCCTGGTTTGCCTGTTTGCTTAAAGCGTAGTATTGGGGTGGGAGTTACCTGATTTTCCAGGTGTTGTGTGTCTCAGTTCCCCTGGCTAGGAAAAGGGATTCCCTTTCCCCTTGCGCCTTCCAGGTGAGGCGATGCCTCGCCCTGCTTCAGCTCTCGCTGGTCGGGCTGCAGCAGCTGACCAGTACCGATTGTCCGGCACTCCCTAGTGAGATGAACCCAGTACCTCAGTTGAAAATGCAGAAATCACCGGTCTTCTGTGTCACTCGTGCTGGGAGTTGGAGACTGGAGCTGTTCCTATTCGGCCATCTTGCTCTGCCCCCAGTTTATATTCGCTCTTTTATCTTCTTAATCCTTCCCTTGCACTCTTAAATATGGTGACCCTAGGATTTCTCCATAGCTCTATTAGTCCATTCTCACACTGCAATAAGGAAATACCCAAGACAGGGTAATTTATAAAGGAAAGAGGTATAATTGGCTCACAGTTCTACATGGCTGGCGAGGCCTCAGGGAACTTACAATCATGGTGGAAGGGGAATCAAGGACTTTCTTCATGTGGCAGCAGGAGAGAGAAGAGCTAGCAAGAGCATGGAATCTCCTTAGAAAACCATGAGATCTTGTGAGAACTCACTCACTATTATGAAAACAGCATGGGGGAATCCCCCCAACCATGATCCAATTACCTCCCACAGGGGCCTCCCGTAACACTTGGGGATTATGGGGATTACAATCCAAGATGAGATTTGGGTGGGGACACAATAGCTATTTGTTTTATTTCTCCTAATGTAGAGTTGATGTGGTGGGTTGGCTTGTTAGGGGTGGAAAAGCAGTATTCCCTACCTCATATTCTCCATCAATGCCCTTCTAAGCCACCCCTGTCATACACAGGCTAATCAAGGGCTTCATAGATTTTAATGTGTGCATGATGGGTTATTTTATTAAAATGAAACTCTGATTCAATAGGTTGGAATGAAACCTGAGATTCTGAGTTTCTAACAAGCTCTGTGATGATGATAATGCTGCTAGTGTGTGGACCACCCTTTGAGTCAGGAGGGCCTAGGTAAATGTAATGTGTTTGATACAAAAACACAACCTCAAGACAAATTCCTCCTTATTCCATTGCTAATCTAATTGTGAATCCTATTTAGAAAACCTGGAGTTGCTACTGTTTCTTCACACTACATTGCCTGGTATGAGTCTTTCCCTATTCTATCTACCACCAGGTCAGCAGAACTGGGTACAGGGGGGAATACCTTGATACCAACCACTTGGATTTCTTCCTTTTTGTGACTGAAGTTGGGTGGGGTGGCGGGGGGGAGGGGTGGGAATCACTATATGACAGACACCATAGTAGGCACTCACCATACAATATCACATCTAATATTTTACATTTCGTAGGTCCATGTACAAGAGCCATATCCTGTTTAAGGAAACTGAAGTGATACAGCTTAAGCTATAGAAATGGCTCAGTTCACTTTGTGCTGCTATAACTAACACCACCACCTGGGTAAGTTATAAAGAACAGAATTTAATCCTCATAGTTCTGGAGGCAGGGAAATTCAAGGTCAAGGTGCTGGCGTCTGATGAGGACCTTCTTACTGTGTCATCAGATGGTGGAAGGCAAAAGGGAAAGAAAGAGCCAACCTGCTTCCAGAGGCTCAAAGACATCATTATTCTGCTTCCTTTGCATCCAATAATGTAAATAGGCTCTGTCTTTTGTAAGAGTATTTTGGGAAAACAATCTCCTAGAATGACTCAGCAAAAATCAACCTTTTGAAACTTTCATCATTCACTCATCTCTTTTCATCACCAATTCCATCCAATTAGTTTTTGCATCCTAGGGATCCTTCAACTCTGTCACTTAAGTGGTTTCAGTATTCAGCTAACTGGGACCATGCCTCCTGTCTTGGCCACCACAAATTTATCCTGCATGCTATTATTAAATAATATTTTCCAAAGATCTTTGTGTCACTCTTTTCCTGAGACTCCTTCAATTACTCTCCATTACATACAAAATGAAATACAAGTTCACTCACCTGGTATTTAATGTCCTCTATGACCTGGCCTCAGTCAGTGTCTTCTGCCTTGTGTTTTGAACAATCATTACACAGTTACGTTTCAGCCATACCAGGATATTTGCCACTGGAGAATACAACATGAACTGTATTAGTTAGAGGTCTCCAGGGAAGCAGAACTGATAAAATGTGTATGTGTGTGTGTGTGTACAGAGAAAGATTTATTTTAAGAAATTGAATCACTGTGGGGCTGGTAAGTTTGAAATCTGGAGGGCAGGATAATAGGTGGGAGACTCAAGGAAGAGTTGATATTGTAGCCCTACCTGGAAAGTCTACTTGGAAAATCTGGAAGCAGAATTTCCTTTTACTTAGAGGCCATCTGCCTTTTTCTCTTGAGGCCTTTAGCTGATTGGATGAGGCCCATCCACATTATGGAGGGTAATCTGCTTTACTCAACATCTACTGATTTAAATGTTAATCTCACCTAAAATTATCTTTTTAGTAACATGTAGATTAGTGTTTTACCAATAATTTGGGTACCATAGCTGAGCCAAGTTGACAGGACATATAAAATTAACCATCATGTGAACGTCCACACTTCTGGGCCTGGAATGACATTTCCACTGCCATAAGATATTTCTAGATAGTCCAATTAAAACATATTTCCTTTATTGTTTTCCCTACTACTCTTTGTATGTACAGCCAATGTAGTATTTTCCCTAGTTTGCCTTGTTTTGATCTAAACTGTGTATGTATGGGCTTCTTATTCAGATCACAGGCAAGTTTCTATGGGCTACAGATGTGCATTTCCAGAGTGTTCATTGCAAGTGCATTACATTGGTCTGAACCTCCAAAAGTACACAAGAAATTAGTGTAGACTGATTTCTTTGTTTCTATAGAGGTAGTGAATTGTATTGTACTGGGTGTTGCTTGTAGAACTAGACTTCCTGGCTGAAATTCTAGCCCTGATACTTACTGTGCAACTTCAGGCAAATGACTTAACCTCTCTGTTCCTCACATGTATTCTCTCATTTTGATTACTGTGAGGAATAAACGCATTAATACATTTAAGGGTCTTAGAACAGTGCTTGACATATAGTAAATGTTCAGTAAATATTAACTGATAGTATTATCTTTATGAATACATGCTTGAAAATGTTGGAGTGGAGAATGGTGTTCTGCCTATTAAAAGTTCTCAAGAGAAGAAATACTCCTTATTTGGAATCTTAGACCCTAAGAATGGACAAAGACTTTATTGCTGCTTAAGTGCTGAAGGTCATAAATTCCTTGAAAATCCAGTGAAGGCTGTGTATAGGCACACCTCATTTTATTGCACTTCATTTTATTGTGCTTCACCACAGATTTTGCTTTTTTTTTTTTTTTTTTTTTTTTTTTTACAAGTTCAAGGTTTGTGGCAATCCTGCATAGAATAAGCCTATGAGCACCATTTTTCCAACAGCATGATGTGCTTACTTCCTGTCTCAGTGTAGTCATGTTTTAGCAATAAAGTATTTTTAAATTAAGGTATGTACATTGGTTTTTCAGACATGATGCTCTTGCACAGTTAATAGACTGTAGTGTAGTGTCAACATAAGTTGTATATGCACTGGGTAACCAAAAAGTTTGTGTGACTTGCTGTATTGCAATATTTGCTTTATTGTCATTGTCTAGAACTGAAACCACAATGTCTCCAATGTATGCCTGTGCTCTTTCCCCAGAAAAATGCATGTGTATACATATAATTATTACACACAATTTTAAGAATTCACAGGGCATACCTCCTCCATCCGTATACACTTTAGGGATACATGTTAAGAATCCACAGTGCTGGCCGGGTGTGGTGGCTCACGCCTGTAATCCCAGCACTTTGGGAGGCCAAGGAAGGCAGATCACAAGGTCAGGAGATGGAGACCATCCTGGCCAACATGATAAAACCCTGTCTCTACTAAAAAATACAGACATTAGCTGGCCTTGGTGGGGCGTGCCTGTAATCCCAGCTACTCGGGAGGCTGAGGCAGGAGAATCACTTGAACCTGGTAGGTGGAGGTTGCAATGAGCCAAGATCACACCACTGCACTCCAGACTGAGAGACAGAACAAGACTCTAGCACAATGGTTGCCAATGTAATACTCAATGCTGAATGAATAAATTGAGTCGAAAGAGTGTGCCTCTCACTAAGGACTTCACCCACATCCAAGGAACTGTTCTGAAATTGTCGGTCCTACGATAGTAATGAGATAAAATAAACTAAAGATCCCTTCTCCAAAGAGCCATATTAAGAAGATGAAGAGACACAGACCAGACTCAAGAGAGGCAATGGGTTCTGAGAACCTCAAAGAAAAAGTGTGCTGTTGGGCTCCACTGACCTGGGATCAAAGCCCAGCTCACCTATGATATCTTCTGAAGAACATCTAGCCTCTTAGAGATTTCGCTTCCTCGTTTGTAAAACATGAATGATACTTTCCTGGAAAAGGTTTTCTAAAAGTTAAAGGAGAAAATACAAGAAGCACAATGTTAGTAGCAATGACATCAAAAACAAGTCGTGGAAACAAGGATAAAAGTGATTTATGCTTTGTTCAGTCACTGCCAAGAGCATCAGAAATGCACAAATCCCTTTGTGCCTGTGATTGCTGAACATAGCCCTGCCCACCCTGAAAAATGGTAGCAACCCCCATGGGGTCATTCTTTCTTTTTCTTTCTTTCTTTCTTTTTTTTTTTTTTTTTTTTGAGACAGAGTCTCACTCTTTCCCGGGCTGGAGTGCAGTGGCACATCTCGGCTTACTGCAACCTCCATCTTCTGGGTTCAAGCAGTTCTTGTGCCTCAGCCCCCCCAGTAGTTGGAATTACACATGTGCACCACCATGACCAGCTAATTTTTTTTATTTTTAGTAGAGACAGGGTTTTGCCATATTAGCCAGGCTGGTCTCCAGCTCCTGACCTCAAGTCATCCTCCTGCCTGGGCCTCCCAAAGTGCTAGGATTACAGGCATGAGCCACCATGCCTGGCCACCATGGTCTTTCTTGGGAAGACCAACAGAGAGTATGTGTCAGGGGCTTATGGAGTATCTCATAAGGTACCATAGTTTGTAAAAATCAAAGCCCAGTTGTTTCAAAATCCTAAGTACATATTAGAATCACCTGGGAGCATTAATGAAAAGCAGATTTACAGGCTCTCCTTAGTTCCAGAATCTGCCTGTTAGTACACTTTCAGCAAGAATATCAAATTGAGGCCGGGTGCGGTGGTTCACACCTGTAATCCCAAACACCTTGGGAGGCCGAGGTGGGCAGATCATCTGAGGTCAGGAGTTCGAGACCAGCCTAGCCAACATGGTGAAATGCCGTCTCTACTAAAAATACAAAAATTAGCCAGATGTGTTGGCAGGCATCTGTAGTCCCAGCTATTCGGGAGGCTGAGGCAGGAGAATCGCTTGACCCAGAAGGTGGAGATTGTAGTGAGCTGAGATCGTGCCACTGCACTCCAACCTGGGAGACACAGAGTGAGACTCAGTCTCAAAAAAAAAAAAAAGAATATCAAAATATCAGATTGAGTCCATTACTCCCCTGTGTTAACTTTATCCCTAAAGATCTTGTGAATTCTACATCTGTGATTCTCCATGTGTTCTTTGTATGTACTTTGTGGGCAGATGGACTTCATATGTATTTCAGGAAGTAGGTGAGCCCTCAGAATATGGCAGTGGGTGGGGCAGTTAGGAAGCTTTAAGTCTGGTATTTAAGAGATGGCAAATGGCATTCATTCATTGATTATTTAGTCACTAAATAGACATTGTGTACCCTTGTAGTGCCAGGCTTGTGTGAGAGACACAGAGAGGAATAAAGCACAGACACTTATCTTCCATCACTAGTTTCTTAATAGAACAATACCTTCAGTACTTATATCCTGATCTTTCCAATTAGGCTGGAATACAGATGGGCATAAAGTGGGAGAGGAAGGTAACTGTGGGATTTATTAAACTGTGGGATTCATCCATGGAAGATTAAGAAATCACTAAGTGGTTGCTACTTTTTATTTAGGCTGGGATTAGGCAGGATCCAGGTTTAATGAAGAAAACACTGAAAGAAGGGTTTGTGTCTTGTCGTTGCTGCTTTAAAATACTTTATTTTAAAAAAAGTTAAACTCACAAATAAGATACAAGAATATAAAGAACTTAAACAGTTATTAACATTTTATCACATTTGCTTCATCATTCTGTATATTACATACTATCTTTTGGAACCATGTGAAAGTTACACACATCATACCTTTCATCCCTAAGTGCTTCAGCAATTGAAAGGAGAGGCTCTGAATGCTCAAAGTCTTGGGAAGTTTAAGAGCAGAAACAATTTTATGACAGAAGGAAGAAAAAAAAAAAAAGAAGAAATTGCTCCAAGAAATATAATGGCAAAAGATGGTTTAGATAAAAGTGTACTCAGTAGCTGTGTGCAAAAATGTTTGTAAACTTGCAGGTGAAAAGAATAGAGTGATACAAATAGCCAGGCTTGATGAGAACAGAGGACACCAGCTTCCCAAACCATGAGCCTCATCCCTGGCAAGAGCAGGATGACTCCATCCTTAAGTCTTGGGCGTATAGTACCCCTTACCATGCTGTCTGTAGAGAGCATAGCTATTTACATATCACAAAAATAAGAATTCAAAATAATTTATGTGGGAATATGGAAAAGTTGACCTTTAAACCATCAAAGTATAATAAAGAACACCTGAAGTGAATTAAAAAGGCATCACCTCCCAGGACTGTTTTCACCCAATTTATATCCTCATTTACTTACTGCAAATGTGCTAAATCAGAGCCAGTTACAATATGCATTAAAGAGGGTCCTAAAGTAATTCTTCTAAATTGGTTTTAATGGCCTTAAAAAAATACCCACTGTATTTTAGAGGAGTAAAGTAAGAATGACAGGGAGAGAATTGTTAGTGCCAGATTGACCTCTTTTATCCACTTTGCTTTCTAGAGCAACTTCGACCTTGGGAAGGGGAGGAGAGTAAGTAGGGTGTTGGTTACATCATCATAATTATGCAGAGCTCCTAGTGTGATTTTGAGAATTAAAGGAGATCATGTATGTGGAGCATCTATCACAGGGATTGAAACACAGATAATGAACAATATATGGCATTTTCCTTTTTTGTCTATTCAAACTGTAAAAAAAAAAAAAAAAGCAAATAGAATATTCTTCATACAGACCCTAATGATCCATGAAGGAGGGATCTTTATGTGAAAAGGACTTGGAAATGGTAGCAAAGACTCAAGAGAAAAATTACTTGCTCTTATTAAGAGAAAAATATTTGGGGAATTAATTACAGCACTTGAAATAAAGTTTAAGAAAGAATAGGGTGGTTTCGATTTCAAATGCATATAATACAATGGGGCTTTTATTTATACAATGTATTTTCTATTTGAAGCCTGATTTTTCCACCTCATTTTCCAGTATATAGTCTTTTAATTATTCTCTTAGGGGCAGTCATGAGGCCCTTTTCACAAAATCCCCCAAATTATGTCCAAAATTTAATGCAGTGCTTGGCACATAGCAGATGCTTAGTAAATACTGATGGGAAATTATAGCTAGATTATACAGAGAGGGTTTTTATAAGTGTGCAGCAGCTTACGACGCAGGAAATAGAATATCTATGGTCACTACTGATTTAGGCATGAAAACAAGGAAGGCTTTGTGAATTAAAGAGATAACTTTTTTATACAAACATTTTATCAATCTGTCTATAATTTTTATCTTTTGTATCAACTCATATTTGCCAAATACCTACCATGTACTAGGCACTGTACTGGTTGCTAGGGGTAGGTTTATGGGATTTGTGGAAAGAAAACAGTAGTTAAGGCTTGGTCTGGCTTCTTTTTTTGTAAGACTGAGTCTCACTCTATTGCCCAGGCTGGAGTGCAGTGGCATGATCTTGGCTTACAGCAACATCCTCCTCCCAAGTTCAAGTGATTGTCATGCCTCAGCCTCCTGAGTATCTGGGACTACAGGTGTGATCCATCGCGCCTGGCTAATTTTTGGATTTTTGGTAAATGCGGGGTTTCACCATGTTGGCCAGGCTGGTCTCAAACTTCTAACCTCAGGTGATCCACCGGCTTCGGCCTCCCAAGATCTGGCTTTAATGAGAATGAGGAGGTGTAATATACACTAATAGCTTGATGTAGGTAAACAAGACAAAACCGACGCATTAGCCATAGCCATGAGGAGCATGGATGTTTCATTTGACTCTCATTTACTCCAAAAGTGTACGCATGTTTCTGATTATAAAATCATATTAATCCACTGTAAATAATTTACACAATATATCTTAAACTATGTGATGGGTCCACATGTACCTATCACAATTTTTCTTTATTATTTCAAAATTATACTGCTAGATGATATACACACATTGTATTATGATGTATTTAATTTTTGAAGTTTTAGAAAAATAATTCAAACAATTTAGAAAAGTATAGGGAAGAAATTCTGTCAATCACCTAAATGCCAATTGCTACTACTATGTTGAAAATCCTCTGAAAATCCATTGTTTCTTACGGGTACTCTTGTACTCCTCCATTTCTTTCACTGCACCTAAACACATACATGCACACACACACGCGCACACATACACGCACATGCACACACACACACAGAGAACATTTTGTATAAATGAGATCACACTGTCCATGCTTCCTGTGGTCTGCTTTTTATACTTGACAAGATGTTATCTCTCTATGTCAATAAATATAGAATCCTAGAATCCTTTTAATGAGCACTGACTTTCTCCCTGTATGAGCAAAGATTGTGCTTTAATTAATATATGCTATAGGATGGATATCTAAATTGTTTTCAGATATTCATGTGTGTCTATATACATGTGTATGCATGTGTGTGAATGCATGTTTTAATTTTCTAAAGTATGTTATGATGAATATTATTGCATAGATATCTTTGGAACTTGGCTATGAGTCATCACAGCATTAATTTCTAGGAGAAAGTTTGCTCTGTTTTTATTTTCTCCTCTTTTTGAAATAATACTTTTTCTATTTTGAAGGTTTTTTTTTTTCCTAAGGAAAGGACAGTCTACACCCAGCACTGGTGATAACATACAATTTGACTTGTTTGAGATATATTCAACTTCATCATTTGTTACTGTGGTTTTCATGAATTAAATTTTGTGATTGCTTTTCTTTACATAAAAATTAACCAAATATTTGCAGTGCCATTAGTTGAAATTAAATTAATGTAAACAAATTTTTAATTTTCATGAAGTTGATGTTTCTTACATTTTTCTTAAAGTAAATATAAAATTTTGCAGATCTCAACTTACTTCATTTTTTTTTCAGAGAGATTTAGCAATTATCACTTGGAATTAGGGAAAGAGATGGCTCCTTTACAAGGACAATTTTGATTAAGTAGTGAAGGCAAGGTTTATAAACTTATGCAATCCATGATTTTAGGCTCTATCCTTCCTGTGGTTTATTCTTGAATCACCCAGATTTACATCAGGCCTCATTCAAAGACTTCCTCTTACATAATCTCCCTTTTGTGTTTATTAAATGATTCATGTCAAAACATTGATCAAGATGATTCAGGTCAAACAAGGATGTGTTACGTCCTTGAGCCGAACCCCATCTTCTCTTTCCTCCTCCACATTTCTGCCTAGAAATATCTATTGTGACCTAGGAAGATAAGGTATTCAAGGAATGCCCTGAAATGACTCTTGACCCCTAGGAAATAAAAAGCCCTTATATATTTAAAATTGAAATACAAAAGAAAAAGGTCTGGTGTACACTGGCATCAATAGAAAGACATTCAGGACAAAATAACTTTTGATTTGCTATTAGAGGGAAGAAAGAAATTATGGACATATTTCTTTATTTGTAAAGTCACCATGGGTAGCTTAGAGCATTGTTAGAATGACTATAACAAAATCATTCATTTGAAGCTCAAAGTATATAAGCTACATTAACTCCGTTCTACCCACTTTCCATTGATAGTGTGCTTATGATTGTTAATAGCAGTTCTGTGACTTGAATTGTGTCCACCCCCCAGATCTATATGTTCAATCCCTAACCCCTATGTGATGGTATTTGGAGGTAAGACCTTTGGGAGATGATTAGGTGTAGACAAGGTCATGAGGGTGGGGCCTTCACAATGGGATGACTGCCCTTGTTAAGAAAAGTCACCCCAGAACTTGCTCTCTGATTCTCTCTCTCTCCTCTCTATGTGAGGATACAGTGAGAAGGTGGTTGCCCAAAATGCAAGCACAGTGCCCTCCCCAGAAATCAATTATAATGGCACCTTGGGCTTGGAAAAAACTATGAGAAAATAAATTTCTGTTATTTAAGACACCCAATTTATGATATTTTTCGTGTGAGCTCGAGCTGATTAAGACAGTAGAAGTAGTATCTTAATTTCCAGCGTCTGCTTCATCACTTTTTATTCTTTCCTCCTCTGCCACTTCCTCCTCCTCCTCTTCCTCCTCCTCCTTCTTCTTCTTGTTTGTTACCCCTCTCTCTTGCTTTTCTCCTTTTATTTCACTTTAATGGCCATTTTTAGTTCTCATCACTTTTGTTTTTCTTCACTCATTTATACTTTCATTCTTTTTACTTTTTTTCTTATGAGTTCATCATATTCACATTTGTTTCCTTGTTTTCCACATTTCTTTTTATCATTCTCATTTCCCTTCATGTTTGTCTTTCCTCTGTGATTTAATTCCTTCTTCATCATTCTTCTCTCTTCCTCATTTTTCCCTTTCCTTTTCTCTCCTTCACTTCCTCTTTCTCTTATTTGTCCTCCTTTTTTTTCTTTCTCTTCTTCCGTGTTTCCATATTTTTCCTCCTCTCCCGGCCCAGCCTATTTCACCATCCTCACTTACGTCCTCCTCGTTTCTTGTCTCGTCTGTTCTGTTTCTTGTGTCCAGAAGGAGCACCAGTGCTTCCCTTTCATCTTTCTTCTGCTAAGATGCCTGTAGGAGTGGACGTATTGTATAAGCAAAGGTGCAAAACAGCAGGAAGACAGATGATGAGCAGCCCGACCTCAGAAAAACTCTCAATATAAAGAAACAACTCAATCCAACCTCTCCTCCTTGTCTTTTTTCTTCTTCATTTTTTCTTTTTAATTAAAATACCTGCATTTGAAACTTTTTTTGCTTTCTTCAAAAAGATTTTGCTGACATTCCTCAAGAGGAAAGATAATGGGTACGAGGTATTTTCCAGCCTAGCAATGAACATCACAGAGGATGAAAACAGACACAAATAACAAAAAGAAAGCCTAAATTTAATCACCATTGTCATTTTATCATTGTTATTATGAAAAATAACAATCTATCATGTATTGACGTTTTCTCTATATGCCAGACACACGCATCATTTCATTTAATTTCCATGATATTCCTATGAATTAGACACAATTAGTATACTGGCTTTGCACAATGAAAATCTAGGCTCAGGGGATTAGAATTGGCCCAAGATTTGCATGCGGGGCCAATTGGGGATGGTTAGTGACACTTTTATGGAGCTTCTAATCTTTGTGAGGCAATGTGATGTATTAAATCATGCAGACCTGGTTTCAATTCTGACTCCATCAGTTTCTAGTCCTAGACCATATTTGCATTGTTTGAGTAAATTTTCACAATTACATGTTAAGTTAATTATATTACCCCCATTTTACAGGTGGGGGACCTTAGGTTCAGAGGGCATAGGCAACTTGTCCAACATCATACAGCTGTAACTCTAAAATGTAAATGTTATGTACTACATCGAGGTGAGTTTAAGGACTAATATAATTTCTTAGGCAAAGAAGGCAGAGAAAATTCTCCAGGGAGGGAGGAGGGAGGCTGTGGTTGAAACACAAAAACAGGGAAGATATGAGCAGGGTACTTACAGGACAGTGAAGATATGAGCATGGCGCTTACAGGACAGTTAAGGGACCGATCTTTCTGGCTTGTTCTTGCTTGTAAACTTCTGGGATGACTTATCTTTGTAAGTTGAAATTTCTTTATATTTAAAATGGATGTTTCTAAATATAATGACACCTGTGCCTATAATTGTTACATATATCAAATTTTACGCAGCCAGAAAAATAAAGTAAAATGCAATATGTAAAATAAAAGAAACACTAGCAAAATTTTTCCAAGTATTGTAGCATATGTAGCAGATTTGCATCAGTGAGATGAGATTGTATTTCCTTCTTGGTTTTTCTTCAATATTTTCCAAATTTCCTAGGATGGTCATATGTTTTTACTTAACAACAACAAATATTTTATAAAAAATACTTCCTGCTCAGCTTTACTCATATGATTGTTTTAAGTGTACTTGAAAAAATGTGATAGATATCACATAAGTGTAAGTTATTGATACTGATATGATTCTCCTCTTAGTAAACTTTAGTCATGAAAAATATTGAAATACACTGTGACTTACCAAAGATTAATTTTAATTCAAAATACTTAATATTATATTTTAATTATTTTGGTAATTCATAATCACACATATAGCACATATATATGAAACTTTATCATCTAAATTATAAAAACCACTTTCCCATACCTCTCTTTTGGCATGTATTGTGTGGAAGTATTGAGAACTCACAAATAAAGAGGGTAGGACAGAATGTATTAAGGCAAGTCAGAGGGAACATTTTGGAAGCAATAAGATTCAAACAGGATCTTCAAAAACATCTGCATGTGGTAAGGAATAAAATCGTTCAGATAGAATTAATCAACATATATACAGTGATAAAGTTTGTCTGTGTCCCCACGAAAATCTCATCTTCTATTGTAATCCAAATTGTAATCCCCACGTGTCAAGAGAGGGACCTGGTGGGAGGTGATTGGATCATGGGGGTGGTTTCCCCCATGCTGTTCTCGTGGTAGTGAGTGAGTTCTCTGGAGATCTAGTTGTTTGATAAGTGTATGGCACTTCCGCCTTCAATCTCTCTCTCTCTCCTGCTGCCTTGTGAAGAAGGTGCTTGCTTCTTCTTTGCTTTCTGCCATGATTGTAAGTTTCCTAAGGCCTCCTCAGCCATGTGGAACTGTGAGTTAATTAAACCTTTTTTGTTCATAAGTTACTCAGTCTCGGGTAGTATCTTTATAGCAGTGTGAGAACAGATTAATATATACAGATAGGCTCTGAACATGATTAATCAGAAGGGTGAGTTATGAAATTTAAGACATAAGGCTGGAATACTACAGAATACAGAAAAATCACCTGATGAAGCATTTATAGATCAGGAATGATCAATACAGTAGAAACAGTTGAATTCCTGGAGACCAAATACCTAATACCTAAGTTCACTCTCTACTTGATTTATTTAATGTCATCAAAGGCACTGAAAATGAAAGATGATCAAATATTTCACAGGGGAGAAGAGGAGGAGGATCTATCCTTTCCTACAAAAGCATACAGTAGGAGACTATTAAGGACTTCTATATTCATTTTTTAACAATATATTTTCCAGTGATACTTAAATTCCAAAAGAGCTTGGAATCAACTAGAAGTAAACCACCCTTAAAAAACAGAGTCTGTGTGTAAGCCAATTCTTTTCCACCCAGGCTCTGATACAACTACTCATGAGAGTTTAGGGCAAATCCTTTAACTTCTTTCATCCTTAGTTATTTTTTAACATTAAAATTTAAGCATTACTACTTGTTCCTTTTTTCCCTTAGATAGCTCTTCTGAAGACTATATTATTTGAAGACTACTAAAACACATTTAAAATAGAAATATGTTATCTAGAATTACAGGTAGTGATTATATCTTCCGATTAAAAGGCATTAGAGGTGACTGCTTATTTCAAGCACATTCGCAAACAGCGAATTAAGCCATATTATAGGTCAAACACCCTTCTCTAGATTTGATTGTGATAGATGATGGTGATGAAGTTAATAGCCAACTTTGGAGTTTTTACCATTTTCCAGGACTGTTCTAATTCCTTTATGTGTATAAACTACCTTTATGTTGCAGAGAACCTTGTATTGGTGATACTACTCTTGTAATCTTTGTAGGTGAGAAAGTAGAAGCATTAATAAGAAATTTGTCCAAGACCTCATACCCAGTTAGAGATGAATACAGAATGAGGATTCAAACCCAGGCAATCTGAATCTAGTGTTACAAGACTAACATTGAAAGAAAATATGGAAATAACATTAATACAAAGTCATTTTAAAGCTACTTTAAAAATTTTAATTAAGTATATCATACTTCAAATATTTCTTTGTTAAAGATTTATCAGTTCATTTATCAATAAACTGCTTTATGTTCATTGACCATCGTTGAAGACTTTGGAGACTTATAAATAAAAGCTAGGGAAAGAAAATTGAAGGAGGAACATATATTTACCAAAGGTAAACAAGATTTGGAAGAGGAAGGGGTAGGGGCCTATGGAGATAATTAACGTGCTTATGAATATATGAGAATTTATTAGCTAGCTACTGCTTCTAAAATGATGCATAACCGCCCCCCCCCAACCCCCAGCAATCTCGATGGTCTACAGTGAATATTTATTTCTCCCTCACAGTTATCCAGGTCAATTAGGAGGCGTTAGTTCAAGATATGGGTTGATTTAGATTGGCTCCATCTATCTTTTATTACAGAACTTGGGTTTAAGGAACAGTGCCTATAAGGGTGTATTCTTATGGTACAGGGCAGAAGTGCAAGAGAGAAAGCTAAACAACACAAGCCAGTGCAAAGCTTATGGTTGCCATGGTTTAATTTTTACTCACATACATTTTATTGGCCAAGCAAGTCACATGGCCAAACCCCAAGTTGTCAGAGTGAAAAACTATAATCCATCCTCAGTGAACAATGCGAATATTAAGTGGGAAGGAAAACCATGTTTCAATAATACACTCAGGAAGTTCATCTGAAGTTTAAATACCTAAATCCTACTTAGTGAAAGGCAATGTAACTATCATTACTGGAGGAGGTAAGAAAAATTTTGACAGGAGAAAATATTAAACTTAATGGATAAACACATCACCACTGGGTGGTACTCTTATTCCAGGACAGCTTTGTGAAGAATAGATCTGTATTAGGATGGTCAGAAGAATAAATTTTTAATATGACATTTACAAGTTGAATTTTTATAGCACAAGCTGTGAATACATTTTCATTTCTACTTCATTATGTTAAAATGTGTAAAGTAATTAAAACAGTGCCTCAAACTAAATAATGCTATGATTGTTTGCTACAATGATGGATAATGATGGTGATGATGGTGATGTCAAAGTTGTAGGGCATATTGCTCTTTGTATATTTCATTTCTCCTGAATTAACTAAGCAACAGGTTATGTAAGACAACCCAGAATCCTTATACCCTAGTGAAGGCACAATACCTTTTTTCAGGTTGCAGGTCCCCGGATCAAAAGACAAAAAGTAATATCTTTCGGTAGTACCAGACATTTTTAGTAACAGGATTTTTCTCTAAAGAATTAAAAATAAGCTACAAAGAGGTTTTGGGGATTTAATGAGAAATGTGTAAGAAAGATTTGTTTCTTTTCCACCCACATTCAGTTTTAACTGCCAAGCATATATTGTGGTTGGGAATACTTTCTACATAAAGGAACAAAGTTTAGGAGAGAAATTGGTTCTTACAATATTGGCAAAAAATATGGCTAGGAATGACCCAATCTGGGAAGGGTTCATTATGTGTAGCTACATAACAGATAATCTTCTAATTAATTTATTCAAGCAAGGCAATATCTTAAAAAATTGTGCAAATCTTAAAAATATTCAAATTAAATAGTCAATGTCAAAAATATTTAGCCAAATATTTTTGTTCCTGAGAGATCCACACACAGCAAGAAAAAAAAAAAACTTTAAAAAAAATACAATAACTAAATATCAAGTACCTAATAGCACTAGAGGAAAAAGAAAGAATTCTTGGGATAGTAAGGGATCTATTCATCGTGATATTCCCTTTCTATTTGGAATACTAAAGGAGAATTTGTTTGGAGAAAGAACACCCTTCCAACTCCCTATTATCATAGTTTGGGATTAAAGCCGGCATGATCTGTTCTTTATGAATGTATCTAATCATAAAAGTATCACAGAATCTGAGAATGTTTGCACTAGAAGCCCTTGATGACCAACCTGAGACAATGAGGTGAGAGAGTTTATGTTACTTTCTCAAGTTCACCGTTAGTGGGTAACCTGGCAGGGACAAATGATTCCGATCTTTTTATGCTAAGTCCAGGGTTCAGTTTATATGGTTTTGTCTCTCAACTGCTTATCTTTGAGAATAATTAGTTTATGTTGTTGTTTTCCTTGTCAGCAGAATGGAAGCATTGGACTAGATCAGTAGCTTTGCCAAGATTTTCGCTTCCATTTGGTTACTGAGATCCACTTCTTTTGAATTATTCCTCATAGGAAAATGATGTTTCTTCTCTATTTTTGGTTACTTTGTGCAGCAAGTTCAAAGACTTACCAATCAAAGAAATCAAGGAAAGTATTGGAGAGGAAAACTTTTGAGAGTTCCACATATAGCAGTTTCAACAATAATCAGATATATTTCCTACTGGTCCTTTTTGCATTCAAGAATGATTATTTTTCTGAAAGAAAAAATTTGTTCTGAAATTTCTCAGAGAGCTGAGCTTTGGAAGGCATTCTGTTTAGGAAGATGGAGTCATGTCTAGCCTGTTGCATTTAGATAAATGTGGCTAATAGACAACTTTTTAACACGTGCTTTCTGGTACATAAATCAGCACTTTCAGGTTTGAATCTCAGGGAATCGTAGTTTCAATTGTTGCCAAATATTCAACATTTGCCTCTCTTGAACTTTAGTATTAAACTTGTTTTGACACAATCTTCTTTCTTTCAGCTACTGTTTTCATTATCTAAAAACAGACACTTAAAGAAATTAGTGATAATCAGTCTTTCCATAAAGCTGAAAAAGGCCTGAGATATTGTCTGGTTTCATTTTCAAGAGCGGTTAAATAACTGCTCAAGGCTTCCATATGAATAATTTCTCTGTTTGCAAGTTTTTAACTTTAACTTCTTCCTGGTTTTCTCAATGCCACAAAGCCCTCTTACTGACAGGTATTGGGAAAGACAAACTCTTTAGTCCTTCCTTCTTCCTTTAAGGACCAAAGACAGTTTCACTTTTAATCATTTTATATATTGTCTCTATACCACCTGCCTCTTTATTAACCACCTCTGTAAAATCTATTGCTATTAATCATCAAACACATGTCTGAGTATTACTGGCAATTATTTCTGAATGTTTGTTACCTGTTGGTTTTATTACTTGTTTTCCCCCAAAAGAATAGATTGTTTCAGGTCCATGACTCTGTTTTATGTGTATATGTTTGTGTGTATGTTTATATTATTAAATGTAATGTACATTACATTTTAATTTATATATTAAATTTAATTATATATTAAAAGTAATGGCAAAAACTGCAATTACTTTTGCACCAAACTAATATTCTTACATTTTAAAATTTTTCTTTTAGAGTCCAATTACCATTGCATGAGCTAAAACTATATTTCAACCAAGGATTACTAACACTTTGTTACCCATGAAAGTGCATTCTTCCTGTTGCATATAAAGGCAGAAAGTCAGCTACAATCTATGATTCCCCTTCATTTCATGTTATATTTACTGCAACAATCTTTTGAAGTCTTCCTTAAGCTCGTTGACTTTATTCCTCCAGAAATAAGAAGAGTGTGCACCGTGGAGTTTCTTTTGTTTTATTTTAATTTATTAGATACTTGGGGAAATCAGAAATGAAAGACACCAAAATATGTAATCATTACTTTTTTAGTCTGCTTTTCTTTTCTTTTCTTTTCTTTTCTTTTTTCTTTTCTTTTCTTTTCTTTTCTTTTCCTTTCTTTTCTTTTTTCACCCTTTAGACACCAGAGATAACTTGTTCACTCTCTATTCTTCTAAGGGTAACTACACAACAGAAGGCTGTATACTCTCACTTTTGGTTGGGTTGGAGTAGAAATGTAATTTCTGTGTCTTAAAGGTGTTTTACTCATAAATGGTGCCTGAAGTGTACCAAGCATAGAAGAACAAATGAAATAAATGCTCATTCTTCTCTGAGGAGGATATTTCACTATAGTGGAAGAGGGCCTATTATCAAAGAACTTTCAGAGACATGGTTAGGAGAAAAAAAAGAGATGAAAAGAAAGACACATTTGTTGCATGTCTACATGTACTATTTTATTTAATCTTTCCAACAATAGCTCTTATGTGTAGATTTCAATAATTCGGAGAATTTGCTCAAGGATACTCAGATGGTAAGTAACAGAATTGGAATCTAATGTAGGTCGGCTTGAATGCAAAGTCTACCACCTCAAGATAAGGTACTGTGTATAGAAAATGTATACATGTAAAAATTAAAAGAAACATAGAGAATGTTCTAGTACTCAGAAAAGGAGTTTTGATACTTCTAGGTGGGTTATTTAGAAAAGCTTCATGGAATGACCTTGAAACTGGATAACATGTAGAATGAAAAGATCTAAGTAACCCTAGTTTGTGCTTTTGTGTACACACGCATTGGAATTTTCTGAAAACTCCCTAGGCTTCAGTTTTCCATTGGAGTTTCTGAAGTCTCTGGTTCATTTTAGTGTTAATTGCTTGGGAACAAGGAGCATAGGCTTCTGTGAAGATATGTTGTCTTCTTGTTACTGAGATATTGCCTGGAATAAATACTGTTAATGCATGCACACAGTTATTTAACCTACTTGTTATTCTAGGAGGATATTTTTTCTTTTGTTTGCTGAAGACCTCTACTATTGAATATTTCAAAGATGTTTAGTTTCCAAGATATTTCTACTACTAATTTATCCATTTAGTCACTATTGATTTATTGGGTGCATCCTTCCATACCTAACACTGTCCTGTCTACTCTGGGATTTGCAGAAATGCACTATGGGAAATAATAGGCATGTTCCCATTTATCAAAGATCTTATAATTTACTCTGAGTTATAACAACTGCAGCTTATATTTATTGATTTTGCTATGTGTCCAGAACAATTCTAAGCAGAGTTCCAGATGTGTTATCTCATTTAATCTCACGCTGTATGAGGAAACTACTGTTCACCCTACGGAGGAAAGTCAGGCACGGAGAGGCTTACTAACATCACTGAAGCCACTTGGTTAGAAGCGGAAAAGTGGTAATCCAAATTGCACAAGTGAGAAAAGTTGATAGAATTACTTAGTCCTGCTGCAAGATAATGGACATTACCAAACAGAATCAGAAGAATACAGATGAAGGAGATTAAAAGATCACCTCAGGATGAGGAAGTGGAAGCCTGTTATCCTCACTGACGCAGTAAATAGTGGCAGAGCCTGAACTAGAACCAAGATTTAAGAACTTGTTTTGTACAGTTGACTGATTGTAGCACTTCACAAGCTATGATATAATTTGCTAACCAGTGGTAGAATTAAGAAGTTCTGTGCAAATAGAAAATATCTCAAAAATCTCTGACCAAAAGCATATACTTATCCATTTCGGAGGAGATGAGAGATATATTATGAGTGGGCTTAGGAGTGGTGGGGTAGGTACCTTTATTTCTATCATTGAGGTTGTATACAACCTTGAAACTTAGTCCTTTATGTTCAAATTTATTTTTTTCTCATTATTCATCAGTGGACCATTCAAAGATATATTTCCCTGAATTTGGTTTTTTCCTGTGTCATGATATAAACACTGTGGACTTTCCTTAAGCTGGGATTTTAGGTGGTAAGTACCTATTCAATTTCCATGAAAACAACATCAATGCAAATCTGATGAATATTTACCTGTTTAGTCCAGTACTACAATACTTTCACTTTTGCAGAGGCAGCACATAGGAACAGGACTTCATTTGGGAAAAACTTGAGGGTTGGTCATATACCTTGGGCTCTCTGTTTTACTTTTGAGCTAGTATTCTACAAAACAAAGATTTTTTTTCTTTTTTTAATTATACTTTAAATTCTGGGGTACATGTGCACAACTTGCAGGTTTGTTACATATGTATACATGTGCCATGTTGCTGTGCTGCACCCATTAACTCGTCATTTACATTAGGTATATCTCCTAATGCTATCCCTCTCCCCTCCCCCCTACCCCCACCCTACAACAGGCCCCAGTGTGTGATGTTCCCCTTCTGGTGTCCAAGTGTTCTCATTGTTCAGTCCCTACCTACGAGTGAGAACATGTGATGTTTGGTTTTCTGTTCTTGAAATAGTTTGCTGAGAATGATGGTTTCCAGCTGCATCCATGTCCCTACAAAGGACATGAACTCATCCTTTTTCATGGCTGCATAGTATTCCATGGTGTATATGTGCCACATTTTCTTAATCCAGTCATCATTGATGGACATTTGGGTTGGTTCCAAGTCTTTGCTATTGTGAATAGTGCTGCAATAAACATACATGTACATGTGTCTTTATAGTAGCATGATTTGTAATCCTTTGGGTATATACCCAGTAATGGGATGGCTGGGTCAAGTGGTATTTCCAGTTCTAGATCCTTGAGGAATCATCACACTGTCTTCCACAATGGTTGAACTAGTTTACAGTCCCACCAACAGTGTAAAAGTATTCCTATTTCTCCACATCCTCTCCAGCACCCGTTGTTTCCTGACTTTTTAATGATCACCATTCTAACTGGTGTGAGATGGTATCTCATTGTGTTTTTGATTTGCATTTCTCTGATGGTGAGCGATGATGAGCATTTTTTCATGTGTCTGTTGGCTGTATGAATGTCTTCTTTAGAGAAGTGTCTGTTCATATCCATTGCCCACTTTTTGACGGGGTTGTTTGTTTTTTTCTTGCAAATTTGAGTTCTTTGTAGGTTCTGGATATTAGCCCTTTGTCAGATGAGTAGATTGCAAAAATTTTCTCCCATTCTGTAGGTTGCCTGTTCACTCTGATTGTACTTTCTTTTGCTGTGCAGAAGCTCTTTAGTTTAATTAGATCCCATTTGTCTATTTTGGCTTTTGTTGCCATTGCTTTCGGTGTTTTAGACATGACGTCCTTGCCCATGCCTATGTCCTGAACGGTGTTACCTGTGTTTTCTTCTAGGGTTTTTATGGTTTTAGGTCTAACATTTAAGGCTCTAATCCATCTTGAATTAATTTTTGTGTAAGGTGTAAGGAAGGGATCCAGTTTCAGCTTTCTGCTTATGACTAGTCAGTTTTCCCAGCATCATTTATTACATAGGGAATCCTTTCCCCATTTATTGTTTTTGTCCGGTTTGTCAAAGATCAGATGGTTTGGCTGGGCTCAGTGGCTCAAGCCTGTAATTCCAGCACTTTGGGAGGCTGAGATGGGCAGATCACAAGGTCAGGAGATTGAGACCATCCTGGCTAACATGGTGAAACCCCATATCTACTGAAAAATACAAAGAAAAAAAAAAAACTAGCCAGGCAAGGTGGTGGGTGCCTGTAGTCCCAGCTACTCAGGAGACTGGGGCAGGAGAATGGGATAAACCCAGGAGGTAGAGCTTGCAGTAAGCTGAGATTGGGCCACTGCAGTCCAGCCTGGGGAACAGAGCGAGACTCCGTCTTGGGGGGGAAAAAAAAAGATCATATGGTTGTAGAGGTGTGGCATTATTTCTGAGGACTCTGTTCTGTTCCATTGGTCTATATCTCTGTTTTGGTACCAGTACCATGCTGTTTTGGTTACTGTAGCCTTGTAGTATAGTTTGAAGTCAGATAGCGTGATGCCTCCAGCTTTGTTCTTTTGGCTTAGGATTGTCTTGACAATGAGGGCTCTTTTTTGGTTCCATATGAACTTTAAAGTAGTCTTTTCCAATCCTGTGAAGAAGGTCATTGGTAGCTTAATGGGGATGGCATTGAATCTATAAATTACCTTGGGCAGTATGGCCATTTTCATGATATCGATTCTTCTTATCCATGAGCATGGAATGTTCTACCATTTGTTTGTGTCCTCTTTTATTTCATTGAGCAGTGGTTTGTAGTTCTCCTTGAAGAGGTCCTTCACATCCCTTGTAAGTTGGATTCCTAGGTATTTTATTCTCTTTGACGCAATTGTGAATGGGAGTTCACTCATGATTTGGCTCTCTCTCTGTTATTGGTGTATAAGAATGCTTATGATTTTTGCACACTGATTTTGTATTCTGAGACTATGCTGAAGTTGCTTATCAACTTAAGGAGATTTTGGACAGAGACGATGGGATTTTCTAACTATACAGTCATGTCATCTGCAAACAGGGTCAATTTGACTTCTTCTTTTCCTAATTGAATACCCTTTATTTCTTTCTCTTGCCTGATTGCCCTGGCCAGAACTTCCAACAGTATGTTGAATAGGAGTGGTGAGAGAGGGCATCCCTGTCTTGTGCCAGTTTTCAAAGGGAATGCTTCCAGTGTTTGCCCATTCAGTATGATATTGACTGTGGGTTTGTCATAAATAGCACTTATTATCTTTAGATACATTCCATCAATACCAAATTTATTGAGATTTTTTTAGCATGAAAGGCTGTTGAATTTTGTCAAAAGCCTTTTCTGCATCTATTGAGATAATCATGTGGTTCTTGTCTTCGATTCTGTGTGTGTGTATATATATATATATATCACACACAGATTTATCTGAGTTCTCTGTCCCAGGGTTCATTTTCTTACTTAGTCTGTTTCTCCATGCATCGATCTGCTGGCATGGGAGAGGGGCAGTTAGTTAATTTAATAAATAAAACAGTGTGAAAGGAAAAGGGAAGGTGATCTCTTTCTAAAGTAACTGAGCTGTGTTAGGTAAGCTGAGAGCTAAAATAGAAAATAAAAAATGTACATGTGAGTACAATAGAAGTCTGATTCTCAGACCACAATTGAGGAAAAAAAAGACAGAAAGTGAGAATGAATGGTTGGCAGGGCTTATCATGAGTCAATGAATGTGAAAGAACTTCCTCAAAATGAGTTGGTTGGTGGAGCTCAGTATGAGTCAATAAATGGGCATTTTATCAATTGCAAGTTACTGTATGAACTTAAGGGATGTAATGGGAATTTCCTGTAGGATAGGTGGGTAGTTCAGGATGCAAATCCAAATTAGTAAAGTCCTTTTAAAAATCAGATAGTAGAGTGCAGAGCTTAGATTATGAGTCCCTGTTTAAAGATGGGGTAATAAAGTTCCTGAAAGATCTAGTGATGTGCCCACTCAAATCTCCTGACACTGGAGCTAGGGCCCTTTCTTCTAACCTCAATGCCACTAGCCAAGTACACATCCAAGCTAAAGGGAATGCCTAACAGGGTGTGGTGGGGTGGATCATATAATTTTAGTCATGGTTTAGCATCATTATTTGCTCTAACCCCACCAGTAGTGCTCAACAAATAAAATTAGGGTTATAGACAACTCTAAGTTGTAATTTAAGGAAAAGAAAAATAAGGATAATAATATTTTGCATATCTAGCACACACCTAGTGCATAACAGGCTCTGTACTGGATGTTTTCTTAATATATTTTATGTCATCCCTGGGACAACCTCATGAAGGCAGCACTTTCATCCCAATTCTATAGATGGAAATAGAGTGGTGGGACAAAGTTACACAGCTGGCAAAATGTGAAGCAGCAATTCAAACTCAAATCTGTCTATTTCTAAAACATGCTCCATTTCCATTCTGCCATGATGCCTTTGCTCAAGTGGAATATGACATTGCACTTCTATATGAATGCTATATTAATTGCTGTCTAGTCCTCACCATTTATTTCTCCCACATTTAACCATTTGACCAAAGGTTATGGAATCTTTCCTAACTAGTTTGGGGAGGAATTATACTCAGGAGAACATTATAACTTCCTCCCTTTCTCCTTAGAAATACATTCTTCCTTCAGTAGGTAATGTCACGTGACTTTTGAGCAGACAAGAAACTCTCGGTGAAAATGTTTTCTAAGGTTAGACTTTGGATTCGATGAATCCATATCCCTTGAATATTCTTATAAGGTATCTTTCCTTCTTGATGTCAGTGGGATTCTGAAATTTTATTGGCATTTAGCAGACATTGCTTTTGGCAAATTATTGTTTAGAAGTCTGACTTAATTTGGGAGATTCCTTACTATAAACCCAGGAGAGACACATTCTGAGATCTGGGAGAAGTCCAAAGTGCTCCAGTTTCCTTTGTATAGTTAGACATTGAATTTTCAATCCTCCATGTAGAAATGTGATGCCTTTTGTTGTTGAATTATTTGCTATTGAACTTTTATGTGTTTGTATTTGGAGCTGATAACTTCTGACAATCTCTGCTTAAATGAAGATTATGTTTCGTGCAATGAAGAAATTCCCTTTCTCTTAGAATGATTCAGTCTACCTTCTCATTTTCTTTTTATCTTGTTCTTATGTCAACCATTTAATTGAGATGTTAAGGTCCCTCACAGTTCTGAGTAGCAATTTTAAACCAGATTTCTCCATAGACTTAGAAGCTAGCAGCATTTGTTAGATGAGGCTGATCCAATTATCCAGGCGGAAAACTCTGGAGAGAAAAGATTTTCCAAGCTGTGACGTTATGTCCAGGCTTCTCTCTTTGTTAAAAATAAACATTTCTAAGTTATACGCTCTTTGTTCGAGTTGGTTATGTAATTGACGGGGGAGAAGGGGAATGTCCTTTAGGAAGCTGAAATGGAGTGTAGCACCTTATAGCTATAGTTATTTTCTCTTCATATTTTTTCCTTTAAAAAAAAAAAGTCTTGTACCTAATTTTCAAATTTTCTGGGGATTTGTTACCCCTTTGATATTGTTTTATCACATTCTTCTTTACATAGCATGCCAGAAACTCTGAGGAGGAAAAAATTAAAATTTAGTGTAGCTCCTTCCTTTACAGGTGAAGTCATTGAAGTGGGGATGTAGACGCTGTTTTGCGCTCAAGATCACATAGCAAATGTCAGCGACAGAGACATGAAAAATAGAATCGTTTTCCTGTTATGTCTTCTTTTTTTTTGTATTGTTTTACACATCTACTTTTATTTACTTACTTGTTATTAGTTAAAATCCTTGAGGGGTACAGCATCACATGAATTCTCCATCCAATGGCCTTAGCAAGAAAGTTGCTTAAGAATTTGGCACGAATCCTGCCACTGTTTCCATGGGCATGAGTTACCTTTAACCAGATTACTCTGGTTTTGTACGATTTGCCACCAAGAGTCACTGCGCTGTTCTTTGCTTTGTATACATTAGAACACCTCTTGCCAAAACAGAATTCAGTTTCATCTCAGGCATAAATAGCTACAATTTTAAGAAGAGCTATGTGCTCCCTTTGTTTCTGAAGCCTCTGCATAGAGCCAGCAAAATTGGCCTTGTAACCATAGCCTTCTAGACCTATTTGCCTTCTAGAAGTTCTATTTCTAGCAGACCTAGGCCCTCTTTCTCTGGGCATCAGGGAACCAGCACCATCAGTACCTTATCTCCTCCCTCCTGTCCTCTCTTTTTCTGAAGCCCATAGAAATAATTTCGTCCTGTCTTTTCTCCATTCTCCTTCAAGATTATTGAGTTGTTTTTCTTAGTTTCCCAATATGATAATATGCACATTTCATTATTTCTGACATTCGTTTATTCAATTCATTCATCAATCTTACTCATTCATATGATGGAAGGAAGAATATGAGCATGTCATTGTGCAAATCTCCCTCTGCAGTTATTTTTAACATTTATATATCTCCACAAAATAGGATTATTGAATGTAAGTATTCTTTGGCTAACATAAAAAAACAGAAATACAGTGAAAGGATCTTTGAGGGTATCTCAGACAATCAGATGTGGGAATAAACAGGAGCCAAAACACTCTGGAGGGGAGAAAGAAAAGATAAATTTACGATTGACATAGAGGTAAATTATTAGGAAAAATTAGAAAATGGATAGAGCAAAAATCAAAGCAGCTCTGAGTAAACAAAAGGATGATTTCTGGAGGTGATAGCATTTGAGCTAATCCTTCAAGGATATGGAGGATTTTTATATGTTGAGGAAAAAGGGGAAAAGCATGTTTGTGTGTGTATATATATATATATATTTTTTTTTTTTTGCAAGAACTCAAGATGACCTTTGGGAAACTCAACACATGAACAATGAAATAGTTGGGTGATGTTGGAAGGTAAGTCACAATTTGATGAAAGGCCAGTGTGAGGGTATCAACATATGTCAGTTGCTCCACACTGACCAAACATCAAGTTTCCTTCGACTTAATTTGGGTCAATTATGACTGTTTTGCACTTCCATCTTTTTTTCTATCTTCTTTCTCTCCTTTCTTCCTCCATCAAGTGTCTTTCTTACTGCTGCTGTTCTTTTCTTTTCTATATCCCATTTACCTCCTCTTTATTGCTTTTTCTTTCCCATCACTTATGTTGTGATTACTGTCCCTACTCTTTGGATGTTAAGTTTGGTGCAAAAAGTTCCATGTTTGAGCTCCTATGTTTGAGTTCTACTTTTGATATGGCAGCATGAGGAGCTCCGTGGACATGTTCCTCTCAGAAACTAGTGAAAATTAGTAACACACACACACAAACACACAACCATTCAAAGTCTGTGAAAATGGTTCAAAGGACAAATGAGGAAACGTTGATTTAAGAAAATGTACTAAGACTTGGTGGAAATAGTGGTTGTCTATAGTATCCGAACACAGACTCACTTACTCCCCACTCCCAGCTCAGTGAGACAGAAACTGGACTCTAGGCTGATGCTCTCCAGAACATGGACCTCTATTACTCCACAACTCCCAGCTGAGGAGCTACCTAGGGCAAGATGTCATCATTTCTCATATTGCTTCCACCTACCTGTTTCAGAGGCTAAGTTCTGGGCAAGTGAAGGCCAAAGTGGATGTTCCTTTTTTTCTGCTGAGTCCCCACTAAATAGAATGAGGGCTCTACCTTGGACATTCATCACTAAGTATTAAAATTCCAATCACCCATATCCCATTTGTTAAGTCAGTGAGTGGTTTCATTCTGGGAGATGCAAGCCTGGAAGACCTGAGGCTATCCTCATCCACTGAGCACTCAGTTTCTAAAGTAGGGGGTGTCACTCATAGTGAAGTATACCATACCATTCACTGTCCAGAGCTGGTTTAGAAATTTTACCTCGGTGGGGGAAAAGGCCATAAAACAGATAGTTCTTAATCTCTTCCCCAAACAGACTGTTCCTAATCTCTGACTTGATTTGCAAAAGAATCAAGATCTCTCTCAAAGATAGTAGAGATTGTGATAAAATGTAATTGAGAGGATAGTAGAAGATATATTGGAAATACTGGCTAAACTGTAGGTCAGCTAGTTTTCTGGAGATAAATTGAGAAAGAGACAACTGAGAAGGACCCTTCTGTGGTCAGAAGGGATCTTTAACAATGACTTTAGAACTATTCCTTCAAAGGAGGCTGAACTTTATTGGATTAGCCTATATAGGAATTTATGCCCCAGGGCATTGTTGAAAACAATAGAACAGGTGGCCAGCAATTAGTGGAGTTTTACAGCTAGGTGTGGTCAGGAGAGAGACAGGCAAAGAGAGCCCTGCTAGCACCACTATCTTTCTCGAGTGAATGCTGGCACACCTAAGACTGTACCCACTAAGAAACAACATCAGAGGCTTAACAGTGTAGGTGGGAGTAAATGAATAGATTTTACTGGAAAAAAAAAAAAAGCAACCAGTTACAAAACAAATATACAAGCAAATCACAATCAGTTTCAATGAGAAAGGTGACAGAACTAGAGTTGCTACAATATATTATCTGAAATATTCTGTTTTCAACAAAAAACAATGAGCAGTGCAAAAAAAAAAAAGAAGAAGAAAAAAAAGTATGGCCCATACACTGTAAAAAGAAAAAGCAACTGAAGCTGCCTAGGAGAGTAGATGTTAGATAAAATAAAGTGTTCAAAGTGGCCATTATAAATATGTTCAAAGAACTAAGGGAAACCATGATTAAAGATGTAAAGTTGATATTAAATAAATAACACCAATATAAAGAGAAATTATTAAAATGCGCCAAATACAAATTCTGGAGTTGAAAACTTTAACTGAAATAGAACATTCACTAGAGGGGCATGAGGGTAACTTTTAATAGATAGAAAAAACAGTTAAGAAACTTGAAGAGAGATCAATAGGAAAGATTTCTTCCAAAGAACAGAGAGAAAAAGAATTGAAGAGAAATGAAAGAGTTTTATACATATGTAGGATACCATTAAGCCTACCAACATGTACATAACAGGAGCACATAAAGGGAAGGAAAAAAGGAAAGGATCAGACAAAAAGTATTTTTTAAAAATAACTCAAAATTTCCCAATTTTTTTGGGAAAAAGACCCCAAAACTACACATTTAGGAAACTCAATAAATTTCAAGTAGGATAAATGCAGAGATCCACAAACAGACACATTATAGTAAAAATGTTGTAAGCTGAAGATAAGAAAAATAGTTTGAAAGGAGCAGGAAAAAGATGATTCGTCATTTACAATGGATCACCCCCCCACCCCACACACATAAGATTAACAGTGTACCTCTCATCAGAAACAATGGAGGCCAGAAGACAGTGGACCAACTATTTAAAGTACTCAAAGGAAAAACCTGTTAATCAAGAATCCTATGCAGAGAAAAGGGAACATTTGTACACTGTTGGTGGTATTGTAGATTAGTATGGCCATTTTAGAAAACTGTATGAAGGATTCTTAGAAAACTGAAAATACAATTACTGTATGATGGAGCAGCCCCATTTCTGGGTATATATCCAAAGGAGATGAAATTGTGCTGAAGAGATGTCTGCACTCATTGTTTGCAATCGCCAAGATTTGGGAACAACTCAAGTGTCCATTTACAAAGGGATTAAGAAAATGTGATCTATAAAAATAATGGAATACCATGTAACCTAAAAAAAGAAGAAAATTATGTCACAGGCTGCAACGTTGATGAACCTAGAGGACATTATGCTAAGTGAAATAAGACAAAGAGCAACAAATACTGTACAATCTCACTTATAGGCAGGATCTAAAAAAGCCAAATTTATAGAATTAGAGAGTAGACTGGTGCGTACTAGAGGCTGAGTGGGAGTAGACAAAAAAAGGTCAAAGGATACAAAATTTCAGTTAAACAAGAGAAATATGTTCTGGTGATCTATTGCACAGCATGATGACTATAGCTAATGTATGGCATATTTCAAAATGGCTGAAAGAGAGGATTTTAAATGTTCTTACCACAAAAAATAATAAATATTTGAAGTAATGGATGTGTTAATTAACCTGATTTGATCATGTCATAAGGTATACATGTATTGAAACATCACATCATACCCCACAGATATTTAACAATTACTGTCAATTAAAAATAAGACTTAAAAAATTAAAATGCCCAAATTTAAATACTTGAAAAAAGAATCCTATATTCAACAGAGCCATCTTTCAGAAATGAAAGGGAAATACAGACATTTCCAGTAAACAAAAACTGAAAGAATTTATTTGTTATTAGCAGAGCTAACTTACAAGAAAGAAAGTAAAGGATGTTCTTCTACTGAAAAGTGGCTGGAGACAGTAATTTGAGTTCACATAAGAGCACCAAAAGGTAATTATGTAAATATAAAAACCAGTAAAAATGCATAACTTTTTTCTTTTTTTTCTCAAGTGACTTAAGGAATTTTATAAAATAACATGCATATAATGCATTTGGGCCTATAATATGCAGAAATTTAATATATCTGACAATAAGAGCATGAAGGAAGAAGATGGGAGGAAAGTAGTATAGGGCTAAGGAAATGTGGTGTAGGACTCCGGATGAGAACTCTAAAGCACAGATACAAGTGACGAGAACTAGAAATATTAAAAGAGAAGGTTAGTATAACAAAAACAGTAGTCACATACTTGTTCTCCTTTATTATCTTAGCTGACAAAGGTCATCTATAAGAAACTCACAGCCAACAACACATTGAATAATGAAAGACAGAGTAGTTTTCCCCTATAAGCAAGAACAGCACAAAGATGTCTGTTCTTGCAACTTCTGCCCAACATTGTACTGGCAGTTCCAGCCAGAATAATTAGGAAATAAAAAGAAATAAAAACATCCAGGTTGAAAAAAATGAAGTCAAGATATATCTATTTATAATCGATACCATCTCTTATATAGAAAATCCTAAGGAATGCACTAAAACTAGGAAATGAGTCAGCAGAGTTGCAGAATTTATGATTATACATAAAAATCAGTTGCATGTCTATATACTTGAAATGAACAGTCTGAAAATGAAATTAAGAAAACAATTTATAATTTTATAAAAATAATAAATTTAATAAAATATAAGTATATATCAATAAATGTACATCTTAAAAGTATAAGTACGAAACTTGTACTCTGAAAACTGTAAAATATCATTGAAAGAAGTTAAAGAACACCTAAATGAATAGAAAATACCTTATGTTCACGGATTGTAAGACCTAAAATTGTTAAAATCATAAGATTTCCCAAATCAATCCACAGGTTCAATGCAATACCTATCAAAATTCTAGCTGGCTTCTTTGTAGAAATTAACAAATTCTAAAATTCACATGGAATTTCAAGAGACTTAGGACCCAAAACAATCTGAAAGAGAAGAATATATTTGAATAGCTTACATTTCTAGAATTCAAAACTTACTGCAAAGCAACAATAATCAAGACAGTGTGGTACTAGCATAAGGGTAGACAAGTAGATAAACATTACAAAATTGAGAGTTCAGAGATAAGTCTATGGTCGACTGATTTTCACCCAGGGTGTCAATATCATTCAGTGTGAAAGCAATAGTCTTTTAACAAATGATGCTGGGAAACTAGATAGTCACATGCAAACAAATGATTTCTTACATCACAGTATATACAAAAATGAATTCAAAATGAATCAAAGATCTAAATGTAGGAGCTATGGCTAGAAAACTTTTATAAGAAAACATAGTGATAAATCCTTGTTACCTCAGATTTAGTGATGGATTCTTAGATATAATTCCAAAAGCATTATATTAAGAACAAGAGAAACAACAGATAATTTGGAAATCAAAAGTTAAAAGCATTTGTTTCAAAGGACACAATCAAAAAAGTGAAGACAACACAGAATGGGATAAAATATTCACAAATCATATATCTCATAAGAAATGAGTATCCAGAATATATATAGAATACTTCTAACTTGATAATAAAACAACAAATAATTAGAAAATGGACAGTGAAATTGAATGGACATTTCTCCAAAGAAAATATACAAAAGGCCAATAAAATCTTGCAAAGTTGCCTGGCATCATTAGTTATGAGGAAAATGAAAATCAAAACAATGATATACCACTTTATATCCAGTACAATAAATATAAACAGACAATAGCAAGCACTGGGGAGGTTGCAGAAGTTGGAATCTTGATACATTGCTAGTAGTAGTGTAAAGTAGGGCAGTCACTTTGGAAGACAGTCTAAAAGTTTCTCAAATGATTAAACAGAGTTACAATATTACTCTGCAGTTCCACTCCTAGGTGTATATCCCAGAGAAATGAAAACATGCTCACACAAAAACTTATTTACAAATGTTGTATCAGTATCGTTCATAATAGCCAAATGTGAAAAGAAATCAAATATTCATCAGTTAATGAAAGGATAAATAAACTCTAGTATATGCATATAGTGAAATATTATTCAGTTATAAAAAAGGATGAAATAACTTATGCATACTATTAATATAACACAGTTGAACCTTAAAGTCATTATGCCACATGAAGAAGCCAGTCAGAAAATGCCACACA
This sequence comes from Macaca thibetana thibetana, assembly GCF_024542745.1. Lineage (NCBI taxonomy): Eukaryota > Metazoa > Chordata > Mammalia > Primates > Cercopithecidae > Macaca > Macaca thibetana. The sequence goes on along the minus strand of NC_065592.1, from coordinate 22,109,281 downwards.
TTATATAATTCTATCTATATAAAATATACAGAATAGGCAAATTTGTATATAGAGAAAGTAGATTAATGTTTCCTTGGGGCTGGGATAATGAGATCCTTCCGTTATCACAGTGGAAGTGAGTGAGAGTTAAAGGGTTAGGGGTATCTGTTTGTGGTGATGAAAATGCTTTAAAGGTGGCTGTGGTTATAGTTGAACATATGAATGAATATAATTAACACCATTGAATTGTACACTTTAGTGAGTCATAAATTTCAATAGCTGTTTAGGACATCAGTGACAGTTTAGTGATATATCATTATCAAAGTGACTCCCTGACTTTTATACGCACTGGACCTCAGTGATGGCAATAGTTAAAATAATAAGAATCACACTGATTCGCTGTACTTCAGATGTCTTAGACCCTTTTCTTTCCGTGTGTGTCCTTCTTTCCCAGGGTATTCTGTGATGACTTTCTCCACTAAAGGTTTCCCCATTGCTTAATTATTTGTTGATTTGTCTGATGGTACAGTGTAATGATAAAACTGGATTTTTTTTTAAACTAAGTTTGAATCCCAACTTTGCCGGATTTAGCTATATGAAAAAGTGCACGTGTATATCCAAGTTTTAGTTTTCACAATTTTTTAAAAAGTGATTTCTTTAGCCTCATGGCAAGAAGAGCTTCCCTTCTCAGCAATTCGATTCCATACAGTGATAGAACATGGTCAAACCCATACCAATTGGTCCAGCCAAGTTTTCTGGCGTCTGACTCAATAGTGATAGTATTCTTTGTCTTTGCAGTAATGGTGATATTGATAGTAGAGTGAGGCGGGCAGGACTCATGCTGTGGACTAGCATTTTCAGAGATATGTTCTCAGTTATCTACTTTCCTGTGCATGTGTTTTCTTTCTCTTTAATTTCTTATACATGATTTATCACTTTTCTTTTATAATGCCCTTCTCTTCAGACTTTTCAGCTTGTCAATGAAGTCAGTTTTCATGCTTTGACCACAGAACCTATCTCTTTCCTTATCATCCCATTGTATTACCTGTAGCACAGTATGCTCCCTGTTTGCATGGGACGGATTTGTCCCCACCTGCAGTTCACAGGAGCATGACTGAAATCTGTAGGTGAGACCTAGTACAGCTGACCTAAACTCGCATTTTTATCAGACACATTATACTTCCGGTTTACAGACTGAATCTTCTAACAGTTTACATCCCATTGATCATAAGTAGAAGTATAGATATTCTTCACCCCACACCCACCATGACCAAAAAACCTAAAATAAGTTGATCAGGAATGCTGAATTATGAATTTCATTTTCCCACATGAAAGACAGGGCAGTTCAAAATACAGTATTCCAATCTTACCATTGCCTCCTGTGTAAAGAGAGATGGAAGGCACACTTAAAGATTCTATAGATCAGCATTGAGCATTCTGCAACCATATGTTGCCCTAAGCTTTGCCATATGGCTCTGAGTCTAATTTCAAACTCACTCTTCAGCACATTTAAAGGTGAGGGATTTGGATACGAATAAACTACCTCTGTGGAAACCACTTTTCAAGAACAGAAGGGAGATTTTAGAATGGCCAGTCCCCTGGCATGCGCTCCTCAGTTGGGCTAGGACAGAGGTAGAAGCAAATGCTTGTGATTGGTGGAAATGACACAAATGACTGTTGAGAAGTTCCAAGGCAGCTGGGCCTATGGGCTTCACTGTGAGGCCTTGATAGTGGCGTACAGATCACCTCAGAAGAACCAGGTGGGGAGAGTGTTCATGTAAGCTCCTGGAGAATGAGGATGTATTTTTCTTCTAGTTATATCATGCTTGCACTTCACATTGTACTTTATTATAGGGTCAAATCATTTTATTTTGTTTGGGGAAGTTGTGTTATATATAGTTTCCCAATATTTACTTTTCAAAATGTATCCTGCTATCAAGTTCGTTCATTCATTTCAGTCTCTTCCTTCCTTCCTTTCTCTCTCTCTCTCCTTTCCTTCCATTCTTTGTTCTTTCCTTCCTTTCGTTCTTTCTTCCTTTAGTCTATTTTTACTACAAGCTGACATGCTATATAGATTACATATATGTTCAAGGCAAAGTTCATATCCTGAGGAAATTCCGGATTTGGGGGGGAATATGAGCTGTAATAAAATGCCCTCCAATACAGAAAAGTATGCATAAGACCCAGGACCGTATTTCTACAAAAAAGCAAGATAACTTTTAATTGGTATGTGTGAGTGTGTGAGACTGGGAGTAGGTGATGCTTTTTAGAAGGAACCAGAGATGACTCTATAGAGGATATTGACTTTGAGGTGAGCCTGAAGTCATGGAGGACAAGTTTTGTTTTTTGTTTTCTCCAAACACCCTTGGTCAGAGGTCCCCAACACCCAGACTGCAGACTGGTACCAGTCTGTGGCCTGTTAGTAACCAAGCCACACAGCAGGAGGTGAGTGGTGGGCAAGAGAGCATTACTGCCTGAGCTACACCTCCTGTCAGATCAGCAGTGGCATTAGATTCTCATAGAAGCATGAGCCCTATTGTGAACTGCACATGCGAGAGATCTAGGTGTTGGACTCCTTATGAGAATCTAATGTCTGATGATCTGAGGTGGAACATTTCATCCTGAAACCATCACGGAAAAAAATCTGTCTTCCATGAAACTAGTCCCTGATGCCCAAAAGTTTGGGGATTGCTGCCCTAGGTCACCACCTCTTTCCACACCACCTCTTTCCGTACTCAATATCAGGAGCCCTGCTTAAGGTGATATGTATTTATTCAGCAAAGGAAACAGCGCTGTTTCCTTCAGTTGGTAAGTGTATTTACGTTGTGTTGAAAGTAAACTCCAACATACAAAGGAGCAGGAGTTTTATCAGCTGTTTGCTTTGTGTTTTCTTGTCATGGAAACCTCCGACTGACGAAACGATGTAGGATGTTAAGAAACCAACCTAGAATAAACAGTTTGTAATCAGAAGGATACAGTGGATATTACTTTTACATGAGTAATGAGAAGTCTATATTAAGCATTAACATAGACTAAACACATCTTAAAATTACCATAATCTTAGCCTATATTGTCTCATTTTCTCCTTGCAACAAGTATAAAGCTTATAAAGTTAAGTGATTTGTTTGAAGTCACACAGCCAGGAAGTGATGGAGCAAGTACCGGAAGCCAGGATTTCCAATCTAATGCAGAGTTCATGAATTTCAGATATTACTCCATCCATGTCATTGAGATTATTAGTTTATTGAAGCATTCAATGGACATTTAGTCTGAGCAGTTCCCTGTGTTGAGCTCTAGAGGAGCTAAAGGAAAAAAGATATGGTTGCTTTGGCACAAATCAAAAGGGCAGAGTCAAAATTGAAGCATATTTATGTTTAGTACTCTCAACATATTTTTACGTTACCCTGAATGCAATTCCTTCCCATAATGTCACATCTAACCTTTTATTTTCTATCTTTATCTCTGTATCTTCCTTCTCACTAGAGCTTCAACCTAATACCAAGGCACTAAGAGGGTTTTTTCTTTTTATTTTTTAAATTTAAATGTTGACTCAAAGAAAGAGAGGAGACAGGTACTTATAAAGCATAAAATACAAAAATATTGGTGGAAGAGTTTTACTGTCAGTAAGCACCCCACCTTTTAGTTTACTTTAATTTTTCCACTCACCTGGTGGTCATTCTATCAAGGCGGCCTCTTTTTTTTTTGAGACGGTGTCACCCAGACTGGAGTCCAGTGGCGCAATCTTGGCTCACTGCAAACTCCCCAAAGCAGCCTCTTAACATCACCCTCTACTCCTTAGAATTTGTAGATGCTCTGTCTTTCTACCCATTAACAACACCAAGCCAAGAAGGGAATAACTAACAATTCATGTTGAAGTTTGTAGCTAATAGAACGCTTGTTCTTTAGAAGGAAAAGAAGAGCTAAGGACCAAAAGGCTGTCGGGGTGGGAGACAGCAAGTAAGGAGCAGAGTCTGAAAGGAACACAATTATGTAGCAGAAGAAATAGCTCATATTAGGTCTCTCACAAAGGCTAAGGATAAAGCTGAGGACATCCCGAGGATCAATGGAAAAAAAAAAGTTAATTTCATTAGGGATGGTGCTCTGAATCCTGCACCATTCTTTGGACTATGTATTGATTGGAATGTATCTTTTGAACCTCAAGGAAATCACACACTAGATACTTTTCTGTGCTCCATGTGTATTTGCCCAATTTGCATATTTGTCCATCATTTCCCAGTCTGATTGCTTCTAAATTCATAGACTTCTCAGAGTGGAAGGTAAAAGAAAAGAAGAGTAATTGTGGAATAAACAAGTTACTTGACAAATAATGTAAGTTACTCATGTCCTTACCCCATTCCTTCCAAAAACACACGTCATACACCCCTGGGTTACGCAAGCATGTGCTGTCCACAGTGATGTATTGTAAGGTGACTTGCAAGTCTAGCTTAGGATTGCATCAGATACCAGCTCAAAATATTTTGTCACAGGTTGTCTTCTAGTAAAAGACAGAATAAATTCCTTTTACATTTTTCCTTCTTTTTCTCAGTGGAAGTTGCTAAAAAGAGGAGAAATATGATTGACCAGTCATTAAAAAAATGGCTGATTATATGTAATCTACTCATTCCTGCTTTCATTTAATGTTAATTAAGCACTTATCATGTACTGATAACAGATAAACACTAGGGCTACAACTCTGAATGTAACAGATCCAATCTGTCCTCACTTGGATCTTATTAGCCTTTATATAAAATAAGACCCAAGTCAACTGAGACTATTACCAGGAGTGATTTGCACAATTACTCATACAACTAACATGCATCAAACTTCTCCTAGGTATTATTGGGCACCATGATAGGCATAGGGTGCACAGAGATGCACTAGATTTGGCTTCTGTCACAAGGGGGCTAAAAGCCTAGTGGGAAAGGAAGATAATCCCTCTTGAACATGAGAGACAGTTGCTTTGGGAGGACAGAAGAAAAAGTAACAAATGCCTACTTGGGGAAGTTGGGCATGTATTAATAAGATGCAAAGTCTTAACAATGTCTTACAATGCCCTAAGTAATCTACCTGGCAACCTGTGCCTCTCTACACTGGTTGGTTCTAGCACTTGCCTGTCTCTGGATCTTTGCACTGGCTTATCCTTCTAACTCAGGGCTTCTCAACCTTGGCACTATTGATGTTTTAGGCTAGGGGACTGTCCTGGACCTAGCACATGGTGAGATGCTTAGCAGCATCCCTGGCCTCTACTCAGTGGAACCAGAAGCAACACCTCCAACCCATAAGTTATGACCAACACAACTGTTTCAAGAGATTGCAACATGTCCCCTGGGGAAAAATGATTTCCAGTTGAGAACTACTATTCTAACTGGGGTGTTTTTCTCCAAAGTATCTGCATAGCTAGGGACTCCTTCCAGAATTGGCTCAAAATACCACTTTCTCAACAAGACCTACACTGATTGTCCTCCTATATTTGATAGCACAACAGGATGGTTAAAGTCAGTAAGAGCTTAATTGTACATGTTGAAATAATTTGAGTGTAACTAGATTGTTTGTGACTCAGAGATAGGACATTAGGGAATAGATACCCCATTCTTCATGATGTGTTTATTTCACTCTGAATGCCTGTATCAAACATCTCATATGCCCCATAAGTATGTGCACCTACTATGAACCCACAGAAATAAAGGGATAAATAGAGAGAAAATAAATAAATAAATAAAACTTCAATGCCGCACACCATTCTTCATTCCCCTCACTCTCTTAAATTTTTGTCTATAGATCCTAACATCTTCTGACCTAGTATATAATGCACTTATTTATAATTATTATCATCTCTCTACTAATTAGAATATACATTCAACTTGAGCGAGAGGGACTGCTTTGTTCACTGTTGTAGCCTTCCTGCCCAGAACAGTGCCTGGCAAAATGTTAACCATCCATACATATTTGGTATATAAATAAATGAATGAATTATGGTCAACATTTGGGTAAAGTTGTAACATTTACAAGTACATCCACATACAAGATCTCACTTACCCCTCAGATAATATTATTAATTAGGCCATAGTGTTATTTTTGTTGTATAGTTTAAGGAAACTCAATGATGTTACAAATTAATCACACCCACAAAAAATGATGATGCCAGAAAGTAAAAAGGATAATTAAATGTTTAAAAGTATAGTCTTCAGATTTGATTTGGCTGTGTCCCCACCCAAATCTCATCTTGAACTGTAGTTGCCATAATCCCATGTATATCATGGGAGGGACCTGGTGGGAGGTAATTGAATCATGGGGGCAGTTACCCCCATGCTGCTGTTCTCATTATTGTGAGTGAATTCTCATGAGATCTGATGGTTTTTTAAGTGCCAGGCATTTCCTCTGCTTGAACTTCTCCTTCCTGCTACCACGTGAAGAAGGACACGTCTGCTTCCCCTTCCACCATGATTGTAAGTTTCCTGAGGTCTCCCCAGCCTTGTGGAACAGTAAGTCAATTAAACCTCTTTTTTTGTTGTTGTTTTGTTTTGTTTTTAAATAAACTACCAAGTCTTGGGTATTTCTTCATTGCAGTGTGAGAATGAGCTAGTACACCTTTTCTATATGACAGCATGCTCTTCCAGGGTGTGAATGAATAAACTTGGATTCACTGGCTAAACTGGGAGTCAGAACAAAGAGGGAAAATCCTCTTGCCTGCAATGAACTGTCCTTTGCCTATTTATTCATGACTAAATAGACAAAGAGGATTTTTCTACCTCAGGAAAAACATAGTGTTTACTACAAAAGAACTTCCTTTCAAATCCACTTGCTATGACTCTGTCCTTCTCTCTCTTGCTTGAACTAGGGAACATGAATCCCCGAGGAATCTAGGGATGTACAGAAGTATAAGAGAAGCCCGAGAATAATCATTAGGCCTCTAGTAAGACAGTCATATTACTCAGTATGCAGAGGTGACATGTACTCTAAGATACTACATGTTAAAAATAAATGCAGATATATTGTCTGGGGATGTATTAATCAACTACTTACTATGTATTTACCCATGCATTTAATAACTGTGAGCATCATACAAGGCCTCCATGCTCATAGAGTTTATATTCTACTGGTAGAGGCAGATAATAAAGAGATGAGAAATTCAAAGTAATTTAAAAAATAACACAGGAAAGGTCATAGACATTTTGGTCTGGGAAGGAGATGGCACTATGTAGGCTGATTACCTGTGAGGGTGCACTCACTCACCTCTTGTACTTGTGAAGAACATACTGAAATGTACAGGGCATTTGGGAGAAAATAATGAGATGCACAGGGCAGTACTTAATGTGAAGACCTCACCATAGAGACAGGAATTAAGTCACCTGGAGCCAAGAGAATACCCTTTATGCCTTTGCTTAAAAGCACCATTTTCTATACTATATACCACAAGAGCATTGGGCCATGGCACATTAATGGATTCTGGACTGGTAATGGGTGTCCAAATATAAAAGAGGGTTGAATGGGTCAAAAAGTTGGGAAACATTGAGTACTCTATCTCCTTTCATAGATGCAAATAAACATTAGTCTAATACATGTTCTAAGGAGTCCTTAGAAAATAAATCTGTTTTTCTCTGTTTAACTATTTGTTTCTTTTACTTACCTGAACAGAGCTTTTTTTTGTCTTCTTAGTAACAAACTGTTGTTGTATATAAGCTACCACTGATTATAAGGTGTACCATTACTTTATTTGCTACTAAGAAAGAAAAAAAATCTCTGCCAATTATAATCATACTATATTGTCAATTATATGAGCAACATTCTGATTTGAGAGGTGTTGACATGAAAAAATGTGAAACTTAAAAACTTGAGATGGTTGGATGGAATGAGGTTTGGTTTTTAGATATGTCAAGTTAATGGGACCTTTCTTCTCTGAGCTAGGCTATATTGTAATTCCTCACCCTTGTTTCTTTTTTTTAAATCACTATGCAATGGACATTATAAGATGCTAAGGTTATGGTATAAATACAGCCTGCTGACCAACAGAATTTTGTGTTCCTCTTCCACAGTATAGGATTGGTGCTGTGAAGTGGTACTCACCGTTAAGTGTGTGTGCGTGTGTGTCTATGTGTCTGTAAGTTTTGGGTAGGGGGAAGAGCCTTGAAGCTTAAAAGATAGAGATCTCTTGCAACTTGATATTGTGTTGGGTCTAGTTTTGGTCAAATGCAATGAGAGCAGAGATAATGCATGTCACTTCTGAGCAGAGGTAGTTAAATACCTGATATCCCCTACTTTCTTCACATTCTACAGTAAACTTGGAGGCTACATGTTGAATATGAAAGTATAACAAAGTAAAAGAAACCTAGAACCAGGAATCGTACCTGGGGTACTCCAATCAGAAATATCCTCATTGAGTGTTTCATGAGCAAGAAAAACTTTTATTGTGTTAAGTCACAATAAAATTTGGAAGTTTATACAGCAAGTAGCTTAGTCTAACACTTGTCAGTTTTGTGCATATTTCTTACATCATATGCATTACCTGCCAAATAATAGCAAACACTTCTTCTAGGTCCCTGGCAAACATGAGATTCCTCCGTTGACTGACTGATTATGGGTTGTGAGTTGAACTGGCTCTGCATGAAGGATGTAGGTGATCAAGTGGCTTCTTGTGCCTCTGGCCAAAACTCTACCACTGTGCTTAAGATGTGATTAATTACGTACAACAAATCCCCATGACACACGTTTACCTATGTAACAAACCTGCTCATCCTCCACGTATACTTCCGAATGGAAAATAAAAGTAAAAAAAAAGAAAAATAGGCCCATAATGGTAACTAAACACCACGGTCTTACCTCATTATAATACTGCATCGGTAAGTCCATCAACATAAGCAAGTAAGATCTGATAACCAAGAGGCTTACAGTTTCTAATTTGTATTTGACACATGGTCTGCCTTCTGGAAGAGCAACACAGAACCTAGATATCTTTGATTAAGGTCGGCAAATGATTGGGTGTTAATCCCATTCATTTCCCCTGAAAAGGAAACCTCTTTACAAGTCACTACCAGGGATTCTCCAGTCACACATAGGAAAAATTTCCAGGAAGACTTCTATAAAATACATGTATCAACATCTCAGAAAACATAGTTGTGAGGACTTCCCTGGGCCTATTTCCTTAGTTCCTCATCTTTACTATCAAACAGTTTCCTCTCCAAATGATGAGAAGAAAGAGCATTTGTCTATTACACACTTGTATTACTCTATTCACTTAAGCACTGTGTCCTAGTAATGGGGTCTAGTTATGTATGCCTTGAAATGACGCACATATTTGTTTCCCGTTCTTAGGGAGTGGAGTGTTTCTGTACATGTATATGTGATGGGGTAGGTCAGGAGATTTTTTTAGCTAGGCAATACCCAGCCTGAAATAATTATTAGCATGACATGAGGTAATCGTATTTCTATTTTAGAAAGATGTTTTTAACTGCAGGATGAAGAATCAATTGGAAGAGCTGATACATTGAAAGGGGTGAATCTAGACTTTGGGAGGCTTCTTAATAGTATATTGCACTAGTCCTGGCCGTGGGATACGTTCAATAGTAATGCTAGTAGAAATGGCGACTGACATTTTGGAATTGTTTTACAATTTCTAGAACTTGTCGGAATATTTTTTAAAATGTAGGTTTCATTATTCAGCTATCGTGAAAATAACAGATCAGAAGATGATGCCACTGGAAATACAGTTTGTTGTTTACAGTTCCTAAGAAGCAGGGGCATGCCATACCATGCAAGGCCACATGGGTAGCACCAGAGACCGCCAGGAGGCAGAGGGAGCAAGAGGAAATTATAGGCACAAGCTTTTATTGTTGTTACTGCAGAAAAGGCAAGGCAAGGCAGGGTAAGCAGGGATAGGACTGGCCAGTTTGAATAACTTCAGTGGGCTCTGGGGTATAGGATCTGTCTCTAGTTGTCTGGTACCTGGACCTTGATGATTAGGGCGGAATAATGGTGTCTACTTGGATGTGAGAGCCAGGTAGAGGAGGTGGTTCAGAGTAAGGGCTCTAGATTGGTTAGCGTACATAAGAAAGGCATGCTCCAGGGCAAATCTTTTGCTATTTTTTTAGAACTAACTAGCCCTGGTAGGTGCAGTCTCTTCTCAGATGCCAGAACATCAAGAACACAGAAAAGAAGAAAACTGAGTTAATACATGTTTAGCATGAGAAATGAGGAAGTAAGGGAAATAAAGTCAAAGAGATTTCCACCCTGAATGATGATGTCAAAGTGAAACACCATTAACCTTCCAGGGAAATAAACTTTATTCTGTGTCAGGCACTGCTCTAAAATCTTTACATAAATAGTCTCAATCCTTAGAGCAAAGCTTTGACATGGAGGTTGTTTTTATCTTACCTCTACTGGTATGTTGATGGAGTCTACAAGAGTTTGTGCTGAGTCCACCACAGAATGGTCCCTCACAGCTTGGTTTTTGACATATTGGATTGCAAATGCTTGGAGGATATTACAGTAGAACTATCTAGGACAAAAGTACCCATAATATTTTCATTTTAAATCATGTTCTTATTGAACAGAAACTTACATTGCACTTGCTACTTTCCAGACACTGTCCTACAAGCTTTACAAATGCCAGCTCATTTAATCCCATGACAATCCTTTGAGATACATATTATCATCCTCTTTCTATCCACATTTTCAATCCTCATCATAGCTCTCATTTATGGAATGTAATGACGATGCTCTAGACTAGGCATTTTATGTAAGTTAGCTTCATTCAGTAATTCAAGACACATGTGATTATCTCCATTTTAAAGACCAGAAAACTAAAGGTTGGTAGGTTTGTATAATTTGACTACCATCGCATATCTTCATTTTAATACATTTTATAAATGTGAGCTTCTGCTATGATTAAAAATGATTATCACATTTTACAGATAAGAAAGTAATAATAAGTGTTGGTGAAGATGTGAAAAAATGAGAACACTTGTACACCACTTGTGGGAATATAAAATGGTACAGATGCTGTGGAGAATCGTATGGTGGTTGTGCAAAAAATTAAAAATAGATTTACCATATGATCCAGCAATCTAACTTTTGAGTACATATCCAGAAGAACTGAAAGCAGGGACTTTAAGAGATATTTTGTACAACCATGTTCATAGCAGCATTATTCACAATAGCTAATGTGTGGCAAAAATGCAAGTGTCCATGAACAGACAAATGGATAAGCAAAATGTAGTATGTACATAGAATGGAATATTGCTCAGCTTTAAAAAGGAAGGATGCTTTGATCTACACTACACAGAAATGAACCTTGAAGACATTATGCAAAGTGAAATAAACCAGTTACAAAAAAACACATACTGTATGATTCCACTTCTAAGAGATACCTAGAGTAGTCAAAATTATAGAGACAAAAAGCAGTGCATAGTTTCCAGGGGCTAGGGAAAGGAGAAATGGGGAGTTATTGCTTAATGAATAGTGGTGATTGTACAAAAATATGAACGTAATTAATGCCACAGAATTGTACGCATACAAATGGTCAAGGTAATACATTTTATGTTATGTTATGTCATGTCATGTTATGTTATGTGATTTTACCATAACAAGGAAAATGGGGGGAAAAAAAAGAAAGAAAGTAAAACTTAGTAGTTTACGTGACTTGACCAATGCCTCGAGGCCATGAGTCACCCAGCTGAGATCTGAACTTCAGTATATTCAATTCTGAAGTCCCAGACTTTTCCCAATCTTCTTGTACTTTTCAGTGTTTCACTGGAGCTTTATTTTCAGTTTTGTATGTGAGTTTCTTCACAAGAAGAGGTGGACCAAATTGCATCCTTGCAAAAACACATATTGAGGTCCTAAACCCCCTGCCTCAGATTATGACCATATATGGAGAGAAAGCCTTGAAAGAGGTATGTAAGGTAGAATGAGGTCATTATGGTGGGCCCTCATCCAACATAACTGGTGTCCTTATAAGAAGGGTAGATTAGAATTTAGACACAGTTGCTGACATCTTGAGTTCAGACTGGAAGCCTCTAGAATTGTGAGAAAATAAATCTCTGTGGTTTAAGCCACCCAGTCTGTAGTAATTCGTTATGGCAGCCCCAGCAAACTAATACAAATAGTATTTCCACAGCTGAAACAAAACTGGAAAATCACCATCATCCTAGAGAGTTGCAAGGGCTATTTTAACAGCATCTGATGGTTTTCCTAAATTCGCCAAGCCCAGACAGAGGTCAGATGACTTCCTGGGATAAAAGCCAACTAGCTTCCTCTTGCTGTTTCTTTAGCCACTGGTCTGCAGGCGTTTTCTTCTTCTCCTTCTAACTTCCTCTCCTGTGACAAAAGAGATAACTATTAGACAAACAAAAGTCCAGAATGCTAAGGTTGCAACTTTCACTTCCTCTCACCCTGTAGCCCAGAACTGCTTTGAATGTACCAATTGCTGTGGGGCACCGGCTTGAGGAAGAGAAGACACCAGTGCCTCAGAAACTGCCCGGTGAAACGGTGATAGCGAGCCACGCGTTCACAGGGCCACTGTCGCTCACAGAAGCAGTGAGGATGATGCCAGGATGACGTCTGCCTTGCACCTGGCTGGGACTCTGATCCCAGCCATGGCCTTCCTCTCCTGCGTGAGACCAGAAAGCTGGGAGCCCTGCGTGGAGGTATGTGGCTGGAGTCAGCGCCTCTGAACTCTCCCTCACTTCTGCCCAGAGCTTCTCACTGTGTGCCCTGGTTTATTTTTGCAAAAAAAGAGTTAAATTACCTTAAAGACTCAAGAAGCCACAGAGATCAAGTAATTCATTGTTAAAGGGCACTAAAGGCAGCCAATGGGGGTTTGTTCCATTTGGAGATTTTGAGTGCTAACAGGGGCATTAGATCTGCGTAAGGTCCCTGCTCTGCTACCTTGTGGCTGTGTGAAAAAATTATCAAACCTGTCTGAGACTAGCTTTCGCATCTATAAGAGAATTATAATACCTTCTTCACCAGAGAATAAACAGACTGCTTCAGTGTCATTTCTTCCCACCGGTGGTCTTTACACTCAGCTTCAAGCAGTCGCCCTGCTCCTGTCAATCTCAGGAAGAAGATGGCTTTTGTGTGTGTGTCTCTACAGAAAGAACTTTCTAAGTGGGTGTCAGACTTCTGTATGCAGTCATATAGTTTAGTCCAGAGGATGAAAAAAATAAGAGAATGAAAAAGGAAAGGAGACAGAGAGAAGAAAAAAGCAAGAGGGAAATATGTATAATATCAGCTATTGCAACAGTTTGTTTCTTGGTGAAATACCAATCAGCTGGTTGATAATCTTATTCATGATGGATCTTTTTTGTTTTTCCCCTGCACAGACTTCACAGTTGCTTTAGCAACCCATAGTAGAGCCGAACAGCTAAGAAAATGATTTACAGTGAGGCAGGGTCAGAAACTCAAGAGAGGCAAAGCCAGCTGCAGTCCTGAAGTTGAGGATATGGGAGAAAATCAAGTAATATTTAGCAAAGACTAATTCATTATCTCAAAGCCATCCCTTCACTCAATTCCCCGCCCATAGTCCTCCTTGTCTTCTTCTCTGTATCCCTCTGCTGTTAGGTTAGTGGAGAGAGATTTTCTAATTAGGCTCACTGCGAGATAAAACCACAGCCAACCTTGACTTCTTCTTTTCCCCATGTATGATTTCCTGTAAGTCCCTGAAGCCTGTCCATACCTGCCCATCCCCTTCTTGCCACTGTACGGCAGGCCCTCATTTCCCCTGGCGTTGACTCTTACACAGTGACTGCTTTCCTGATTCCAGTCTTCTTCCTTTAATTCATTCTGCACATTCTTGTTTGTTATGTATTTGCATTTGTTGTTATTATTTTTCCTTAAGCTTTGATCTAACAAATTATCTCCTTAAAAACTTTTGATAACTCTCCATTGCCATTAGGACAGGTTTCTACCACAGGGCCTTTGCACTGGCTATTTCTTCTACCTAGAATGCTAGATCAGTGCTATCCAATGGCAATATTATGTGAACCACATATGTACTTTTAAAGTTTTTAGTAGCCTCATTAAAAAAAGAAACAAGTGAATTTAATATTTTTATTTAACTTAGCATATTTAAAATAATGTTTAAAATTTTAATATATATTTACCTATTACTGATATTTTACATTCCTTGTTTGGTACTAAATCTGGAATTTAGTATATATTTTACATTTACCATGCATCTCAATTTAGACTATTCACGTTTCTTGTGTTTAATAACTGTGTATGGCAAGTGACTACCGTATTGGTCAGTGCAGCCCTGGTCATTTTCATGGTTTAATCACTCCATTCAGATTTCTGCTTACATGTCCTCTCCTCAGGGCAGTCTTCCTTGATTGCCCCATGTAGAGCTCTCCAGCCTCACTTATTTGCCTCAAATTCCCTTTTATTGCTTTATTTTTTTTTTTCCGGAGCACAACATTTTATATTTTTGTTTGTTTATTTTCTCTCTCTTCCTTTGTAACGGAATTGACAAGGACCACTATATTTCCAGTGGTCAGCACACAGTAGCCACTAAATTTATATGTGATAAATGATTGAAATAATTGCTGCAGGACGAAGTCTGAGGCCCTCCTGATCTGGTTTGCCCTCTTACTTAGGTTTCACCACTCCTACCACTCACCAGCTAATCTAAGTTTGTTTTCTACTCTTTCCATGCTCATGTTGTCCTCGCCTTACGACATGTTTTTTCTTCCCCTTTCCACATATCTAAACCTTACTCATCTTCCGAGACCCACTTTAAAATCTTCCTTTTCTGGGAAGCCTTTCCTGAATACGGACTTGATCTCTGCTTTCTCTGAACCACAGGACAAATTTTCTAAGCCTATTTTACGGCCCCTTGAGACAGTATTAGCTTTGCTCCTATCTAAACTCTTACTCTAGACGGTGAGTCCATTGAAATCTGGAGCCACATCGTATTTTTCTTTGTAATGCCCACAGCGCTTGGCAGAAAATGTCTACAATGTGCACTTAAGTAAACCTTCATTTAATCAGTTATTCAATCAGTTATTGATTCAGCAAATATTTATTGAGCATCAACCATTTGCCAGACACCATTCTGAGTGCCGGAGACAAAGCAGTGGGCAAACCCATTGAAACTTGCAATGGAGTACAGGAGATGAACAATCCGATGGCAACAATCACATAGACAACATAATGTTAGATGGTGGTGCATCCTGTGAAAGGGAATAAAAGAGGGCAAAGAAAGAGTGCCTGGCTCTGTTTCTATTAGGCAGTACTGTCTTTGAGGCTCCATGGCTTGTAACATTTAAGCAGACATACAAATGAAGATCTGCGTGTTTGAACTCTGACTTTGCGCATATTACTTCATCTCTTTGAATTTCCATTTTCCTCTTCTTTAAAATGCTTATTTGAAGATTAAGTGAAAGTATACAACAAACAAGAGCTATGCTGGCATATGGTAAGGGATTAATAATAGATAATAATAATTAATGTTAACATCTATTGATCACTTATACTGCAGTGGGCTTTTAAATAAGCTCTTTAAACACCTTATCTCATTTAATCCTTCAAACAGATTTTATTGGTTTCAAACAACAGAAAACTACAATTAGCTGGCTTCTGCAAGGAATTTTGTCAGAGAAAATGAGAGCGTTCAGAAATTAGATGGGAGCGTTAGAGAATTAGGCTTACAAAAAATGTGGGAAAGTAGGCTAGAAAGCAGCGTAAGAACGAAGACAGCGTAAAGCACTTGACCTTATTTACTAGGTTCCACCATGGGAATCCATGCACTCTAAAGATTTCCCCCTAATTCTACAACAGGGGTCAATGAGTCAAGAAAAATAATGCAGCTGTCAAAATCCGGGCCATGACTAAGGAAGGTCTGGACATCTTGACTGCCAGACAGTCTCCCTGATGATGTGGGGTATTTAGAATGACACTGGATATTTTATTTAGTTTTTGTATTTCCAACTTTTATTTTAAGTTCAGTGGTACATGTGCAGAGCATTCAGGTTTGTTACATAGGTAAATGTGTGCCATGGTGATTTGCTGCATAGATCATGAAAATATGGAACGTGTCATGGATTTGTGTGTGATCCTTGTGCAGGGGCCATGCTAATCTTTTTTGTATGCTTCCAATTTTAGTATATGTGCTACTGCAGCAAGCACGATATTGGATATTTTAATACCTACATTTTACATCTGATAAAATGAGGCTCACTGAGGTTTTTCTTTTGTTTGTTTTGTTTTGTTTTGTTTTAAAAGACTTTGCTCTAAACCACACGGAATTGCTGGCATGAAACCCAGAGCTTTCAGACTCCGGAGCCTCAGCCCTTCACCCCTTGATTCCATTGCTTCTTGCTAAATGCTGCCATTTTATCACAGAGGTTAGAATGCTGAGCACATAGTATTTGCTCTTTACTTTCTAATCTAGATTAAGACATTTTATAAGTATGAATTGAGTGGATGGATGGATGGATAGATGGATGGAAGAATGGACAGATGGATGAAAAAAGGTCAACTGAATTTTGTGCTTGCACAAAAAGAGCCTCCCCGCCCCCGCACCATCTCTGGTCTAGGAGAGGGGAGTTGGGAGACTATGCAGTAAAGACACTTCATTTTGTGTGTAATCATTGCAGGTGGTTCCTAACATTACTTATCAATGCATGGAGCTGAATTTCTACAAAATCCCCGACAACATCCCCTTCTCAACCAAGAACCTGGACCTGAGCTTTAATCCCCTGAGGCATTTAGGCAGCTATAGCTTCCTCCGTTTTCCAGAACTGCAGGTGCTGGATTTATCCAGGTAATGAATGCACTTTTACATACTGCACAAGGTGAGATGTTCATTGTCCTATCATTTCATCATTGGAGTGGAAAGCTTGCTTGGTGGAGTCTCATCTGCATTCACTTATTCATTCATACAACAGATGTCTTATTAACTATATAACCTTGACCATGCTACCTCTATTCTTCAGGTCTCAATTTTCTCATCTGTGAAATAGGCAGTTGGCTAAGACAGCTTCTAAGGGAAATTCTAATTTTTAGGTTTTCTTTTAAGACAGGAGAGAAAATTAGCTTAAATTCTTTCATAAGTGGCTATTTATTGACTACTTACTATATGTTGTACACTCTGCAAGAAGACAGGCATATATTGATATATAACACACAGCCCCTGTTGTTAAGGAGGCATATCTTCTTGAAAGAGTTAATACCTTAAAGTCCTGGGTATGGTCCTGGGTACATAGCATATTTTCAACACATTTTAATTACGATTTTTTGGATCTTGAAGCTGATATAAATATAGCAATATATAACAATAGGTGATAAACTATATCTAAACTAAAGGTAACAAATTGTATTTTTCAGAAGAGGGACTTCTCTGTGGCGGGTAGTCAAGAAAGATTTCATAAACTGCATAAGATTCAAACAATGTCTAGAATATTAAAAGTAGGGTAGAGGATAGGGAATTAGGAAAAGACAAGTAATCCAAGGAGAAAGATGTCAAGATTAAAGGAAAACATCTGCTGTCGGCAGGGAATAGTGGCTAAGATTTTCTTTTCTGATGCAGGGAAGTATATCGTTTGTTGTGGCAGGTGAAACTGTCATCATGATATTTTAAGGGAACAAAATTCTAAAAGGGTTTTCATCATCGGGGCCTTATTTGCAAATCGAACTAGATAATGGAAATGTTCTCTGCAGTGGTTTGTAAAACATTTCAAAATATTTTACTTATTTTTTATTATAGAAATTATTGATAAAGACTAAGGTCACAATATGAAAATCCTTTTTAGAGCAGACATTTCTGTAGAAGAGTGAACATACGACCTATTATACCCTAACTTGGATAAAGGTAGGGTAAAACAAAGCGGTAATGGAACAATTCAAAGGCAGTGGTATAGTGCATAGAGCCCTGTTGGGGTCAGAAGACTGGAGCCAAGTTTACCCCCAACGTTTATAACCATGTAACCTTAGGCATATTACTTCATCTCCCTTAGTCTTAGTTTTCATGTCTGATCAATGGAAATGATGCAACTTATCCTGCTGGATTAAATGTGATAATAAATATTAATATGCTGTATATATTTAAATTTTTATAAAGTATATTTTGTAAGCATAAAGTATTATTCTTACAGAATTTCATTCATTTTTTAAAATAATTTCAACTTTTATTTTTATTCAGGGGTTTACATGGTTATATTGTGTGATACTGAGGTGTAGGGTAGAGTTGATACCATTGCTCAGGTACTGAGCATAGTACCCAGTAGTTAGTTTTTCAACCCTTGCTGCTTTTTCTCTATCCCCTCTCTGGTAATCCCCAGGGTCTATTTTTGTCATCTTTATGTCCATGTGTACCCCATGTTTAGCTCCTACTTATAAAGTGAGAACCCATGGTATTTGGCCTTCTGTTCCTTTGTTTATTTGCTTAGGATAATGGCTATCAGCTGAATCTATGCCATTATGTTCTAAATTTCAGTTTTCTGCATGAAAATTTTGTCACATACTCTATTAAGGTAGACCACCTCTCCCCCCCCCCCCCGCTTTTTTTTCAAACAAGTAGTTTTTCACCAAACAATGTCTGTTATGTAATTCATCTTCAATCCACTAGATACCCAAGAAACTTGCCCCAGAAACCTTAAATCTGTGCTTATAGAGAGGCTAGCTTCCCTTCTAGCTAGCCCATAGGAGATTCTGAATTAGGGCAAGCACAAATAATAGCACAATAGACATCCTTTGCCTTTTCATACAGTGTTCACATACAATAACTCAACTAGTCTTGTAAGAATGCTTTGTGATAGACCAGGCAGCCTTCTTCCCCCATAGAAATCTATAATATATATGTATGTTTCTTTTTATAGATGAAGAAACTGAAGCTTGAATAATTTAAGTGACTTATATACATTATCATTGCTTGTTAGCCACAGACCAAAGATTTAAGTTCACATCTCCAGAATCCAACTTAATTGTTCTCTTTGTCTTAATACTCTACTTCTCTAAAGTGACTATCACCAATGTAATGATATAGAGATACAGCAAGACCCTTTAATTCTTGCCTGATGTATACAGCAATGCAGAGATAGAATGATGGGCTGTAAAAATCATATAATTGAAAGAGAGAACTTCAAAAATAATCAAGTTCAGCTATTTGATTTATAAATGTGATAACTAAAACCTAGAGAGGAAAAGAGGTATTCAAGATCACCCAGTAGGAGAGCACTGCAGAAGCACCAAACCCAAGCTCTTTTGTCCACTCTTCCAGTGTTCTTTCTAGTATACTGCTTATCCTTTATCTAGTTACCAATAAATAACAAAAGCTTGGACCACAATGCTTTTATTATCTAGGAAACTCCTGAAGAAGCTAAAATGGGTGGGGAATATTATAAATGTAATTCAGACTGGATTAAGAAAGAACTTATTTGTACGTTGTAATTGACAAGCACCTGCAATGATAAAGGAATTTATCATTTATCGTGATGGCTTGCTGTTTGCTGGCTGCATCAAAGCCCTATCTCTAGGACATGTCTCTGAACATTGTATGTAGGATGGCTTTCATTTCTCTTGGGATAAAATTCAAAACCCTTCATCTGGGTGGTAAACCTCTGCCTAATTGGAAATCTTCTTTCTCCACAACTCCATATTGTACACTCCAATTTCATCTCTGTACTCCAACCATGGAAGCTATTTGTCATGATTACTCTGTGTGTCATTTTTTGCTGTCAACCTTGGGGCTTTTGTGTTTGCTGTTCACTTCACCTCCTTTTATCGTTAACTTCTACTCATCTTTCAATTTTCAGCTTAAGTGTTCTCAGAGAAGCCTACTTTGATTCTCTTCGTCCACAACAGTTCTCTGGATGTGAACTCTTATAGCACATGATTTTCACTTTTTTCCACAAAACTCGCTGCTATCACAGGTTACAAACATTTACCTCTGATAACAACAACTTTCAAGTATCAAGCTATCATGTATGCACTTTTCATAAACATTAAGAGTATCCATGACACTTATGTGTAATTTTTCGTATCTCTGAAATTGATATTTACTAGTCATTTATCTTGGCTAACAACTAACAACTATCCATATTATCTGTACCAATCAGATGTATAATTACAATTTTGTGTGACAGAAAATGGCTAAACTTGATCCAAGGCTATTACATGCTTTATCAACTGCACAATCTTTATATATGTCAATTATTGATGTTTAACTGATTTCCTTCTTATGGATTTTCTCCTCTGCTTATCATGTATGCCTAACATGACAAAAAAGAGCCTATCATTGCAGCCAGTATGACAATACTCAATCTGTGGGGCTTCTTATTTGCTCATGCCATCATCATCTGTCCTGCTTGATGTCTTTGACCCATCACATCCCGTATGAAGAACTGGATGACTAGGATTAATATTCTATTTTAGGTTCTTATTCAGCAGAAATGTTATATAATCAATGTATTTTTATTCCTGTAGGTGTGAAATCCAGACAATTGAAGATGGGGCATATCAGAGCCTAAGCCACCTCTCCACCTTAATATTGACAGGAAACCCCATCCAGAGTTTAGCCCTGGGAGCCTTTTCTGGACTATCAAGTTTACAGAAGCTGGTGGCTGTGGAGACAAATCTAGCATCTCTAGAGAACTTCCCCATTGGACATCTCAAAACTTTGAAAGAACTTAATGTGGCTCACAATCTTATCCAGTCTTTCAAATTACCTGAGTATTTTTCTAATCTGACCAATCTAGAGCACTTGGACGTTTCCAGTAACAAGATTCAAAATATTTATTGCAAAGACTTGCAGGTTCTACATCAAATGCCCCTATCCAATCTCTCTTTAGACCTGTCCCTGAACCCTATAAACTTTATCCAACCAGGTGCATTTAAAGAAATTAGGCTTCATAAGCTGACTTTGAGAAGTAATTTTGATGATTTAAATGTAATGAAAACTTGTATTCAAGGTCTGGCTGGTTTAGAAGTCCATCGTTTGGTTCTGGGAGAATTTAGAAATGAAAGAAACTTGGAAGAGTTTGACAAATCTTCTCTGGAGGGATTGTGCAATTTGACCATTGAAGAATTCCGATTAGCATACTTAGACTACTACCTCGATGATATTATTGACTTATTTAATTGTTTGGCAAATGTTTCTTCATTTTCCCTGGTGAGTGTGAATATTAAAAGGGTAGAAGACTTTTCTTATAATTTCAGATGGCAACATTTAGAATTAGTTAACTGTAAATTTGAACAGTTTCCCACATTGGAACTCGAATCTCTCAAAAGGCTTACTTTCACTGCCAACAAAGGTGGGAATGCTTTTTCAGAAGTTGATCTACCAAGCCTTGAGTTTCTAGATCTCAGTAGAAATGGCTTGAGTTTCAAAGGTTGCTGTTCTCAAAGTGATTTTGGGACAACCAGCCTAAAGTATTTAGATCTGAGCTTCAATGATGTTATTACCATGAGTTCAAACTTCTTGGGCTTAGAACAACTAGAACATCTGGATTTCCAGCATTCCAATTTGAAACAGATGAGTCAATTTTCAGTATTCCTATCACTCAGAAACCTCATTTACCTTGACATTTCTCATACTCACACCAGAGTTGCTTTCAATGGCATCTTCGATGGCTTGCTCAGTCTCAAAGTCTTAAAAATGGCTGGCAATTCTTTCCAGGAAAACTTCCTTCCAGATATCTTCACAGATCTGAAAAACTTGACCTTCCTGGACCTCTCTCAGTGTCAATTGGAGCAGTTGTCTCCAACAGCATTTGACACACTCAACAAGCTTCAGGTACTCAATATGAGCCACAACAACTTCTTTTCATTGGATACGTTTCCTTATAAGTGTCTGCCCTCCCTCCAGGTTCTCGATTACAGTCTCAATCACATAAAGACTTCCAACAACCAGGAACTACAGCATTTTCCAAGTAGTCTAGCTTTCTTAAATCTTACTCAGAATGACTTTGCTTGTACTTGTGAACACCAGAGTTTCCTGCAGTGGATCAAGGACCAGAGGCAGCTCTTGGTGGAAGCTGAACGAATGGAATGTGCAACACCTTCAGATAAACAGGGCATGCCGGTGCTGAGTTTGAATATTACCTGTCAGATGAATAAGACCATCATTGGTGTGTCTGTGTTCAGTGTGCTTGTGGTATCTGTTGTAGCAGTTCTGGTCTATAAGTTCTATTTTCACCTGATGCTTCTTGCTGGCTGCATAAAGTATGGTAGAGGTGAAAACATCTATGATGCCTTTGTTATCTACTCAAGCCAGGATGAGGACTGGGTAAGGAATGAACTAGTAAAGAATTTAGAAGAAGGGGTGCCTCCCTTTCAGCTCTGCCTTCACTACAGAGACTTTATTCCCGGTGTGGCCATTGCTGCAAACATCATCCATGAAGGTTTCCATAAAAGCCGAAAGGTGATTGTTGTGGTGTCCCAGCACTTCATCCAGAGCCGCTGGTGTATCTTTGAATATGAGATTGCTCAGACCTGGCAGTTTCTGAGCAGTCGTGCAGGCATAATCTTCATTGTCCTGCAGAAGGTGGAGAAGACCCTGCTCAGGCAGCAGGTGGAGCTGTACCGCCTTCTCAGCAGGAACACTTACCTGGAGTGGGAGGACAGTGTCCTGGGGCAGCACATCTTCTGGAGACGACTCAGAAAAGCCCTGTTGGATGGCAGATCGTGGAATCCAGAAGAACAGTAGGTACAGGATGCAATTAGCAAGAAGCAACAACTATCTGAAGAGGAAAAATAAAAAACTCCTGAGGCATTTCTTGCCCAGCTGGGCCCAACACTCGTTCAGTTAATAAGTATTAAATGCTGCCACATGCCAGGCCTTATGCTAAGGGCAAGTCATTCCATGGTGCACAAGATATGCGGGATTGCTAATCTCAAGGAGCTTCCAGTGCAGAGGGAATACATGCTAGATTAAAATACAGAGCCTTCCAGGTGGGCGTTTCAACCAACTCAGCCAAGGAACCTATGACAGAGAAAGTCATTTCAACTCTTACCTCATCACGTTGAATAAAGACAGAGAAAGCAGAAAGAGACATTGTTCTTCTCCTGAGTCTTTTGAATGGAAATTATATTATGTATTATGTTATAGCCATCATAAAACCATTTTGGTAGTTTTGACTGAACTGAGTGTTCACTTTTTCCTTTTTGATTGAATACAATTTAAATTCTACTTGATGACTTCAGTGGGCTCCTGATGCAAGATGCCCCTTTAATTTTAAGTCAGTCTCCTTACAGAGGTTAAGGTCTAGTGGCTAATTCCTAAGGAAACCTGATTAACACATGCCCACAACCATCCTGCTCATTCTCGAGCATGTTCTATTTTTTCACTAATCACCCCTGATATATTTTTATTTTTATATATCAAGTTTTCATTTTTTTATGTCTTGCCTATAAGCCAATATCATAAATAAGGTTGTTCGAGACCTGCTTCAAATATCCACATTTATTTAACCACTATTTTTCAAGGAAGTATGTAAAGTACCTTCTGTCACTTTGTCACTCGATGTCATTGCAAAGTTATTGCCTACTAAGTTATGACTGTCTGAAAGCAGCATTGAAATAATTTGTTTAAAGGGGGCACTTTTTTTAACAGGGGAAGAAATTTTCTGCTTCCTGTTCTTATCATGGACAATTTGGGTTAGAGGCAGGAAGGTAGTGGGATGACCTCAGGAGGTCACTTTTTCTTGATTCCAGAAACATGGACTGATAAACCTGGGGTGACCTCATGAAATGAGTTGCAGTAGAAGTCTATTTTGTTTTTTCAGAACAAGTGATGTTTGATGGATCTCTGAATCTCTGCAGAGAGACATAGAGGGCTGGGATCCCTCCTGTGTACCCTCTTCACTGCCAGGAGAACTATTTGTGAAGGGATTCAAGGTAGGAAGTATACATTGCTGTTTTCTGTTGGGCAATGCTCCCTGACTACATTTTGGGAAGAGTGGATGTTATCATTGAGAAAACAATGTGTCTGGAATTAATGGGATTCATATAAAGAAGGTTCCCAGAAAACAATGTTCATCCAGCTTCCCCAGAAACAGAACATTCAAGAAAAGGACAATGAGGATGTCATCAGGGAAATGAAAATAAAAGCCACAATGAGATATCACCTTATACCAGGTAGAGTGGCTACTATAAAAAAAAAATGAGGTGTCATCAAGGATATAGAGAAATTGGAACGCTTCTACACTGTTGGAGGGAGTGGAAAATGATGTAGCCATTGTGAAAAACAGTATGGAGTTTTCTCAAAAATTAAAAATAGAACTACTATATGATCCAGCAATCTCACTTCTGTATATATACCCAAAATAATTGAAATCAGAATTTCAAGAAAATATTTACACTCCCATGTTCATTGCAGCACTGTTCACAATCACTGTTTCCAAAGTTATGGAAACAACCCAAATTTCCATTGAAAAATAAATGGACAAAGAAAATGTGCATACATATACAATGGGATATTATTCAGCCTAAAAAAGGGGGAATCCTACGATTTATGACAACATGAATAAAACTGGAGGCCATTATGCTATGTAAAATAAGCAAGTAACAGAAAGACAAACACTGCCTGATTTCACTTATATGAGGTTCTAAAATAGTCAAACTCATAGAAGCGAGAATAGGACAATGGTTCCTAGGGAAAAGGAGGAAGGGAGAAATGAAGAAATAGGGAGTTGTCTAATTGGTATAAAATTATAGTATGCAAGATGAATTAGCCCTAAAGATCAGCTGTATAGCAGAGTTCCTATAATTAACAATAGTGTATTATGCACTTAACATTTTGTTAAGAGGTTAGATCTCATGTTAAGTGTTCTTACCATATATATATACACAAAGAAGCTTTTGGAGGTGATGGATATATTTATTACCTTGATTGTGGTGATGGTTTCACAGGTATGTGAAACTATGTCTAAACTCATCAAATTATATATATTAAATATATGCAGTTTTATAATATCAATTATATCTGAATGAAGTTATAAAAAAGAAAAGACAACAAAATTCAGTTGTCAAAACTGGAAATATGACCACACTCAGAAGTGTTTGTTACGGAGTGTTTCGGAGTGTGTTTGGTTTGAGTAGGTCTAGGGTGATTGAGCATCCCTGCGTGTGTTTCTATGTCTCATGTACTAGTGAAAGTAGATGTGTGCATTTGTGCACATCTCCCTGTGTATCCTCATCAGGGCTGTATGTATTTGAAAGTGTGTGTCTCCATGATCATATCTGTATAGTACAGAGTGTGATTCTATTTCTTGAAGAATACATCCATTTGAAGTGGATGTCTATGGCTGTTTGAGATGGGTTCTCTACTCTTGTGCTTGTACAGCAGTCTCCCCTTATCTCATATGCTTGGTGGATATGTTATTAGACCCCAAGTGGGTCTCTGAGACCCCAGATGGTACCAAACCTCATATATGCAATATGTTTTCCTATACACAAATACCTAAGATAAAGTTCATTTTCTGAATTAGGCACAGTAAGAGATTAACAACTAATAATAAAATTGAATAGTTACAATAATATATTGTAATAAAAGTTATGTGAATGTGATCTCTTTCTTTCTCGCTGTCTCTCTCAAAATATCTTACTGTACTGTACTCACCTATTTTCAGACGATAACTGACCACAAAACCTGGGAAAGTGAAACTGTGGATAAGTGAGGAACTAACATACATACATGATTGTTTGTCTATAGATGTTTGCATCAATTTCTTAGTATGCTTGAAAATGTGTGATTTTGTGTATATCCATGCTACATGTAAGTGTGGTTCTATTTGTATTTGAATACGAATTCTGCATAAATGTGTTTATTCAAGCAAATGTACAAGGCTCTGAGAAGGAAGATCAACATACAACTTGGAGTATTTCAGGGCTGAAATATCCAAGGCTGACATTGGCCTTCTTCCTGTCAGTTCCCTCTCCCAGATGGAAATTCTACAAATGGCAGGTGAGGTGGACAAGAAGGGAAATAAATTATATGCATAGAACAGAAGGAGAAGAAAGAGTAAAGTCAGGCCTCAGACAGCCTCTTTGTAGCTCTTTAAATCCTCTGGATTTAAGAGGGATGAAGGGTGGAATAAGCAAAAATTAATGCCAATTATAATGCCTTAAATTTGTGTGATCTCTTACAACTTGAAACATATTCACAAAACTATAACCATATTTGAATATCTCATTAGCTGAGTGAGGTAGCAAATCAATAATTACTTTTTCCATTTTATTGATGGCAAAGCTGAAGTTCGATGAAGTAAATTTGTCAATAGGCCACAGAGTAGGAAAGTGACAAAACCTGAGCCTGGGCCTCCAGGTCACTCAAGGACACTTTCTTTCTTCCACACCCAATTGCTTCATGCTTAAAGTTGGCAAAACAGGAAGTGAAACTCCTGCAGATTTCTGTGTGGTTGACACTAGTCAAGGGTTTCTCAACTGAAGCCATGAATCATTAAGCCAATACATATGCATATATGTCATACACACCAAATGATTCATTTATAACCCTATCTTTCCATAAAGGACTTGAAGGAGCTTCAAACAAGGGATACGTGAACAATAGGGTGAATCAATAATAAGTAGAAAATCTGGACATAGAACAAAAAGAGGAGAGAAAGACACTGAGAATGAGCGTTAACACAGTGCTTTCCACTTTTCTGGTGTTTTGGGTAGTGTGGCTTTTGGAGAAAGTCAAAACTCAGATTCACTACTTATCAACTGTGTGCCTTGGCTCCACTTCTCTGAGTCTACTTAGCTCAAATGTAAAATGAGAATAGAAATATGACTTTGTAACGTTTCTCTAAGGATTGAAAATCATGTATTATGTTCAATACAGGGACACTGTCCTTATGGGTGAGTACTCCTCTAAGACTTTATAAAGAGGGCACTAGGAGAAGCACTGGGAGGTCTTCTCAGTAACAGCACTAAAGTAATTGCTGCTTTTCCAACCTGTGGAACCACAGAAGTGACTGTAAGTAAAATTAAGCATTTCTTTCTGATTCGGTCTCGACTCATGGGATTGTCAGACCCCAGTCTTCTTCCGGACTCTATAAGCTTTTTAGAAAGCATCAGCAGGCTCCTGGAGAGGCTTAAATGAAGTCACACAGTATGTGACAATGAACTCCCTGGAAGAGTGAAAACCAAAGTCTAAGCCAGTGTCTCCATTTACTTGTGTGATTGTGGGAAAGTCACTGAAATGCTTTGAGGCTCAGGTCTTAATACACGAAATGGAGGTAATAATACCTTGTTGGCAGACCTCACTTGGTTGAAATGATAATGTTGATAGTTACAATAGTTATATTTAATTGATCGATTGTTTTGTGCAGGGGCTTTATTTGTGCTATCTCATTTAGTTTGTCACATCAATGAATTAGAAAGATACTGAAGTATTTCCAATTTACAAATGAGGAGTTTGAGTCTGGGAGCCATTCTATCATGTGTCCACTGTCACCTGCTCATTGGTGGCAGCACTGAGATTAGGTTCTAAGTCCACTTCCCCAGGGCTTCTAAATACTGTTCTATGCCAAGAGCACCCTACTCTCACAAAATACATAAAACTTCCTATCTCACCATTATAATTTTGACTGATATTAAACAAAGAGAAGTATTATTATTATTACTTGTTTTTATTTATATTACAGCTGTAAGAGCCAGGAAAAATAAATCAAAGAGCTATGTGATTAAAGATTTTTTAACAGTGAACAAATCAGGCTCACTAGATGATGGCCTTTCTTTGAATAACATGCCTAGGCTTGCTCTATCATGTCTATAGTTGGTCTGACTTCCTGATGGGCATCACAGACTTGTGATTAAACACAGAGGTTATGGGGGAAGTTCCAAAAGCTTAGGACTTTCCCCAGATGGTTGGAATAAGATCACACACTCTGGCTGCCCCTATGGAGATCACCGAACTTTTCAATTCAAAGTAAAATCTGTGGAGTAAATGGTTGATCAAAAGGAACCAACGATATTGAGCACCATGCATGATCATCTGATTGTTACTGCTACCTCGTGAGTTAAAGGCTACTCTTCTCATTTTAGAAATGAGAAAAGAGATGCCCAGAGAGGACGAGTAACATGCCGTAGGTCACACAGCTTATATTAATCACGATAACATTTGCCACACCTTCTATATTTTTTTTTAAGTTGCTAAGCCTTTAGTGCATGCCTGGTACCATTTTAGTTTACTTCATTTAATTGTTAAAATGACCTTCTGATGCAGGTATTTGTAGCTTTGCCATTCCACAGATGAAGAAACTGAGATGAAAGGACTGACTTGTTCAATTGGAAGGAGCAGAATCAGGATATGAACTGGGGTTGGCCTGATTCTTGGGGCTGCATTCTTTCCATAACATAATTGCTTGCTGTGATGTCCTGGGCTACTCTGCCAGGGGTGGTTAGTGGAGTGAATGGAGAATAATTTAGACAAGGTCAGTAACTCCCATGCCATCTAGAAATTAAAAGTTTAAAAGGCAGAGTCTGCAACTCTCCTTGATTTCTACAGAAATAAAGATGATCCCTCCTGTGACAGTGCTAAGTGACAATTCTGAGTGTAAATGCGCTTTTTGGCACAAATTGTCCTGTCCTAATAGTCTTGATTATAATTATAAAATAATGGGTTTCTGAAAGGCTGCAAGCAGTTCTGGGAATGGCAATAAGGGTTTAGAAACGACGTGATGTTTATGAGAGAAGTGTTTTGTTGAAAATTAAACTCACGTTTAGGAGAAAGGATTGTGTTGTATGCTCCCAGGAAACTATCTCACTATGTAATTAAATCAAAACCGGCCAGTTACCAATTTGAGCTTTTGACTCATACTAGCAACACTCCATTTCCCATGGGCCAAGCAAGGCAGGACTGACCTGAAATAACCTAGCTTGACTCTATCCACAGCCATCCCAGGACCTTGCCCCTCTGTCTTCGTAGGGCTCAGCCATGAGATGCTAGTGCATGACCCTTCTTCCTGGGACTCTCCTTGTCTTTCCCTTTAGACTCTTTCTGGAAGGTCTCTTCACCTCCTCAGAAAGGAATAAGCACTCTTTCTATTTATGGGATTCCCTGGGAGACACTATATAAAAATAGAGTTAAAAAAATCTATTAAAAAAAAGACAACTTCATGTTGTTTCTACTCTGACTTCATTTTTTTAAAGATGGGTAACAAAGACTCTCTTCAAGGTTAGAAAATTTATTTTAATTTCTATAGATTTAGACAGTGAAAGTGCAGTGTTGTTACATGAATATATTGCATGATGCTTTAGTCTGGGCTGTTAGCATAACTATCATCTGAACAGTATACTTTGTACCTATTAGGTACTTTCTCATCCCTTAACCCCTTCCCACCTTTCTGAGTCTTCATTGTCTATTATTTCATTCTCCATGTCCATATCTACAAATTATTTAATTTCCACCCGTAAGCGAGAGCATGGATGGAACTGGAGAAAAGTATTTTCTATTCCAAGATCAGTTCTTAGATCTTGTGTCTCTAGATCACTTGCTCTCTTGCTTACATTTTTTCTGTTTTCTTCTAGCCTCCTTTTCAGCCTTCATTTTGACAAAGAATTCCAGGCAGTCTACATCTGATTTTATTTCAATAGAACTAATAAAATGGAAATCATATATGAAGAAGACAAAGTTGACCAGGTCCCAAACTCTCACTTGTAAACAAATGCTTGGCTTAAGAAACACTTAAGGACTTTAATTCTACTATCTATGTGTCTGTGTATCTACGTACTAATTATCTACCTTTATGATCTTTATTGCTAGAAATTCTGGTTCAATATCAGAGGCTAGTCCTAAGGAATTTATATTTTAAAATATTCTCCCAGTAATTTTCATACACAGATAGTTTTGGGAATTACTGTTATAATGGAAAATGGAGAAGAACAACCCACATTTAACATGGTTATTGGTTTTGTTCATGAGATTTATTGCTAAGATTCATAATAGCCAAGGCAAGGTCAACAGGATGGAATATGGAATCATTCTTGTTAAAAAATAAAGACATCTCATTGGTCAGATAATGTCTTTTTATTTTACACTGTATAGTTGATTCTTCTCAATCCCACTAGATCAGACTCTTTGGGATACTGGGATTGGCCTATTTGATGGTGAGCTCACTACATCCATTTAGATGCTGTGTCCAGGCAATCATTTTAGTTCTCCTAGTTTCTATCTATTATGTTGTCAGTTTCCCTTGTTTATCCTCCTGGGTAGCTGATACCCACATAAATGTATACCAGAAAAATGTTGTGGTCTTCTCTAAATTCTCTGAGGTATCTGTTGTCAATGTGATGATGTTTTTTGTTTCCAGTCCAAAATATATCAAAGTAAAATTTAACTCCACTTTTGCTAAGTATTCATCCTGCCGTGAGTACTAAGATTTCAAAAATGACTTTCCCTGAAAAACACAGGATTTCCTTGCAAAGACTTGCTGGCCCACTGCCAGTCTTCCCAGAAACTCCTTTTTCCTTATCATTGAGGGGAATTGGGGAAGTGATCACTGACGGTTGAAATTCACTAGTTTTGGTCTTTAAACTGAGACCCTGAGTCTTCTGAGGAGTCTACTGCTCCCCAGTGGGAAATACCTGCTGTCAAAATTTTCCTGCTTGCAAAGAGGACTTTTGAAATTAACGGCAGGGGATGAATATCCGGCTAGTGCTGTGCTCAGCTGAGTTATTGCTGGGTCCTTCTGAGTCCTCTCTACACATCATCTTTGGCTGAATTAGCTGTGGTTTTAGCTCCTTGTCCAAGCCTGAGAGTCTGGCACCACTAAAGGCAGGGAATACCTTTGCCAGTTTCTGTCATGTTAACAACTGAGATTAGATAAGTGAGCAGAAGCAGAGGTAGTGTGGTTTAGGATCCAGGTCTGCCACTGGGAGCCCACCCAGTTGAGAGACTTAGGTCTCTCATCTGTAAAATGGGACATTTAGGTCAGATCAGCATTTTCAAAAGCGTGACATGTTGGTAAATAAGACGATTTTATGTGGTTGACAGATGAGTGTGTTACTTTAATGGTTATATGTTTATTTTCATGGTTACCTATATTTATAATAAATTATGTGATTAGCTAAGAATCAATTATCTCTTTAGAATATATTTAAGTTTACAATGTAGGCCAACTTAGGGAAAAAACAGGGGATGAAATGAATTACATAAAAAGTATGCAGATTTGGAAAATTTTGAAGGTGTCACAAGAAAGACTGGCAATCAGAAAGCAATGAACGAAACAGCTGCTGAGGGTCAGGCCAGCTCTCTGACATTCTAGCATGTTCACGTCTCCAAGGCTGTTACCTTACCTATAAATTGCGGGGATTGGAGTAAATGTCCATTCCAGGAAATTCTATTCTATGATTAGATATGTGACTCCATCATCCAGATTTTCTAGCATCCTTAACATGTGGTTTTAGCATTCTAAACCTGATGATGCTATATCAAAATGGGAGACTCATTCATCAAGTCATGATGTATCCATGTATTTCTAATATTTCCCATGTTCCCTCATTTCTGAAAAGGATTAAGCTATCAACCCCATTGAGTTGTAGGTGAAAGGCTGTGGAAACAAGACATTGATAGCGAAATGGCTCCACCATTAACAAGCTGTTGAACAAAGGCAAATCTCTTGATCTCTTTGCTCTTTGGTCTCTGTTTCTTTATCTATGAGATAACTTTATTTTTACACTGTCTTCTGTGAAGGCTTTGAGAATGAAATGAGACAGAGGATCCAATACAATTTAGGGAAGCGCTATATAAATGGAAGGAGTTATTATGATAACAGATTGAAAACTCCTCCAAGGAGGAATTTCTCTTTTGCCCCATGTTATAAACCCAAGAATATCTTCTGTTTTGCCTGCATATTCCAAAAGCTTTTAAATTAAGCTACATGTCATTCTTACAGGACTCTCCTCTATTTCAGCAATGTGTATACTTGGTCAGTTTTAATTATCTTAAAGGAGAAGAATACAGTTTTTCTAAATTCAAGCACTTTTGTGGATTAATGCTTGCAATTATTCTTTCTTCTTTCCCATACTTGACATTTAAAGTGATATCTCCCAGGCTCCTACACTGTTAGTCACAGAGGTACCATTCGACCCCTTGTGCCTCTTACCATATGTGAATTCTTGTCAGTTGAGAGTAAACTTTCTCCATAAATTTCACAGTTGTGGATTGATAAAAACAGAGAACTCTGGTTCCTCATCCCTTCCTGCTTTCTCTCTTGAAATGCCATTCATGATGGTACCTTGTATGACCATAGGGCTGCTATCATCCTTCATCCATATGCCACTGCAAATAGCAACCAACAGTGTCCTTAGTGCCAGCACTCCCAGGCATGCCCCTTTTCAAGCAGCAGGGTCAAGCCGCTCCCTTCCTGAGCTGTGGCATTTGTCTCTAAATCATGCTTCCTCTTTGCCTGCTGCAGGCCCTTGTCTCTGCCCTTCACTTTTTCTGGCTCTTGCCACAGTTTTGAAGGAAAGTCTTGCAAATATCTGAAGCCCAATTCTGTTGCCATTCTAAGCTCTTTAAATGTCACCACAATCTTCCTTCCTTTGCATTTTCTTATTGGGCACTAAGTTAGTTCTTGCTTAGTGAGTCTTGTCTTTCTCTCTGCTTTGACCTGTCAGTATTCCAACTTCCTTATTTTTTGATGTTCATTTTCTCTTTTCTCTCTTTCTTCCTTTCTTATCTGTGAACTCCAATAACTGCTTCTGCATGTGACCATTAATGTGCCTGTCTTTCTTCTCATGTATTAGAGAGAACAAAAGCTTTGGGGATCAGACAGATCTGTGTTCTGATCCTGTCTTATGGTACCTGTCTTGTTTGTCTCAGCTTAAAATGAGGATAATATCTACCTCTCAGTTTTGTTGGCAGTTTAGTTCAGGGAAATAAAGTTCTCACTTTCTCTTTTCTCCTTGAGAGTGTTCTTTATTTTACTCATCTGGCCATCTAATATTTATGAAGAAGCTACTCTGTGGTTGAAAAGGCACATAAAACTGCGGAAGTAAATGACCAAGAAGTGTCCTGAAAGTTACGGAGTTCAGATTCATTTTGGCAAGAGAGGCATGTCAATACACACACACACACACACACACACACACACAGTTATGCCAACATGCAGAGTGGTGGGGGGTAGAGGGTTGTTCTTCCTAGAAGCAATCAGAGAAGGCTTTACAGAGGAGGGCCCATTTGAGCTGGAAATTGTAAAAGAACAGCTCTGCAGATGGATCTTTAAATTCTTAACCTAAAAGAAGAGCAAAAATGTAAATGATAAATCTGGGAAGTAATAAGTAGAAGACCATCTATAGCAGAGTGGAGGAAAGAAACAATATAGTATAAATACTGAATTACATGGAAGTTAATAGTTAATTTGCATCAGTTGACCCTGGCAAAGACATTTATCTGGACTATGTCTCAATTTGCTTATCTGTCAGTTAAGGATGTATATTAAATGAGCGCTTATACAAACAAAGTGCTTAAAACAGTGCAAGGCACTTAACAGTCATCAAAAATACTATTTTTGTGTGTGTGTGTGCTTTTATTATGAAATGGGGAGCATACAGCCAGACAGAAGCCTAGGTAATTTCTTAGCATTAAGCCCACTGGTTTGTGGTGCCTTGCATTTAGAAGGCTCAAGTCCTCATCCTGGTGTTGGTATAAACTTGCTGTGTGACACTAGGAAGTTATAACTCAGTCTTGACATAATACAACTTGTTCTTCAGCTTCAAAAGCTTTCCGAGAATTGGAGTGACCCTACCCTCCCTTTCAAGAAATAGACAAACATCCTAGAATGTTACAACATAAGGGTTGAAGAAGCTGTTGTTAAGTGATCATCTTGTTACTGCAAAATTGTTAAATTGCATTACAGAGTTGTGCAATTTCTTCTTCTCCTATTTTTTATTTTATTTTTCCATAAGGTATTAGTATTTCACTACATGAGTAAGTTCTTTAGTGGTGACTTGTGAGATTTTGGTGCACCCATCACCCAAGCAGTACACACTGCTCCATATTTATAGTCTTTTATCCCTCTCCCTCCTCCCACTCTTCCCCCCAATTCTCCAAAGTCCATTGTATCCTTCTTATGCCTTTGCCTCCTCATAGCTTAGCTCCCACATATCAGTGAGAACATACGATGTTTGGTTTTCCATTCCTGGGTTATTTCATTTAGAAGAGTTTTTTCCAATGTGATCTTCTAGAATTTTTATAGTTTCAGATCTTAGGTTTAAGTCTTTAATCCATCTTGAGTTGATTTTGTATAAGGTGAGAGGTGAGGAACCAGTTTCATTCTCCTACCTGTGGCTAACCAATTATCCCAGTGCCATTTGTTGAAAAGGGTGTCCTTTCCCCACTTTATGTTTTTGCTTGCTTTGTCAAAGATCAGTTGACTCTAAGTATTTAGGTTTATTTCTGGGTTCTCTGTTCTGTTCCATTGGTCTATGTACCTGTTTTTACATGAGTACCACGCTGTTTTGGTGATTATGGCCTTATAGTATAGTTTGAAATCAGGTAGTGTGATACCTCCAGATTTGTTCTTTTTGCTTAGTCTTGCTTTGTCTATGCAAGCTCTTTTTTGGTTCCATATAAATTTTAGAATTGTTTTTTCTAATTATGTGAAGAATAATGGTGATATTTTGATACGGATTGCATTGAATTTGTAGATTGCTTTTGGCAGTATGGCCATTTTCACAATATTGATTCTACCCATCCATGAGCATAGTATGTGTTTCCATTTGTTTGTATCGTCTATGATTTCTTTCAGCAGTGTTTTGTAGTTTTCCTAGTAGAGGTCTTTCGACTCCTTGGTTAGGTATATTCCTAAGTTTTTTTTTTTTTTTTTTTTTTTTTTTTTTTGCAGCTATTGTAAAAGGGGTTGAGTTCCTGATTTGATTCTTTGCTTGGTTGCTGTTGGTATATAGAAAAGCTACTGATTTGTGTACATTAATCTTGTATCCAGAAACTTTGCTGAATTCTTTTTCATTTCTAGGAGCTTTCTGGAGGAGTCCTTAGGGTTTTCAAAGTAAATGGTCATATCATCAGCAAACAGTGACTATTTACCTCTTTACCTGTTTGGATACCCTTTATTTCTTTCTCTTGTTTGATTGCTTTGGCTAGGACTTCCAGTACTATGTTGAAGAGGAGTGGTGAGAGTGGGCATCCTTGTCTTGTTCCAATTGTCAGAGGGAATGCTTTCAACTTTTCCTCATTCAGTATTATGTTGGCGGTGAGTTTATCATAGATGGCTTTTATTACATTAAGGTATGTTCCTTGTATGCTGATTTTGCTGATATTTTTAATCACAAAGGGATGCTGGATTTTGTCTAAAGCTTTTGCTGCATCTATTAAGATTGATATGTGGTTTTTCTTTATAATTCTGTTTATGTGGTGTATCACATTTATTGACTTACATATGTTAAACCATCCTTGCACCCCTGGTGTGAAACCCACTTGATCATGGTGGATTATCTTTTTGAAATGTTGTTAGATTCCGTTAGCTACTTTTTTTTTTTTTTTTAAGGATTTTAGCATCTATGTTCATCAAGGATATTGGTCTGTAGCTTATTTTTTGGTTGTGTCCTTTCCTGGTTTTGTTATTAGGGTGATGCTGGTTACATAGAATGAGTTAGAGAGGGTTCCTTCTTTCTCTGTCTTGTGGAAAAGTGTCAAAAGGATTGGTACCAATTCTTCTTTGAATGTCTGGTAGAATTCTGCTATGAATCAATCTGGTCCTGGACTTTTTTTTTGTTGATAATTTTTAAATTACTTTTTTTTTTGTAGATAATTTTTAAATTACCATTTTGATCCTGCTGCTTATTATTGGTCTGATCAGGGTATCGAATTCTTCCTGATTTAAGCTAGGTGGGTTGTATTTTTCCAGGAATTTATCCATCTCCTCTAGGTTTTCTAGTTTATGTGTGTAAAGGTGTTCATAGTAGCCTTGAATTATCTTTTGTATTTCAGTAGTGTCAGTTGTAATATCTCCTGTTTTGTTTCTTAGTGAGGTTATTTGGATCTTCTCTCTTCTTTTCTTCATTAATTTTGCTAATAGTCTATAAATTTTATTTATCTTTTCAAAGAACCAGCTTTTTGTTTCATTTATCTTTTGTATTTGTTTGTTGTTGGTTTCAGTTTCATTTAGTTCTGCTCTAATCTTGGTTATTTCCTTTCTTCTGTTGAGTTGGGTTTGATTTGTTCTTGTTTCTCTAGTTCGTTGAGGTGTGACCTAGGTTGTCTGTTTGTGCTCTTTCAGACTTTTTGATGTAGGCATTTAGGGCTATTAATTTTCTTCTTAGTACTGCCTTTGCTGTATCCCAGAGGTTTTGATAAGTTGTGTCATTACTGTCATTCAGTTTGAAGAATTTTTAAATTTCCATCTTGATTTTGTTTTTGACCCAATGCTCATTCAGGAGCAGGTTATTTAATTTCCTTGTATTTGCATGGTTTTGAAGGATAAGAGTTGATTCTCAGTTTTATCCCACCGTGGTCTGAGAAAGTGCTTGATATAATTTTAATTTTCTTAAATTTATTGAGGTTTATTTTATGGCCTGTCATATGGTCTATCTTGGAGAAAGTTCCATGCACTCTATTCTGTGGTTGTTGGATGAAATGTTCTGTATATACCTGTTAGGTCTGTTTCCTCCAAGGGATAGTTTAAATCCATTATTTCTTTGTTGATTTTCTGTCTTGAGTACCTGTTTAGTGCTGTCAGTGAAGTATTGAAGTCTCCCATTATTATTGTGTTGCTGTGTATCTCATTTCTTAGGTCTATTAGTAATTGTTTTATAAATTTGGGAGCTCCAGTGTTAGGTGCATATATGTTTAGAATTGTGATATTTTTCTGTTGGACAAGGCCTTTTGCCATCCACTATATAATGTGCCTCTTTGTCTCTTTTAACCATTGTTGCTTTGAAATTTGTTTTGCCTGATATAAGAATAGCTACCCCTGCTCCATTTTGGTGTCTGTTTGCATGGAATACCTTTTTCCACCCCTTTACTTTAAGTTTATGTGAGTCCTTATGTGTTAGGTAAGTCTCCTGAAGGCAGCAGATATTTAGGTGATGAGTTCTTATCCTTTCTGCGGTTCTGTATCTTTTAAGTGGAGCATTTAGGCCATTTACACTAAATGTTAGTATTGAAATGTGAGATACCACTGCACTCATCATGCTCTTTGTTGCCTGTGTACTTTGGTTTTTTTTTTTTTTTTTTTTTTTTTTTGCTTTTGCTTTTTAGCTTGTATTTTTGTTTTATAGGTCCTGTGTGATTTATGCTTTAAGAAGGTTCTGTTTTGATGTGTTTCCAGAATTTGTTTCAAGATTTAGAGCTCCTTTTAGCAGTTCTTATAGTGCTGGATTGGTAATGGCAAATTCTCTTAGCATTTGTTTGTCTGAAAATGACCATATCTTTCCTTTATATATGATGCTTAGTTTCACTGGTTACAAAATTCTTGGCTGATAATTGCTTAGTTTGAGGAGGCTGAAAGTAGGGTCCTAAACCCTTCTAGCTCGTAGGGTTTCTGCTGAGAAATCTGCTGTTAATCTGATAGGTTTTCCTTTATAGGTTACTTAGTACTTCTGTCTCACAGCAGTTAAGATTCTTTCCTTCATGTTAACTTTGGATAACCTGATAACAATGTGCCTAGGCAAAGATTTGTTTGCGATGGTTTTCCCAGGTGTTCTTTGTGCTTCTTGTATTTGGATGTCTAGGTCTCTAGCTAGGCTGGGGAAATTTTCCTCGATTAGTCCCCCAAACATGTTTTCCAAATTTTTAGAAGTCTCTTCTTCCTCAGAAATGCTGACTATTCTTAGGTTTGGTCATTTAACGTAATTCCAGATTTCTTGGCGGCTTTGTTCATATTTTCTTATTCTTTTTTCTTTGTCTCTGTTGGATTGGGTTAATTCAAAGTCCTTGTCTTCAAGCTCTGAATTTCTTTCTTCTCTTCTTCAATTCTATTGCTCATACTTTCCAGAGCATTTCGCATTTCTAAAAGTGTATCCAAAGTTTCCTGAATTTATTATTATTATTTTTCTTTAAACTTCTATTTCATTGACTATTTCTCCCTTCACTTCTTGCATCATTTTTTGGATTTGCTTGCATTGGGCTTCAACTTTCTCTAGGTCCTACCCTGATTAGCTTAATAACTAACTTCCTGAATTCTTTTTCAGGTAAATCAGGGATTTCTTCTTGGTTTTGATCAATTGCTAATGAACTAGTATGATTTTTCAGGGGTGTTAAAGAGCCTTGTTTTGTCATATTACCAGTGTTGGTTTTCTGGTTCCTTCTCATTTGGGTAGGCTCTGTCAGAGGGAAGGTCTAGGGCTGAAGGCTGTTATTCAGATTCTTTTGTCCCACGGGGTGTTCCCTTGATGTAGTACTCTCTCCCTTTTCCTATAGATGTGGCTTCCTATGAGCCAAACTGCAGTGATTGTTGTTTCTCTTCTGGGTCTAGCTACCCAGTGAGTCTACTCAGCTCCGGGCTGGTACCAGGGATTGTCTGCACAGAGTTTTGTGATGTGAACCATTTATGGGTCTCTCAGCTGAGGAGTTTTGTGATGTGAATCGTTTATGGGTCTCTCAGCTGTGGAGACCAGCACCAGTTCTATTGGAGGTGGAAGAGGGTGCAATGAATTCTGTGAGAGTCCTTAGCTTTGGTGGTTTAATCTTCTATTTTTATGCTGGTTGGCCTCCAGCTAGGAGGTGGTGCTTCCAGAAAGCATCAGTTGCAGTAGTGTGGAGAGGGACTGGAGATGGCAGAGCCCTAGAACTCCCAAGATTATATGCCATTTGTCTTCTGCTACCAGGGTAGATAGAAAGGACTATCAGGTGGGGTTGGGGCTAGGTGTGTCTGAGCTGAGACTCTCCTTGGGGAGGTCTTGCTGAGGCTGTTGTTGGGGATGGGGGTGAGAGTCCCAAGTCACTTGAGTTGAGTACCTAAGAGGATTATGGCTGCCTCTGCTGAGTCATGCAGGTTGTTAGGGAAGTGGAGAAAAGCTGGCAGTCACAGGCCTTACCCAGCTCCCACACAAACTGAAAGGCCGGTCTCACTGCCACAGTGCCCACCCCCAACATCCCTTGGTCTGTTTCCAGGCAGAGGGCGAGACAGGCTTGAAAACTTGCCTGAGACTATCCCCCTCCCATCTGCCAAATAAAAGGGCTTTAGTTCTTCTGCTGCCTGTGAAGTCTGCATGCTGGATTGGTGCCCCCACTCAAGTTCTGGCCAGGAGGTTTCTTGTCCCATTCAAATTGTTATAAAGTTCAGCTAGAGAATTCCTTCTCCCTGTGGAGTTTTACCTCCTGCTCCTCTGGCCACCCTCCCAATGGATCTCTGTGGTGCCAGGCAGGAATGGGCTGCTTGGGGACCCAGCGAGCTCCCAGTGCCTTTCTGCAGCTTCCTCGACCCCTGTATTTCACTCAGCTCTCTAACTTGACTCAGCTCCAAGTAAAGTCAGAAACTTCTCCTTCAAACAGACCTTCAGCTTCTCCAGTGGGTGTGTGTGTGTTCAGGAGAGGAGGGTCTCCCTTTCCCAATTCCACAGTTGAGGCACTCACAGTATTTGGGGTGTCTTCTGGGTACTGCAGGAGCAGTTCACTTCCTTCCCAGGGTTTGTGGGTCCTCTCGGGAATGCCGGTTTTTTCCTGTGGTCAATCTGGAGCTGAAATTCACAATGCAAGTCTCTGGATGCTGTTCTGTCTGGAGCTGCAATCTAGTCCTGCCTCCTATCCTTCATGATTCCCTCCGTCCACCTTCTTCTCTTATTTTTATGCCAGTGAGTGAAAGCCTCAAGATAAGGCAGTTTTGCTTCCCTGGAGTAGGCACTCTAGATGGATAGAATACATCACCTAGAAATTAGCAGCTGTAGAAACATAAATTAGATTATTCCTTGAATGCAAAGTATTATACCTGATGGTGAAAAGAGAAGATACAACTGCCTCCTGCCCTCAAGGAGATGCCAAGTGGGCAGGCAATCAGTAAAGACATAATGCGAAGCACCAGAAAGTGAAACCTTAGAAAGAACTCTGTACAATGGGACACATTCGTGCTACAGACTCAGCCTGGCCTTCCCTGTCCTCTTAGCTAGCTTCCTGTTCTGCCTGATGTCACAAGCACAGTGAGAGATGTGGTCTGGATTTGAATCAGATCTGCCTGCTCCCACTGCACCATGCTGACTTTGTATGAAGGAGCCACCAGGCTAGTGGTGGTGGTGGTAGTAGCAGTAGTGAAATTCTATTGATAATACTACCTTTACCGATAATAATAAAAAAGGGGAGAGATGGAGGAAAAGGGGTGGGGAATCAAGTGAGGAATCAATTGGAGCAGTTCTACTTAATTCTGTTTTGTGTTTTGGGTTTCTTGTTGACAGTTTAGCTTTTGTGATCTTAATTTTGGTTTTTTGTTTTGTTTTGTTTTTGTCATTTCCAAAACTTCTGCTCAGCATTCTATCCACAATAGGGATTCTTTCTACTATCATAAAACAATGACAATGAAGATCATAATAATGAAAAAATAAAACATTCTTTTTTTTTTATTTTGAGACGGAGTCTCGCTCTGTCGCCCAGGCTGAAGTGCAGTGGCGCGATCTCGGCTCACTGCAAGCTCCGCCTCCCGGGTTCACGAAACACCGCGCCCGGTTTTTCAGCACGGGGTTTCACCGTGGTCTCGAACCAAAGTGCTGGGATTACAGGCGTGAGCCACCGCGCCCGGCCTAAAAATAAAACATTCTTAAGTCCACTTATACTATGTGAAACAGTCTTTCAGCAGTTTCCATGAACCAGGCACTATGTTAGGTGTTTCACATGCATGATCCGGTTTAATATTCCCAACCACCCTGTGAGGCAGGTGTCTTCATCATCACCATTTGGCAGAGGAGGAAGCTGAGGCTAAGCGAGGTTGAACTCATCCACCCAAACAACTTAGCTAGTAAATTACAGATAGTAAGATGGAAGATTAGAGCCCATAGGTGCCTAATTCCAAAAGCTGAGCTCTTAAAACATACCCTGAAATATCTCTTAAGCATGATTGTTCAGATTATGCAAAAAAATCCAGTGACAGGGCTGATTATTTCCTCAAATGTCTCATTAATTGTTTGGCAGCTCTGATGACAGATATAAAGACGGAGATACATAAACTTACCACATCAGTCCCCCATGCATGAGAGTTGGCCTATCATTTTCACTTGTGATATGGAATAAGAACCAAGAGTTGTTGCTTTACATG
Organism: Macaca thibetana thibetana; assembly: GCF_024542745.1. Classification (NCBI taxonomy): domain Eukaryota; kingdom Metazoa; phylum Chordata; class Mammalia; order Primates; family Cercopithecidae; genus Macaca; species Macaca thibetana. Next base: position 22,068,164 of record NC_065592.1, on the reverse strand, counting down.
TATTTGGATATGATATAAAGGCTTGTTATTGGAGCTGGATCCTGCCCTTTGCTCACCAGGAGATTCTGGCTGGCTTGGAGCAGAAAGCCTTTGTTCTGGGGTAGCAACACCAATATTCTGTCTAGGAGAAGCCTCCTGCCGAGTCTTTCTCTTTTTTTTTTTTCAGCTTTGTTTGACCCTCAGTAAGGTGCTACTCGAGCTCTCTGGGAGATAGAAAATGTTAAATGGATGTACACAGATATCCCCTCCTCTGTAAGTGCCATGGGAAATGTTTTCAAATGGGTTCACTGGTGTCTCCCAGTACACTGGGGTACTGGAATACAATGTGTTTTTACGAAATGGGTGATGGATGTCATCTACTCAGCATGGTGCTTGACACATGTTGCGTGGTCTCAACATGTGGTCAGCTTCAGGAACTAGTTGATAAGCAAGTGTTAAAGAAGGCAGTAGACTGAATTTCTCATAGGCATGGAAACTAGAAAAGCAACCAAGAGGCCAGGCTCGGTGGCTCACACCTGTAATCCCAGCACTTTGGGAGGCCCAGCTGGAAAGATCATGAAGTCAGGAGTTCAAGACCAGCCTGGCCAATATGGTGAAACCCCATCTCTACTAAAAATACAAAAAACTATCCAGGCGTGGTGGTACATGCCTATAGTTCCAGTTACTAATGAGGCTGAGGCAGGAGAATCACTTGAACCTGGGAGGCAGAGGTTGCAGTGAGCTGAGATTGCTCCAATGCACTCTGGCCTTGGCAAGAGAGCACAAATCCATCTCAAAAAAAAAAAAAAAAAAGCAACTGAGAATCCCTATACCCTATACTGCCATAGCGTGGATGGCAGGACAGACATTATCCAGAACACTGCCTATTCAGTTAAAAATGTTGACTGAGCTCATACTACCTGCCAGCCCCTGAACAGGAATGCCACAAAAATCCAAATAAAGTATGGCCTCCATGCTCAGGAGGGTCACAGTCACATCTAATTGTGCAGACAGGGAAGAGCAGTATCCTGGGTACATTCCTAAAAGTGTATGCAAAGTATATTGGGTCATCTGGCAGCCAACTGACAATCATAGTTTGCATTTCTGGAGCGCTTCCTCCATGCACAGCCCTCTTCAAAGTGCTTAAGTGAATTAATTAATCTACTCCACTCTGAAGATAGGAAACTTAGGCACAGTGCAGCTAAGAACCCCACCTTAGAGCATTACAAATCCAGAGGTCACAGAAGCAGGATTTGAACTCATCTGGAGACAGATTTGAGCTCTTACCATACTTCTATCTACTTCTAGGGAATAGAATAAAATAAAATACAATTAGGAGGCCAGGCATGGTGGCTCACAGTTGTAATCCCAGCACTTTGGGAGGCTGAGGAGGGCAGACCACTTGAGGCCAGGAGTTCAAGACCAGCCTGGTCAACATGGTGAAACCCCCTCTCTACCAAAAATTAGCTGGGTGTCATGGTGCAAAGGTGGCTGAGGCACGAGAATCACTTGAATCTGGGAGGCGGAGGTCGTAGTAAGTCAAGATTGAACCACTGCACTCCAGCCTGGGTGACAGAGCAAGACTCCATTTCAGGAAAAAAAAAAAAAAAATCTTCATACCAACCCCATCCATTGGCAATATTGCCCTCCTGTTTTTAAAGTAAAAAATATTAAAATTTGGGAAATATATACTGTGTGGCCACCATGACCCTGTTCCAGCCAGGGACAAAAACGATGGGAAAAAAAAGCACAATTCTTAATCTCTTGGTAGGAACTGATGATTTAGGTGACTGAGGGACAGACAGGTAAACATGTGGTTACATTGTAGTGTGACATACATGAGGTAAAGATTACTGATTTGGGGTTTGGTGACAGACAGACCTAAATCACTGATCTACCACATAGAAGCTGTGTGACCTGGGGCAGGTTACACTACTTAACCCTTCTGTTCCTAAGTTTCATCATCAGTCTGGTACATTGAGGATACTGCAGATATTTGCCTCAGAGAATTATAATGGGATAAAATACATTAATATGATTAATAGAAATTAATTGGCACACCATCATATAGTAAGCACTTAAATTTATGATACCTATTATTGCGATTGTTTTTAATAATAAAAACATGGGTGAGACAAAGAAGACAAAAACTAGAAGGACAGCAGCAGGGAAGATCCAGAAGGGCCTGGAATGTCTCCTAAGGTGTTTAGAAATACTGAAGTTCTTTATTCTAGGGAGGGAAAAAGATCAGAAATGAGGTGTCAGGGGATGGTGTGGTGGGTGGATTGAAATGGAAAAGATTGGCCCTAGGAACCCATCAACAGAACATGGAGACTTTACCCTCAATTGCTTTGATGAATGTCAAAGAGATTCCTGATCTTGGTGCAAAAGGAACTCAAAAATCAGAAGACATAGATACTATAGCCCTTTTTAGCTCTGTCCCATAAAGCATGGAGTGGGACTTTCAGGGCCAGAAACACAATCTGTTCTTTTAGAGAGTTGGAAGCAACTGTGATGTCTCCTGTGACCTGACCCAACAACTTGGGCTCCACTCATTTATCTCAATAGCTCAAGCACTAGATGTATATAGAACCATGGTAACAACAGGCAGAAGGTAATTTAATTTGAGCAAAAGCCCCAAGTGGAAGAGACAGGAGGTCCTTCTGAATGGAAATGCCTAACATGTACAACTTTGGCTTTTTTTTTTTTTTTTTTTTTTTTTTTAATCCCCTAGCAAAGGCTCAGTCTCATCACGTATCAGGTTGTATTTGACCAAACACCAGAGGGAAAAGAGAAACAATCTAGGCCAGTGGTTATGAAAGGAAAAACGAACCTCTTCTGAAAAAAGAAAAAAAAAATACATGCGTCTTAGTCCCTTGGTGGGTTTGAAAGAGGAGAATAAGATTATCGGTAATTCTCATGCTATCATTCACTTCCTATGAGCTGACAAGTCATTCTCTCCTAGATCCCCTAAACTTGCCGCAGAATATATTAACCAGAAGATGAGGGGACAGGCTCACTTAGATTGTAATTGTGTTTGTATGTGTGTGTGTGTGTGTATGTGTGTGTGTTTCTCTCCTTCTATTTTTTATCTAGATACTCTCTTTGCTTCCTTTGCAAATGGCTACTCTGTCACCATTTCCCTTTTTTTAAAAAAAAAAAAAAAATCTGTGGTTTAATTACATGTCTTACTGTTCCTGATATGTAGAGACAAGCCAGCCTGGGTGCAAATCCTGATTTTTACCACTTCTTGCATGAATAGCCTTAAGAAAGTTATGTAACCGTTGTCATCCTCAGTTTGTTAACATGCCAAATGGGGAAAAAGATGTTTGGTTTCTCAGATTAGGATGCGGAGGGAGTTAAATAGTGGAGGTAGACCATCGGCACACAGTAGGAGCTTTACAAATGTTATTTCCCCACTCTGTGGCTGCGTGGCCCCGGCTTCCCTTGTGGCCTTCAAATCCTGCCACCATCCATACTCTGCCCATTGGCTTCTCCCTGTGTGCACAGACCATGCAAGGGAGGTTTTTTACCTCCCGTATTCTCCCCTTTAATCCATCCACCACACCATCCATGAGTGACAGATGTGAAACTCATTTCTGATCTCATCCCTTGCTAGGAGCTTCAACATTTCCCAACACCTAATTTCCATCTCCTTAAGCCCTTTCTATCCTTCAAAGTCCAGCTAAAACTTCATTTCTTCTGGAAGTCTTCTCTGACCAGAGCATCAACCAGTGTTTGCTAGTGCACTGAATTCCAGTAGGATTTCGGGCCCACAGGGGTTCCTTGGATATTCCCAAGCACTCACAGGATGCCAGGCTGTGTGCTGGTGTATGTCCTCCATAGATTCTACTTGACCCCGAGCACAGTGGTAGATGGATATTATAGGGCACTGACAGGTGTGGAGTTAGCCTAAGCCTGAGTTTTCAGGGGAACCAGACTTAACCAACACTGAATGAACTTCCTTGGGAGGCAGTGACTTCCCAAACTGTGACCTGCCTTGATGGTCGGGGGCCCCCAATTCTGGGGCAAGCAGCTAGCTCAAGAGAAACATCCAGGGGTGGGGGCTGGGCCTGCAATTGGATAGGTAACAATTTTACCTTTGGTTGACCCATACAGAATCGAGATGTAGTTAAGTGGTCACCAAACCTAACTAATAACCAAAATCTCCTGGAGAGGGGTGCTTTAAAAAACAGAGAGGTTCATGGACTCCAACCTTGAAGGACTTCTAAGTTATGAAGAGGAAGTATATATTGTTTGAAATTCCCTGGGTGATTTGATCATTAAGCAGATTTGAGAAGCACTGATAAAGCCTGTTCACCTTGTTCCACAGGAAGGAAACTGATATCTCCACTGTGTATTTTCTGTTGTCTCCAATGATCCCCTATGTGTTATAGTCAAATATTTCAGCATTTGAGGAATTCATTGTATTTGTTACCCTAGAAGAATCAGAAAAGAGGGCAGTGTTTCCTCTTTTACCATCTGTATTCTTTCATGCACATACACTGTAGCAATTTCCCAGGTCCAGTTTCTGCTTAGGTATAGTTATGGAAGCCAGCATGTAATGACGAATCCGTGTGTCAGGCACTGTGCAAATTGCTTGACCTGCACTGCTTCACCAAGTCCTGTGGACTTCCTCTGAGAATCACTGTAGTTATCCTTATTTTACAGATGAAATTGCAACAAGAACTTAACTGATTGGCCTAAGATTCTATGGCTAGCAAGTGGCAAAGCCAGAATTTAAACTCCAATGCATTTATCCCAAAAGCTGTTCTCATACATGCTCTCTGATGCTTCTGAATTTTAGCACATGTGTCTGAATATTTGTTGTCCAGGTCCAAGTTTTAACATGCAGCTTCACAGGTCATACATAGCCACTTCCTTACATCATACTTTTTCCCTAAGACATTTAAAATCTTCTTTCAAATAATTCTTTTTCTTGTTTAAAGACAAAAATCTTGTTTCTACAAGCATATTTTAGTGTGCATTTTGAGGGGAAGGTAAATTTATTTAAAAACATGCTTTTTGAACTTTCCTATAATGTAATTAAGATCATACATCTTCCCACGCAGCCACCCAGATGGGACATATAGACTGGTATGCTGGCAAATATTTAACAACCAGTTCTCCAGGAGTGAGAAGGGGGGAACAGAAAGCCTTGATTCTGTTTGCCAAATTCTATGGCATAAATACTCCCACCATGGCTAATTTCAAGATACCAACATCATGTCAATAAATGTGGGATTGGGAAAAGATGCTTACCATCAGCTCTCAACAGAGAAATTGTAATATCTTTCCCTCTTTCTTTTTAAATCTCTATTCTTGCTCACACATAAATCACATCAATTTTCCAGGTCCAATTTCTGTCTAAGTGTAATCATTAAAACCAACATTTATGGAGTGATCTCTGTGTTTCTAGCACTGTGAAAATCACTTGATATAGTTTAATAACAGCATTTGTTATATTTTAACATCTGAGAGTATACTAAATAGAATTTCCAAGCATGTTGCTCTTTAGTGACCAGTGTATAGCCCACCAATCTTGATGAAGGCAGGTCGAAATACAGGTAAAGGAGTGACTCTGGACTTAAGCACAGCTCAATCCTTGCCCTTGCTCTAGCACTGCGAGAGGTGTGACCTTGTTTAAAGCACTTGATCTCTCCTGGATTGGGAACATATGTCTAAACATGCTGACAACATAGAACTGTTAGGACAATTAAATAATAGACCATGCATAAAATACTGGGCACATTACAGATGATCAATAAGTGTTAGCTATCGACCCCTGCTCCCTTCATGAATCATTTATATTTTATCAACCCACATCGCCTTCATTCTTACGCTCGAGTTATCTGCACTTCCTCTTCACTCAGGGCTCATATTCTTTGTTTCTTAGTTGTGTTATATGCCCCCTATGATAGCTTGTAATTTCTCTGTATTTGTGTGATTCCATTGTCATCCTTCAAGGCTTCCTTTCTAAGCCTCTAGGCTTTTCTCCTTTGTGTTACTACTTTTTTTCTTAGACTCTAACTTTCTCAGTTATGCATTTCTCCTGCTTCTGGGATATGTGCTCTATCACCAGTGGGACTCTTAATCTCAACTCTTTGCTTTTTTCTCCATTAATTTCTCAAAATACTCTTCCTCATTTCTCCTCTGTGGATTTCAGACAAAGCCGTCTTACTGATGTGTGTTCTGTTTGCTTCTCTACACAAGAGCAGCCTTCACCGTCCTCTTTATTTCTTGTATCTTGTACATTCCTGGCTTCTGCCTACCCTCTCCCGCAACTCCCAAGTGCTCTCACTGCCTCAACCTAAAATCTTCGGCCTTTATTTTGCCATTTCTTCCCAAAGGACGTTCACATCCTTCTTCAATCAGCCCATTATTTTTCTTTCTCTTTCATTTTTTTTTTCCTGAAACTCCTCCAGCTGAGTATATTTTTCCTTTCATGATGCGAAAGACTCAGAGGCAATTTGTATTGATATCTCTATTCACACCATAAGGGTAACATTTATTTTTGAGGCTGTGTAGCTCAGCTCTTGTCACTAAGGTGGAAAAACAAAACAAAACAAACACTTCTGTCTCCACCCTGAAATCTCTTTAATGAGTCCCTGCTCAGAATGACAGGGTGGGGCAGTGGAAAGTACACAGACCTGACCCAGTTTTGGGTTTAACTGTCACAGCCATGTGATGCTTGAGCAAGGGACTTCACCTGCTTCAACCTCAGTTTTCCCATCAATAAAATGAAGTAGCGGTGCAGTATAGGGGCTTTGGAAATGGACCGATCAGTGTCCAATTACTGGCTCACCTTACTAGCTATGCTATAAGAGCAATTGTAGGTCACCCACTTCCTCTCGATGGCAAGAGCTTCTTCATCCATGAAATAGTCAGGCAAATCTCAGCACTGAAGGGAGGATTCAGTAAGATTGTGTGTGTAAAATAACCCATGGCTTAGCCCTTCATAAGCAATCAGGACTGGAATTTATTATTATTGGGATACTATTAGCTTTCTTAGAAGTGGCATGGCCTCTTACATATGTCTGACTTTGCTCATGCTGCCCTCTCTACCCAGAGCGTCCTTTCACTTCCTTCTAAAGTCTCTTCCATGCCTCTTTTTTGGCATATTTTGCAAAGCCTTCTCCAATCACCCCATTTCGCTAAATAGAACCAGTCACTCCCCACTGTCTGTTCTCAGAGGACTCTGTCCGTGTTCTGTTTCTAGGTCTAATCACCTGATTTTGTAGCTGTCAGTTTATTTACACGTGCACTTCCTATACTTCAATCTGAACTGTGAGCTTCTGTAGAGCTAGACTATGCTTTTTCTCCTCAATCTCTCAGCACCAGACACAATGCCTAACAAATAGGGGGTGCTCAATATATATTTGCTACTAAATGGAAGAATCGATGAGGACAAATGGTAGGTGCTCACTGTCAGATTGTGATGAGTGAATGAATGAGGAAAAAACCCTGTTTCTATAATTAGGCCATATGGCAGGAGCATATGTTCAAGACGTCCAGGGAACCCCAGTGTGTAGGACCAGGTCAAAAATGACTCACCAGCCAATTTTGTTTGTTTCTTCCTACTTGTTTCCTAGTACAAAGTAGATTGGGCTTTTTTTTTTTTTTTTTTTTTTTTTTTTTTTTTTTTTTTTTTTCTTTAACCTCTAGAGTTGAATGGCTCCACATTAAAAGATAAGAACAATACAGGGCAGGAAGACTAGCAAGTCCATAGAACAATCTGTTTATTTGGCTCCCTTAAGTAGAAATTCCCAGACAATCTGAAGTTTTGACACCTTATCATCTTTCATTTTATTTCCTCATATTTGCACTTATTTTCTCATACTTACTCTTGCAAAAATGGCACAGGGAAACAATAAAGTATAATGTTGTTTCTGTTTCAAGTGAACTAAAATTACAAATGCCTCTCTACTTCCCTTTTCTTCGCTGACATTTTTGTGGGCAAGACTAACATCTACCTTATTACAATGTATCAGGCTTTTACCTGTTTCTGGGAATGTAATTTAATTTATGAAACACAACAGTTCAACTATTCACTCGATCAGCATTTATTGAATGCAAAGTGTGTTCTAGGTACCATATGATATAACAAGAATAATAAAAAGTGATGACTTGAAAGACAGTCCTAAAAGAGCAGTTGGAGTATTGGAATTTCAGTCTGCACCACCACCCTGTATAAGCCCTGTAATTTGGGACATGTCATGTGGACTCCCTGAGTCTCAGTTTGTGCATCTCAGAAATGAGCATGAAAAAGTTGCCTTCTTTCTATCTCACAGGGCAATTTTAAAGCTCAAATGAAATAGTGTACTCGAGAGCTTTGAAAACTGAAAAGTGTCATGGAATGGCACAGAATGACATTAAGAGTTTTGGGTTTTTATTTTTCACATTGGATATCATGAGACTCATTTTGAGGAAATTGGTGTAAATCAAGCGTGAGACTAGAAAATGAAAGCTGGTAAAATGAGCCCTGAGATGATTCCTTGAGCTCCAACTCTGGTGCAAATTAATCAGTTTGTCTCTGCTGTCTGGGACTCACTTTCCTTATCTTATAAAATGAGACAGCCAGAGAAGATAAGTGCAAAAGACCCTTCTAGCTCCGACAGCGTTCTTCTGTGGTTCTATGAAAATGACTTCTGCTGGCCTGAACTTTGTAGTAAGTTATGTTTAGAACTCCACACACCTGGAAAGGAAAGAGAGCAGGACAAGATTGAGTTCTTTAGGTCTGGGAACACAGTTGATGGATGAAGGACTCGAGAACAGACAAATTCCAATCTAAGGGCAGAGAAGGCTGAGTTCTAGGGCCACCTTTCCCTAAGCACCTTTCCCTTCATGAGTTCCTTGTGGTCCATTAAAAAAAAAAAAAAATTGAAGGCCAGGCACGGTGGCTCATGCTTATAATCTCAGCACTTTGGGAGGCCCAGGAGGGCGGATCATGAGGTCAGGAGATTGAGACCATCCTGGCTAACATGGTGAAACCCCATCTCTACTAAAAATACAAAATAAATAAATAAATAAATAAATTAGCCGGGCGTGGTGGCACGTGCCTGTAGTCCCAGCTACCCAGGAGGCTGAGGCAGGGGAATGCCTGTAGGTCCAGCTACCCCCAGGAGAACGCCTGAGGTCCAGCTACCCAGGAGGCTGAGGCAGGGGAATGCCTGTAGTCTCAGCTACCCAGGAGGCTGAGGCAGGAGCTGGAGGCTCCCAGTTACCCTGGAGGCAGAGATGGCAGTGAGCCAAGATCACGCCACTGCACTCCAGCCTGGGCGACAGAGTGAGACTCCATCTAAAAAAAAAAAAGCATTATGACTGTTTTGGAATAAAGATAAATATAATGCAAAATCTACTCTATATTTTTCTTTTAATATCAAAAATTTAAAACTTATTGTGGCCCTCTGAAAATATGGATTTTAAGCACTATGCCTACCATACCTAAAGGGTAAGTTGGCCTGTTAGGTTCTCCTAAAAGTAATGGTACATTTTATTCAAAGAATGTGTAGCCTGCCAGCCACTGAAGCTCTACTTTCTTCTAGAGCAGGGTTTCTCAGCCTCAGCACTGTTGACATATGTGCTGGACAATTATTTGCTGTACAGGCTTGTCCTGTCCATTGTAGGATGTTTAAGAGTATTTCTGGATTCTATTCACTAGATGCCGGTAGCATATCTGCCTTGATTGTAACAACCAAACCGTCTCTAGACATTGCCAAGCATCCCCTGGGAAGCAAAATAATCCTCATTTGAGAAGCATTATTCTAGAATGTTTTTTCTAGATTATGTTCTACTTTATGCTGAGCTTTCATGAACTTCTGGGGCAAGGACTCAATAATACACTTGGTAAAAACTGAAGTCATTACATAGACCTATAGGCTCTCTCTCATCTTGCTCTGGCTTTATTTTCTATATTCTTCCTGTCACCTATGTAGCTCCAGCCTCAATGACCTCTTTGCTGTACCTTGGACCTGCCAGGCACATTACTACTACTTAGGGTCTTCGAAATGGATCTTCCTGCTTCATGGAACATGCTTCCCTCAGATAATCCACTAGGATAACTTACTTACATTTTTCAATCTTGCTTTTAATATTACCTTTATAATGAGACCTAGACACCCTTTTTAAGATTACAGTCCTGTCCCTTGACATTCCTCTTTTCCATTCTCTGTCTCTTATTTTCTCCATAGATTTTTACATGGATTTTTACCTATGAAAATGTTCCATAGTTTATCACCTTCTAACATGCCATATGATTAATATTATGTAATTATTTACGTAATAAATTCTTTATTTGTATCTATCATTTATTGTCTTTCTCCTTCTGCTAGAATATAAACTCTACAAGGACAGGGATCTTTGTTTTGTTTATTTTCTTCATGGATGTATCCACAACTATGACATAGTGTCCAGGTGTTCAATACATGTGCACTGGATTGAATTGAATTGAATTGAGGGAGCTTCCTCTGTCCAGGAACTTATTTCTTCTTCTGATCCCAAACTTGCACCTCTGTGTCTCCCTTGTCATGAGATCATTACTTGAGACATGGTCCATGGACAAGTAGAGTTTTGTGTCACAATAGAGTTTTGTGTCTGCTCCTGACACCCTTTCACCCTTTGTGAACATATTTCTGTTTGTTTGTACCCCTCTGTTTCCCTTTTGTCCCTGGGCTGCCTGGAACAGCAGAGGGGAAACTTGGGTGCCCTGGGTTTTGAAACAGCTGATTCTTCACTTTCTATAGCTGTTCTATCTGTGAAAAGAAAGGATTCAAAAGAGAATTGGAAAAACCACGACCTTGTCATCTTTATGGACACAAAGAATGACCGAGAGAACAGAGGAGCCCTTTTCAATCTTCTTGTAGGGAATTATTTAGCACTGGAGCTGCTAAATACAAAGGCCAAGCTACGGGGTTATTATGTCCTGCTCTCAAAGCCAGCTGGGGAGAGGCAGCCAAGGAGTCTTTGCAACCAGGGCTGGCATGTGGGGACACCAGGAGCCCATGTCTTGCCGGAGAGACAGCTCTCGCTGACCCAGTTTTAGCACAACATCGCCTGACACAGCACTGCAATCCGCAACTTTAATAACTTGGTGACACACAAAGCAGTTTTGATGCAAAGTGGAGCTGACAGAGCAGCGGAGGGAAGGCTCTGCTTCTCACTGAGCTGCGTGGGGAATCCACTCAAGGTGACTGCAACCTTCGCAGCCTAGCGACAGTTTGAGTCTGCTCTTGCAAACAAGGAAGGCTGACTTGTTTTCCAGGAGGGCAGACACAGGGGCGGCAGACAGTGAGTGGAAGCTGCTTGGAAGGACTGGTTGATACAGCCTCTCCCTTACACTTTTGCACTATGTCCCTAATATCCCTGCTCTTCATCATCCCTTCTACCCCTGCCTTAATTCAGGCCTCTTTCACCTGGACTACTGTAGTAGCTGCATAATATTTTCCAGGCTTGTTTCCTCCACCTCATCTTGCTTATAGCCAATAGAGTAAACTCCCAAATGCATATCAATAATCATGTCACTTTCCACATCAAATCCTTCCATGGTCCCCAATTCCTGCAGAAAAAAAAAAATAATGCAAAACACTGTTTTCTGTGCTCAGTCTGTAAGCTACAGTTTTAGCTTCTCCCACTCAGTTCTGCATATTCCTCATCTCTTTTGGTCACTGCCACCTTTATAACCTCAAACTCCAGTTTTCTCTCTGCAAATTATTAAACATACATCATATTTTTCATTCCCTGATGTCCTGATATATTTACTCATGCAATGCCCACTTGAATGCTCCTATGCTGGGGGACTCTCTATCTTACGTGACAACCTTTTCTTATGTTGAACAGCTTGAAAACTCTGCTTGTGTTTTCTTATGAAACACAAACTCTGCTCCATAACTTTTATTTTCCCCTGCACCTGCTCTCTGGAGTCCTGCAGAAAATGTTCTGTCCCAGGACTCTCTTGTGAGAAGTGAATTTAGAAAAACATATCTTTTGAGCTTCTTATCTGTGCCAGAAGTTCCAGAGTCCTTTAACCATTTTTTTAAATGGTAAGTTTTCCCTCATCCCAGCCCATCCATTTCCCCTTTCTGCACCTACCTCATGTATTCAAGATTTTCCTTCGAAGCAACAAGGGAAAGTTGAATATTGTGCATTTGAAGGTGATCATAACAATTAGCAACATTAATAACAACATTAGCAACTGTTTCTTGCATGTGGAAAGGGATGTCTTGACCTAGATTGTGAGATTCGAGTGATTTGTATTAGAATATTACATCTATGGCAATAGGGGTACACAGAGTAAAACAGCCTTTGTCTGCCAGTGTTCCATAGTCTGGAGAGGGGTGGTCATTCTGTAAGCAGCAATTACAACTTAGTGTAATTAATCATGATGGGCCTATTTGAGCGTAAAAGAAGCATCCGTAACCGAGCACGAGGCAACTGGAAGGAGGCAAGCAATTGAGAAAAGCACTGCAGAGAAATCATTGTTGACACGGAGACTTGGGGGATAATAAGAATCACTCAGGGGAAGGGAGTGGGCAAGGACGTTCCAGGTGGCATTAACAAGAGCAAAGACACAGAGATAAGCCAGCACAGAGTAGTCAGTGACCTCAAAGGTTTTTCCGGTTCCTTTCCAGGGCAGTGTATATTAAGAGGTCGATCCTGTGTCCAAACTGCTGTTCAAATGGAGTTCCAGAAGGGAGAGATTACTGGGGCTTGAAATTGTCAGGACAATTTCCCTGGAGGTGGACAGTCTGGAGGTGGGCCTGGAAGGAAGAACACATTATGGATAGCAGAGAGGAGGGGAGATGGATATCTATATGCAAATATGTCCGCACACATACATCTGCTTCATATGCATTTAAACCTTAAATTGACTTTCACTTGCCTTCCACTTTGGTTTCCATGGTAACCCTGGCCACTTATTTTTCTTTTAACCTCCTTTTCATTGTTTCAGAATGAGGTGGGCTGCGTGAGGGTTAACCAGTCGGGGGAAGAGAAGAGAATTTAAAGCAATTATTTGGATTTTTTTTTTTTTAAGAAAACTGCCAACTTTGCAATTTAATGCAAACTGTTTCTGGTATATTTGCCCTGAAGGATGCTGTAGGGAGAAACAGGAGCCAGGATCCTTTTCGTCCCCTCCTCCCTGACTTCTATTATTATCGTGCACTTACTGCTAATACAGCATCTAAACTTGCAATCTCGGTAACTATGGCAATAAAATAGGTGAGATTCCCTTCCAGTATGACTTGAATTGTTAGGTCTTTGCAAAGAGCACGTGCGTTTGCAAAGGGGAGGAGGAAGATGCACTCTGGGGGAAAATAGTTATTTCAAGTCCCTGTAGGGAGTTGTCTATCAGTCCACATTCACATGGAGAATTATCACTGTCCCTGTGTCAGAGGATGCAGAAATAGGGTTGCAGCCTGGTGGTTGCAACGCACATTCAGAGCTAGCAAAACATGCCTGTGACAGCCTCTAGAGTGTGAAGGTCAGGGTTGCACTCAGCCTAAAAGAGATGGCAGGGAGGAGACAAGAGAAGAGGATCTAATCCAGGGGTCAGCAAACTTTCTCTGTAAAGGGCCGAAGAGTAAATATTTTAGGCTTTGAGGACCACACAGTCTCTGTTGAAACTATTCAACTCTGCTGTTGCAGCAAAAAAGCAGCTACAGACAAAATGTAAATGACTGGGCAGCCGGTGTTCCAATAAATTTTATTTATGGACACTGATGACTGAATGTGGAATAGTTTTTGCCTGTCATGAAATTGTGTTCTTCTTTTGATTTTTTCTCTCAACCCTTAAAAAATGTAAAAGACCTTGTCATTCATGCGCTGCAAAGAAACAGGTGGTGAGCTGGATTTGGCCTGTAGGCCACAGTTTTCAATTCCTCATTTAATCTGTGCAACCAACTGTGCATGATACACTAGTCGATTTTCTTATTATTATTACCTTTGTTAGTTTATCATTATTACTACATTATTGCTACATTAGTAGCATTAAATACTGCTACCGTTACTGACAGTGATTTTTATCATTCATTGTGTGTCGAGTACTATATTAAGCACTAAATATATAACCTTATTTAATCATCACCAAAAGCTATTTGATAAATAAGAAAAACAAGGCTCACAGATTGAGTTGTTCAAGGTCATATAGCTAGTAAGAATGTCTGACATTTAAATCCAGGATCTTTCCAATTGTTACAGACAAAGTATGACTTTTCTTCTCATCAACTATCCAGGCTTCTGACCTGGGAGAGTCTCTATGTCCACCAGATTCTCAAGCCCTATTCTCAGAGGGCTGGGCCATCAAATCTAATGGTGCACCTGTGGGATACGTCCCAGGACTTTCAAAAACTTCCCTATTGCAATGATTGCAATGACTCAATGTCCACAAGAATTCTCTTGGAACTGACTGATGCCAGCCTAGCTCCCAGGCCTCCCGATAAACCCTGTTGGTCCTAGCCTCTGACTTGCCCTTTGCCTTGGACTACATAAGGCCACATTCTCACTCACTGTCTCCTGACTACAGCTGTTCCCTTAGCATTCTAGCCTGCATCTACTACCTCTCCGGCTTGCCTTGCCGTTGTCTCCTCCTTGCCTTTGCTGATCTGCCTTGATGCTGACGGTTTAGCCCCGTCATCCATAGACATTTTTCACCATCCAGGGATTCTCAAGCTCCCACTCCCCATCTCCCACCTGCTCGAGTCTCTTTAAGGAGAAGTTCTGGGAACTGGAGAGCTCAGTGGGGAGAGACAAATACTCCAACGCTCTAGGGAGAGAATCACTGTCTTCTAATCTCCAAGGAATCAGGAAATTTTAATTATTCAGTAGAGTCATGGAGGGTAAAACTAGGAACCATAAGTAGAATTTATGAAGTGGCCAATTTCTCTCATACATGTCTTATTCTAGATCACTAAATATACCTTCTGCCATGGGCAACTGTGATACCATAGAGAGAAGATTGCCTGGGGATTTAGGGTTCTGGATTCAGGGTTTAGTCTCTTCCATTTTAATAGTTGGGCCCACTCTCCTATTGCTCTTTCAGCTTGAGCAAAGTGACTCTATGACTGTGAAATGTGAAGTTTGGCTGCAGCTGGCCTTGATTTTCTTGGCAGGTTGTGCGACCTTGGAAAAATCAGATTTCCTTCTCTGGGCCCTGCTTTTCCCATCTGTGTGGAGAAATCCTCTCCAGCTCCAGAGACTGCCGACTACAGCCCTTTCTGCTCATCTCCTGAGGAACAGGCACATCTGGTTCTTTGGATCCATTACCGTGCAAACTTTTAAGAGATTTTCTCTCCCTCTCAGTCCCTTGGAATTACTACAGCTCTTTCACTGGAAAGAGCATTAGCCAGGCCCTGTGCTAAGCAAATGCATTCAGCTTCTCCCTATCTGATTTCTCTTCTTCTCATTTGTCAGCAAAGGAGAAACCTCCCAGCTATTAATCAAACTCCTGGCTGTGGATAGCTTTAATTGCAGAAGCCATTGCTGGATGAGGAATGAACTTTTCCAAAGAAAGCCGCTGCTTCGCACAGAAGAGAAACAATTAATTACCTGCTTCTCTGGTCCCCAACAGGGATGCAGATGAACTAACGATATTGCTGCTGGCACTGACTTCTCCCTTCCCAAGGTGGAAGAGAGCTAATACAAACTCAGACAGCATTCATAAAGCTAGAACGCTCAAGCAGAAGTTTAGCTATAAAGCTCTCATGGGACCAAAAGTCAGCCTCTGTATGGCATCTTTACTTTAAGGTGGAGACTGACAAGCTCTATACTTTATCCAGGGGAGTGTCTGGGATGTGGCTAAAAGCCATATTCTCTGAGGAAGAATCTAGTGTAACAGAGATGTTGAATACAGTCAGGGAATGGGTGCAATTTTTTTTTTTTTTTTTTTTTTTAGAAAAGAGCCAGAATTAAAGAGATCAGATTTATTTTGTGTATCCCAATGGGCAGAATTAGAATTGTGGGTGGAATTTACAGTTTAATATAAAAAGACATATCTGGGACTTGCAATTGTATGCCTATGGAAAGGGATGCTTTTTCAAATGTAGTTAGTCTCTTGTCTCTAGAGATATTTAATAACCATTGAGGATGTTGTTAGAAAAATCTTTGTATTAGATGGGAGGTTTATTAAAATTGTCTTGGATAGGTAACTTCCCATCCTTAGGGTCCTTGTCTTACTACTATCTTTGGCTTACTTCAAAGCTTTCAATCTGGTAGATGATATAGGAGGAGTGGGTGGGAGGAAGGCAAACTGGCCTCAAGATTAAAGTCTGTTTGAAGTAAAGGCCATGTATTGGAAAACTATGAGAGCTAAAATTCGAATACTTTTTTTTTTAAGTCGTTAATTGCCACAGAGATATGATAGTTATGACATTCTCTTTGGAACTTGGTGCTAGAATCTATGTTGTTTTTCTCTATATCCACGGTAAGCTAACAGATAGATACCTGGCATAGGGAAAATGTTAACTCAGGTTTGAAAACCTTTGGATCAAGTAAAATTTAAACTTGTAGTTCTGGTATGAGTCCTGGGAAGCAACGTTTTACAGTTATAAAGAGAATGAACCTGAATTAGACTTCCCTGAGCCTAGAGCTTAACTCCTTATTTACTAGGTGAATAAATTTGGGCAGATGGCAGGAACTCAATGCCTCAGTTTCCTCATCTATAAAATGAAGCTACTTTCCTATACCCCATGGAAATGTCATGAAGACTTAATGAGGTGATAACTGCAAAGTATTTGCAACAGGAATTACAGCAGGTTATTTTTTCAGTACTTAAAATGTGCCAATAACTGTTCTGTGCATTTCACACATATTATTTATTTTAATTCTCATATGATATGAAAGAACTGAGAGGTTAACTGATGTACCTAAGGTAGCCTAGTACCCTGATGTACCTAGGACCCTGAGCCAATGCTGTTGATCACTGGTCACCTAAGGTTTGATCAGCATTGGCCATCATTTGTGTTTTACTGTCACTTCATCCTTTCTCTCAATAAATGCTAGCTTGTACTCTTTGCTCTCCTTCCTACCTCGGCTATAGGTATGACTGCATGTACTACCTCTCTACTGAGTTCCCAGAGCTCGGAGATCAACCTTGTTTGATTTCATAGTACTTTCTCTGTCAAGCGTTCTATGGCCTTTGCATTTAACAGATGCTGTTCAGATGCTGGCTGATAAATGAAATGATTCTCCCTTATTTAATGGAGCCATGCTGTATGGACAGTGGACTGTGGATCTGTGCTAAGGCTCCAATTTCTTTAGAGCACTGGATTAAAACCTTTCCTTGGTCAACTTTTTTCTTTTTCTTTATCTCATTTGTTGATCTATTGTTTATTTACAGGCAGAATGGCATGTTGAAAAACACCAGGGCTGTACTCGAATCATCCAGTCCTCAGGCATACAGAGGGTGTTAGCTTGGGTAAGTCACCTAACCTCTCTGGACTTTGGTTTTCTCATCTGTGATGTAAGCAAATGAAAACCAGTTTTTGAAGACTCATCAATGACATCGAGAAAGCTAATTATCTGGGGAATCTTTGGGGATGAATACTTTTCACATTTACTTGTCAATCTGCAAAACGCCCAAGGAGGAAATATGTGGTTTATTCTAACAAACCACTACAGTTCTTGTCAGTGACTGCCTCTCTTAATTCCCCTGGTTTGGGTTTGTTTATTTCAGTTCCTGGTAAGCCCGAGACTTCCATCTTTCACTGAATTATCTTTCATTGAAGTCAGAATGTAGTGAATCAGGTATGGGTGGAGAAGCGCTTAATGTCTTTATCGTTATCTTCGGTTACTTGAGCTATTTTAAAAATTATCTTTATTTTTTTTCTTTGCTTGAAGCATTTTTCAGTCTTTTTTTTTTTTTTTTTTTTTTTCTCTTTTCTTTTCTTTGCTGCCCTTTCTTCTCTGGCGTCTATCAGGCTGTCTCAACAGCTTCACATGGAAAACTTTGAAGTAAGTGAGCTTAAAAGAAGAACTGAAAACTCAGCCCGATGCCCCGAAGTCCCGTGGGCAGCCTAGCCACAGTAACTTGGTGGAACTCATTAGCGCAGGCCGTTCTGATCAGCGCCACAGAGGACGGAGAGGCAGGGGTTCCCGCCTTTGAGCCTCTGGAGCGCCTGCGCCTTCGCAGGGCTGCGCAGGGCTCTGGGAGCTGCGGCCACTGCTCACGCGCTCTCTCGCTCGCTCGCAGGGTGTGGGCAGCCCGGCGTGGACCCGGCTCTGCGCGCAGCCCATTGTGCAGCTGGCGCGGCCGCGCAAATGACATCTGAGCCTCCTTTCAAGTCGCCGGCTGCTTTCAAAAGGGGGCTTTGAAAGGGTGGGCTCCCCTGACTCCGCACTGGAGAACGGAACTCGGCTTTTTCGGGGAGGATGGCCTGGCACACGTGCCTGCCTCTGTGGCTCGCGCCTGCGTTTATGCGAGAATGAAAGGCAGACTTTGTCTGGTGTTCTTGCACACGGTTTCCATCCCTTTATTTACAGAAGAAATGTTCCGACTCCTGGAGTTCTCACTGGCCATTGGGAGATGAATGGGCTATTTGAAGTGAGAGCATTGAAGGTGTTTTGTTGGAATATATATATATAGATAGATAGATATAAATATGTGTGTGTGTGTGTGTGTGTGTGTGTGTATGTATATAATTTCCCCCCTCGCTTTCAAAACTCTGTGATAATCATTTTACTTAGGGAACCGATTGGGGTGAGGAAGAACATAAGAATACATGTAGAATTAAACAGGATGGTTCCAACCCCGTTGGAGGTTTGGAAATCCCATTTCTATTAGAAAAGGGAGAGAGTCGCAGCCACCAAACCTTTCTTTTTCTCCTTTGGCCCCGGGGATTTTTGGTCCCTACAGGAAAGGAGGTAGGAAGATTCAATGGTGAGAATGCAGACTCTGTAACCACACAGCTGGGGTCTGGATTTTCTGCAGTCACTTAACGTTGTAAAGGTGTCCAGCACATAGCAACCCTCCGGCCCTTTCCCTCAAGGATGCAGCGCCAGAGGGTGGACCTTAGCCTTTGTATTTTGTGCTTCCTCTGACTCCTGTTTTTGTTTTTTAGATCACATCATTGATTTATGATTGACATATTAGAAGCTGTACATATATAATGTATATCAGTGGTCCCCAACCTTTGTGGCACCAGGGACTGGTTTTGGGGAAGACAATTTTTCCATGGACTGGGGGGAGGGAAGGGGATGGTTCTGGGGATGATTCAAGCACATTGCATTCATTGTGCACTTTATTTCTATTATTATGACATTGTAATATATAATGAAATAATTATACAACTCACCCTAATGTAGAATCAATGGGAGCCTGAGCTTGTTTTCCTGCAACTAGACGGTCCCATCTGGAGGTGGTAGGAGACGGTGACAGATCATCAGGCATTAGATTCTCATAAGGAGTGCACAACCTAGATCCCTCCATGTGCAGTTTACAATAGGGTTCATGCTCTTATGAGAATCTAATGCCGCAGCTGATCTGACAGGAGGCAGAGCTCAGGTGGTAATGCGAGCAATGGAGAGTGACTGTAAATATAGATGGAGTTTTACTTGCTCGCTGGCCATTCACCTCCTGCTGTATGGCCTGGTTCCCAGCAGGCCACAGACCAGTACCAATCTGTGGTGGGGGTTGGGGAACCCCTGATGTGTGTGACTCGATGACTTTGGGGATAAGTATATAGGTGTGAAACCACCACCACCATCAATGGCATACAGATATCCATCACCTCCCAAAATTTTCTCCCACCCTTTTATTATTATTTGTGGTATGAAAACTTAGCATAATATCCACTCTCTTAGTAAAGTTTAAATATATAATACAATGTTGTTAGTTAGAGGATCTTATAATTTTCAGCAACATGGAGGGACCTGGAGGGCATTATGCTAAGTGAAATAAGCTTCTGAATCCTGTTTGAGTCACCCCTTCCTTGCACAAAGCCTGAATTTCTAACAGTTCACAGATCTCCAGTGCTTTCCTTCACACTGGCTGTCATTGTGGAGCTCGTCTTTGTTATACCCATCTTCATATTCTTACAGTAATATTCTTACATACTTTGATAAACCCAACTTTCTGAAAGTCACCCCTGTCATATTGAGCAGCTTCTGTTTTAGGAGCATGGTTTCCACCCATAGGACATCCATAGCCATTCAGCACTGTACTGGGTTAGAGAGAAAATGCCGGTACTCTGCTCCACGATGACTTATTTGGAAGGATGATTACTTATTCAAGGTTTCATAGGAGGATTATCAATGAGTCAGTATGATCCTGGAAAAGCATATTGACATAAACTTTCCCAGACAGGGAGTATAGATTTAATGCGACAGTCCTTGAGAAAGGTCTTAATATTCCTTTCTTACAAGAAAGTAGGATTTAAGGATCTCTATGAATTCTCAAGGCAGCACAGAAAGTAGTGAAGCCAGAATACAAGACATAGGTTTCTGACTTTAAGAGGATGCTGTTTCCATAATACCACGCATGGTGAGTTATCATCCCCTGCATATCCACTCCTTTTCCTCTCCGTTCCTGTCTAGAACTCTATATCTTGATTCTTTACCTCAAACTTTTATGCCTGGAATCCTTATCGGGCTGTGACAGGCATTCTTGGGCAGACAGCCCACTGGGCACCCTGCGATGAATAGTACAGTTCCCATTCTCACAAACAGGCCGTGTTGTGTACCAAAACCCTATTCCCTTTAGCAGGAGGAAACTGTTAATTATAGTCGCTCATGGGCCCTGTGTTCCAAAAAGACCCAGTGCATGTCTTTGTGTCTGGCCCAGCCCAGCAGAGAAAGGCTAAATTGTGTTTGAAAGCCTTACAAGGGGAAATTTAATTGAGGCATAAAATGTATACCTTTGATCTTCCCAGGACCTGTGGTTCTCCCATTACCTGCATCCTGTTTCTGATGACACAAGTAGGAATAAAGCCTACAGTGAGACCTGCTCCAAAGGCACCAAGCAGGATGTTATACTGCTACCCTCCCCTCCTTTTCACCAGGTCTAATGCTCTGCCTGTGTATATTTATCAGTGGGATACATTGGAAGCGGCCTCAAACTTGATCTCTGCATTCATTTTCCTGTCCTATAAAACAAGCCTGTGTCCTCAGCTTTCAAATATCTCTGTGAGATTTTCTACTCTTCCCTTCTAAAACTGCACACACTGTCCCAACATGCACCCCCAGTACAATTCTCTAATACCTATCCCAGACCCCAGCCTCAACTGCTTGACTCACTGATTTAACAGCTGGAGTTCAGTGTTTTAAAATATGTCTCTTTCACTCATTCACTCATTCATTCACTTACTTTGTCCTTCACTCATTTACCTATGCATTTCTTCAATCATTCACTCATCAATTTGTCCAATTTTTAGTCTTCAGGTGATTAGACCAAGGAGATTACAATTACTCTGGAAATATAAGGCTGGAGAGGGCTGAAACAGTGGTCTTTCTGCAAACCCTGAGAAGTGTTCATCCAGGGCTGGTGTGAAGTTCCAACGTAGTATAGACTCCAAGTCGGCTTAGCACAGTATAATAAAGTTAGGTTTGGGAGTGAAACAAAGACCTGTGTTTGAATCTCAGCATTGTTACTTAGCAACATATGACCCTGGGCAATATATATGACTGCTGTGAGCCTTGCTGTTTTCATTTATAAGAGGGAGGTGCTAATGTCTATCTTGCAGAATAATCTTGGGAAAAGGGGTAATGTGTATAAGTACTTAGCACGGGGCCTGGTACACCATTGCTATGGTTGGCATTGTCATTAGTATGACTGCTACAGCTGTTCATTCGTGAAGGGAAAAGTTGGTGGAGACCCATCTGGATAGCAGATGAGGTCCTCCATCCTCTGGGAAATCACAGATACTCTGTTGCTCTTATGAGCTAAAACCTGGAAAATGGGCTTTTCTTGAGGTAGCCTTAAGCAGGAACTGAAACTGCTGGTGCTTTCAATTTCTCCTTCATCAGCCCCTGTAGGGGAGCTGGAAGGTCATGTCTACAGGACAGTGGGGGTGATATCTGGAAAGCGAGAAAAACAGGTGAGAGTGTGCATGATGGCAGCAACATATGACCAGGTCAGTATTGTCCCACTTCCTGCCCTCCATCGTGGGATGCAGTCCCTACTTAAACAGTTTTATTCATTGATCATTCACTCATCTATCTGTTTGGATCATATTTATGTTTGACCTTCTAAGCTCTGGGCAAGCTACAGGGGGTCTGGACAGGTTTGCCCTAAGTTATCCCCTTTCTGTTACTGTATTTCTTAGTTTTAAATATCATTATTATATTAGTCTGTTTTCACGCAGTTGATAAAAACATACCCAAGACTGGATAATTTACCAAAAGAAGAGGTTTAATTGGATATACAGTTCCATGTGGCTGGGAAAGCCTCACAGTCATGGTGGAAGGCAAGGAGAAGCAAGTCACATCTTACATGCATGGCAGCAAGCAAAGAGAGCTTGTGCAGGAAAACTCCCTGATGATAACCATCAGATCTCATGAGACTTACTTACTATTATGAAAACAGCTTGGGAAAGACCTGCCGCCATGATTCAATTACCTCCCACTGGGTCCCTCCCACCACATGTGGGAATTATGGAAGTTACAATACAAGATGAAATTTGGCTAGGGACACAGCCAAACCATATCAGTGATGATGATGATGATTTTTTAGATAGAGTCTCATTGTCACCCAGGCTGGAGTGCAGTGGTTGGTGCAATCTCAGCTCACTTCAAACTCTGCCTCCCAGGCTCAAGTAATCTTCCCATCACTGCCTCCCAAGTAGCCGCAACCACAGACACATGCCACCAAAACCAGTTAATTTTTTTTTTCTAGTAGAAATGAGGTTTCACCATATTGTGTAGGTTGGTCTTGAACTCTTGAACTCAAGCAATCTGCCTGCCTCAGCCTCCCAAAGTGCTGGGATTACAGGCATGAGCCACTGCTTCCAGCCTAATGTTTTATTATTATCTCTTTTTTTCTCCTCTGAAGAAGCTCTCCTCTATTCAGGTACATCCTTTGAGGAAATCCAATTTGTAAAATAGATAAGGGGTTTGCTATAGTTGAAGTGAAAGCTGAACTCATGAAGCCTGCCTATTCAGGCTCTTCTAGTTCTGTTGCCCTCCCCTGTGCAGCCTTCCAGGGATTCTTAATTCCTCCCTCTAGTACAGAAATTAAATAATTGAAGACATCACGAGGCTGTTAACAATGCACAAAGCAACCCAGTTTCATCAGAAGGTTGAAATATCAACTGTTTGCACCAACATGTTCAACAGCAGGGATTGGTAAATTTATCAACTACACAAACAGGTCAGTTTTGATGGAAAGAGCATGGGGTGTGGGATATGGGATGCAGGAGGCATAAGGAAGGCAGGGGGAAGTATGCTGTCACACCTCTTGTCTTACTGAATTGTCGGATAATCCTGTGATTTTTAGGAAAGTATCATCACCACCATCAGTGTTCTCACTTTATGGACTAGCTAACTGCAGCTCAGAGGAGTCACCCAGCTGAGAGGTGACCAGGCTGCAATTTGCATTCTGGTCTTTGAACTCTTCCTCCCATAAACACTGCAGGGCTTTGCATGCCTCCCTGCTCTCCTCCATGAATGTTGTATCAGCTATCTTTCCTCTCCAAGTATGGGAGGAGGCATGACCCTAAGAATGTGCTCCCTGCCTATCAAAATGGCCACTTCCCCTTCCCTTCCTGCTCATTATCCCCTTATCTTCATCTGTGACTGACAGATTAGTTAGTGTGTGTTTCAGGAAGATAAATGTCTCTCAGATCTGACAGAGCTGCCTCATCTTGGGAGGAAAGCTTACAATGTCCTTACTAGATCTAATCAGACAGGAAGATTCGAAGAGTGTGACCTTCCTCTTCCCTCAGCCTTCAAGGGTGAGGCTACAAAAGGTAGAGCCAACTGTGACTGAGGAGGGAGCTTCCAGAACCAGGGCCAATCACCTCCTTAGCCACCTGCAACTTGGAGTCAGGCAAGCTGGGATTTATTATCTGAGGCTGCTTTCCTTATCTTTCCCTCATAACCCTCCTTTCAAGTAAAAAAATAATCTGTGCAAAAGGAAAGGAAAATTATGGTTTACCAGCAGTCAATGGCAAGGGCAACTAGCCCATCTAATGAGTGTTAACTTACACTGTGCCATAGGGAACTTCCCATTTAGACTTGGAAGTGCATGAAAATCTCCAAAGAAAAGGAGTCACAGATGGTGGAATCTCTCCTTGTCATTTGAGCAGTATTTTGCAGTTAAAAAAAAAAAAAACTTTACTGTACATTATCTCATTTGATCCTCACAATAATTCTCTCAGGCAATACAGAGATTTTCAGTCCTATTTTACAGAGGGAGAAACTGAGGCTTATAGCGACAATATGACTTGTCTAAAATCACATAACTGTAAAGTGGCAGAACCAAAACTTAAATTGAGCTCTTCTGACTCAGGTGTAGGAATATTACTAGACTCATCAGTGCTCAATTTTAGGAGAGTAATCACCTCTGTGGTCCTGAGATTTACATTTGCTAAGGATGGAGTTTTGAGGTTAAGTTTCTTGTAGGTTTCTTTAGTGAATTTAATAGAAATTTAACAGAACTAAAATTTAATAGAACAGGACATGGCATTTTTGAAGGAATTAAAGGTGTTTGTTTTTTTGTTCGTTTGTTTTTTTTTTTTTTTGCAAACTAACCACCTCATCTCCAACATGTTGTCTCAGTTTACCATAGGGGAACAGAAAATAGCACATGCATTTTGGAGAAGATCATGGTCACATTTATACAGAGTAAAATTTTAAACTTTGAGGAAAACTGAAGGTAGTCAAACTTTCTGGGGAAATAGTTTCTCATAAGACAATCTCCTGAAAGTGAAAAGGAATTCAATACGTTGGCAGGTGGGTTGGGGCAGAAGAGAGGTATAGGAGAAAAATAAAGAGTTTACGCTAGTGAGAAATGATGTCACCAAACTCAAATGCCATTTTCCTTACTACATTTTAGAAGTGCCCTCTGTGAATGTGGTGCTACTTCAGTGCTCTAGGACCCCCAGCTCCTCTCCCACCCATTACCAAGTATATGTATCAGCACCAGATTAGTCTCAAAGTGTGGCTCTGGACACGTCATTAATGACCCTGCATGTACACTCTCCATGGCTCCCATTGCTGCTGGATAAAGTTAAAACATCTTAGCTGAGTATTTAAGGGACTTAACATCTTGGCTCTAATTAACCTTCCCAACTTTATCTCCTAGAACTGCCATTCTTCACGCAAAGCTGCTCTTCTTCTTTCCCCTCCCCTTACCCACCTTTACCACTTTGTTGTCATCCGTATCCTCACATCAAGGAATCCTAGCCTACTTCTGCTTTTTGTCTCCTCTATCCACATACCTGGGGTGACCGGAGGCCTGCGTGCAGCTCAGTCCCAAGCTATTTGATGCATCACAAAGTGAACAAGAGGCAGAATGGCAAACAGAGCATTCTGTATCTAGTAAGGTTATATGCTTGGCCCCTTATGACCCAGCTCTTGAGCACTTGTATTTTCCTAAGAGGAAGACCCTCACCTGGGGCCCCAGATGTCATCCCTGGGTCTTTCTCTAAATTACCTGCCCGGCTTGATGTACTGCAGGACTGAGCCTCACTTGGTGTCCCAGAGTCCTGTCTCCTGTTTCCAGTGGATCAAATTCCTCCTCTGGAATACTAGACACTGATTAGTAAGTGCTAATTGCCTACTTATTCTCCTAATACTGACTCTTTTTTTTTTTTTTTTTTTTTTTTTTTTTTTGAGACAGAGTCTCACTCTCTTGCCCCGGCTGGAATGCAGTGGTGAGATCTCAGCACACTGCAACCTCCGTCTCCTGAGTTCAAGTGATTCTTGTGCCTCAGCCACCCAGGTAGCTAAGATTACAGGTGCTCACCACCACACCCAACTAATTTTTGTGTTTTTAGTAGAGGTGGGATTTCACCATATTGGCAAGGCTGGTCTCAAACGCCTGGCCTTATGTGATCCACCTGCCTCGACCTCCCCAACGTGCTGAGATTACACACGTGAGCCACCGTGCCTGGCCCCTGACTTCTTTTTGAATACCCTACTGCTGTTTTCTAACAGTTAGCAGATTCTCTCCAGATTGCGTCTCTCTGTCCACATAGCCTCTCTCTAAGGTTAAACATTTCTGCTTCCCTACCAGTTGTTGGCTGCTGACTAACTATCCAAACTCAGTGTCCCAACCTGCTGCATTGGACTTTAGCTCACTGTTGGTATCAGTCTAAAAGCCATCCTTCTGTGAAGTTTTCCCTGTTCTTAGTCATAGCTGATTTTTCCCTCCATGCTACTTTCTTGGCAGAACTATCACCACCTGGAAATATGGTCAAATGCAGTGGTGAGATGCTGAATACTTGTGCAGGAAATAAACAGCCCTCATATATGCTGTTTGTTGTTTCCTTAGTATAAATATCCCCACTGTGGTTGATCTTAAGCTACTACCCTAGTTGGAAAAGAGAGGCACAATAGGCTGTCACCAGCTAGTATGAACTGGCCCCAGTACCACCTCCTGGTTATATGTGTCCTAATCTCATCTCCCATTCTGTCTTTTACTGTATTATAGCCACACTGGACTTTTGTCACTCTTGAATGTGAAATATTCTCACACAGCATCTTAGCCCTCTTTTATGCTGCTAATAAAGACATACTTGAGACTGGGTAGTTTATAAAGGAAAGAGGTTTACTTGACTCACAGCTCCACATGGCTGGGGAGGCCTCACAAGCATGGCAGACAAAGGAGAAGCAAAGTCATGTCTTACATGGCAACAGGCAAGAGAGAGTGTACAGGGGAACTCCCCTTTATAAAACCATCAGATCCCACGAGACTTATTCACTATCACGAGAATGGCATGGGAAGGACCTGCCCCCATGATTCAATTACCTGTCACAAGGTCCCTCCCACAACATGTGGGAATTATAAGAGCTCCAATTCAAGATGAGATTTGGGTGGGGACATAGCCAAATTGTATCACACAGCTCTGGGCATTTGCAAATGGCATTCCTCTGTCAGTCACATTCTGCTTGCCTAATGCCCTAAGTCCTTACCTTTTATCTGTCTAACATTCATTCTTCTACCTCTGCTTGAATATCATTTCTGCCCTGGCTAAATATCACTTTCACTAGGAAATCTTCATCACTCCTCCCAGACTGGGTTAAGTAACGCTGTTGTCTTGATACCTCTTTGTATAGTTAAAATTTGACTGTGTTTTTAAGGGCTGTGTTCCCACGAGACTGCAGGCTCCAAGAGGCAGGTATCATGCTTGTTTTGTTTCCCACCATATTTCTAGCCACTCACTCTGTGATTGACACGTAGTGAACTCTCAAGCTTATGGGATGATAAGCTTTTGCTTACTCTAAAGAATGGATATGCTTTTTCTTCATAGATACTGGACAACAAGTAACAAATTATGTTTTCTTTTTCACTTCAGCAGAAAGGATGCTCAATGCTGATTTTACTGTTTATATTTAATAATTTTTTAATGGTAGACATTGCATATCTAGGTTCCAGTACTTTTTACTTTGGTCTAGATCTTCTATTTTGCCTGTATTTGTAGTTTTCCATTTCATTGTAGATATTATCGAAAGCTGCCTCAAATTTGCTGGATTACAAAGTAGAATAGAGACAAGCAGTTCCTCGCCATTGTCTGTTTGTTTCACTATGGAGCAAACAGTCTCACACTGCCCTAAAACAGGACCTCACATTGAGCCTTGAAACAGAAATAAATAAAGTGAAAGGATTAGGACGTAATGTTTAGAATCACAGAGACCTCTGTTAGCACTGCAGTTTGTCACCAGTTTGCAATGTGACACCAGGCAAATTCACTGTCTTCTCTGGTTTGAAGTTTCTTTATCTGTTACATGGAGGTGATAATGTATTCCTCACAGGATAGTTATGAAGATTAAATTAAATAATGTGTGTGAAATGCTTAGCACAGTTCGTAGCACTTGGCAAGTGCTCAATAAATGGCAGGTATGATTACAAATAATGCTATTGAAGAAGACATGTGTCACGGTAGCATTATGAATCAGAGGTTTGGCAATAATAGCCCCCTTATCTGCAGCAGCACCTTTTATCTTCTCCCATCCCTCCAGTGATGCCCCTTGCCCCACCCATCTCTAAACATCACAAAAAATACCAGTGTTTTGTGCCCAATTTGCTAAGAGTACATCACTAATTCCCCAAGGATAATGCTTGCTTGAAATCCCCCTAATTTCATTTGCTGGGAAAGAAATTCAGCAAACTGAAGAAAATGCAATTTGGTACATTACATCAATTTATTGCCACCTCACTTTGCCCAATTTGTGCAGGAAATAACAGGTAAAGACATGGAAAGCAAGTTATAGCATGTTTAAGATTCGACAAGACCTAAAAGCAGGCTTATACTTTGGCCAGTTTCAGCTGCAACCCCTGCACCTCCATCTGTCTGATCACAGCCTGGCATGCGTAGCCTCCACTTACTGACCAGGAACTCCATGTCAGCCTATTTGGGGCTCCAAGGAATGACACAAAGTGAGCCCATTTCATGGCTTTCCCAAGTGAGTATTTTGAATAAATCTGACAAAATTGCTGGATTTGCTTCAGTCTTTCTCATCAGTTTGGTGTGTGTTTATTCTCAGCATTATGTATCAGCTGCTCTGCATGGAATGTTGTCATAGGCAACATCTCACTCATGAGTGATGTGTATCAATCTTCGATTCCAGACACATTGATTTTCACCTAGACCCTTAAATGCTGTGGCTCCCCATACTAACTTCCCTTTGCTTGTAACTTTCCCTTGGCTTGAAATGCCTTCTATTTTTCTCTGAGATCCAAATCAAGAGTTATCATTTTAGTTAAGATGGAGCTAACAATCAAAAGACACAATTTGTTCATTCTTCTATCTATTCTTTCTTCTAGTGAATGTTTATTAAATATGTTCTGTGTTATCAGCCACAGTGTTTGATGATGGACATACAAATATCCATGAAACGACATAGTCACTGGCCACAGGGGCTTGTTTGTTTTACTAAGTGATACTAACAATAAATAAAATGGAGGAGAATATAATAGTGTTTATTATTTATGGACCACCTGGAACACCCATTACACATCAGACACATTAAAAGTTCCTTATGTCACCTAATTCTGCAAAAAGTTTGATAAGCAGATATGATCCTTCATTTTTTATATATGGAAACTGAATTTTACAGTTCTTTAATTTACCCAATGTTTATCACTGAAATCAGAGACCAGGTCTGTATGTCTAGGAAGTTCATATTTTCCCACTGTGCTACCTCACTGACTGCAGAGCATCCTATATATATCATTGCTTGCTATAACGGTCACTTGACTTAAAGGATCTTTGCAAGCTGTTGAAACCCAGACATGCACAAAGAATCACAAACAGGAGCTGAAGATTTTGAGTATATAGGAGGCATGAATTAAGTACCATCAATCACTGGTATAGGGAAAACCAGCATTTGGGATGGCCTGTGTCAGAGTCAAATGCAGAAGTCAAGGCCAGAGAGTGGTGGGCACCAGATTCTAAGGACCTGCCCAATGCCTGGTTCAGTCTTGATAAGAAGGCAAGGGACAGGAATTAGGGACAACTCTTGGCAGTTCTGGAAGAATTTGTGTGGGTGATGTCTTATAGTCTAGGAGGTCCTGTGAAGTTCTTTGATCTGCCTCCTAGCACCCTCTGTCCCCATCATGTCTTTCTTTTAGCTCTTTGTTGGTTTTGCAAGGTACAGTTCTCTTGAGGCTGCATGTAACCAACATAAGTTTTCTGGACTAGTCTCTTGAGCCAGGCAATGCCATTAAAAGTTTCTTGGAAGAGAGCACGACTGAGAGTACAGGAGCCATAAAAGTCTCTGTCATTGTCACCCTACTTTGGGCAAGTCATATTTTTCCTTCTTAATTTTACTTTCCTCATTTAAAACTGTGTACAGATGACTATGAAATGTTTGCAGGTGAACGCAAGTGACTGCTAACAGCAGTTGACTCTGGGGAGAGCACTTTGAGGGCTGAGGGAAGACAGGATACTTCTTTCTTTACAGCATTTTAAATGGTTTGCATATTAGCACATTGATATATATACACACACTATATGTGCACACACAAATGTATATACACCATATATACATATATAAAGATACATATACATACATATATATATATATAATTGTAATTATCACTTATTACATTCCAGACACTGACTGTAGAGCGTTTACCTATCAATCAAAGGATTTGCCTCCACAGTAGACAATGTGCTCTCAGATGCTAAAGATGGAGTCTTGGTCACCTGTGTTTACCTGAAAACTAACATAGCATCTGGCACATGGTAAATGTTAAATAAATGTTTGTCAAACTGCTTACTTTTGAGAAATAAATTAATATGTAGAAAAGAATGTTAAATTAAGCAACCTTCTGAGATGGACCTCCGAAGTTCGGGTATCTGTATATTAAACATGCGCCCCAAGAGGATTTGAGTATCTGTGACTATCTTGCTCCCTAGTCCAGAATGTTAGGATCTGTGGTCTTGGAAGTCAGAGCCAGTATCACAGACCAGCAGCAGCAACTGTCCATTGGGATTCTGGGATGGAAACTGTTTTCTTTATGTTTTCTGACCTTTGCTACAGGTTACAGGTTGAAGGCTTGAAGGTTTCCAGGTGTTTGTAGCAGAAGATTAAGGCAAAGATCAAGAGAGGATCTTGTTCCGAAGAAGGCAAGCAGCAAATGTGGCAGGTGAAGACTTCAAAAAAATTCTTACATACCAAGACTTTCCTTTAGGCGCTGGGCAGGAGTTAGTGCTGTAGGGGGTGACTTCCTCCTAGGAGCCAGCCTGTCGACTTCCAGGCCTTTTTTGTGTGACATCTGCTCTAGCAGCCAGGAGCTGGGTCACAAGGTTCCTTTTTGTCTTGCTTCTGTGCAGGGTGGTCCAGAGGCGATAGGAAGAGGAACAAGGGAGGGAGAATACTGTGTATGCAGAGTTTAAGTGATGTCTTCAGGGCTTGGAAAAAAATGTAATTCTGTTTGAGCAGTTTGCAGGCAGTTTTGCAACTCATCCCCCTGAATTAGGGACCAAATGAAGTCATTAGGCCCTAATCAAAAGCAGCTAATCAGGAGTCAGTGGGAGCTCTACCAATTAATCGCCGCTGGAACCCAACGAGCTGAAGTACCCAAGGCTGGATGAATAAAAGTAATGAAATTAGTATCAGAGCTGTGCAGTACTGCACAACTTCAAGAACAGGTTATGGGCTGCTCAGCTCTTCCTGCCATATCACAAATAAAGGCTCATTGTCAAAACATAGATGAGTTGGGAAGCAGCTTTCGAGCTTGCCCTGCGCTTTTGGTAAGTCAAGATGTGTGTAAGCCAGAGTCAAAAGTGGAATCATGAAAAAAACAGATGAAAGTTGATTTTGTAAGGCGTGATAATATGACCAAAATATCTCTTTCACAGCTTGTGAATAATTTATATCCAGATTCTTTGTTGATGTCCTATTCTTTATTCTTTCGCCTGAATTGCAAAGACAAGAGGTTGTTTCAGGTGAGTCTCTTGTCCTGTACTCAACACTGCACCTGGTGCAAGGTAACTGCTAAATAAATAATATTTATTTAATTAATTCAGGGCAGAGAAAAAAATGTGAACTGAGACTTTTTTTTTCTTTTTTTTAATTATACTTTAAGTTCTAGGGTACATGTGCACAACGTGCAGGTTTGTTACATATGTGTACATGTGCCATGTTGGTGTGCTGCACCCATTAACTCATCATTTACATTAGGTATATCTCCTAATGCTATCCCTCCCCCGACCCCCCCTCCCCACAATAGGACCCGGTGTGTGATGTTCCCCTTCTTGTGTCCAAGTGATCTCAGTGTTCAATTCCCACCTATGAGTGAGAACATGCAGTATTTGGTTTTCTGTTCTTGTGATAGTTTGCTGAGAATGATGGTTTCCAGCTGCATCCATGTCTCTATAAAGGACATGAACTCGTCCTTTTTTATGGCTGCATAGTATTCCATAGTGTATATGTGCCACATTTTCTTTTGTTTTTTTCATTCTTATACTTTAAGATCTAGGGTACATGTGC
The DNA here is from genome assembly GCF_024542745.1 of Macaca thibetana thibetana. Lineage (NCBI taxonomy): Eukaryota > Metazoa > Chordata > Mammalia > Primates > Cercopithecidae > Macaca > Macaca thibetana. The sequence goes on along the minus strand of NC_065592.1, from coordinate 22,036,100 downwards.
ACAACGTGCAGGTTTGTTACATATGTATACTTGTACCACGTTGGTGTGCTGCACACATCAACTTGTCAGCACCCATCAACTCGTCATTTACATCAGGTATAACCCCCAATGCAATCCCTCCCCTCTCCCCGCTCCCCATGATAGGCCCCGGTGTGTGATGCTCCCCTTCCCGAGTCCAAGTGATCTGATTGTTCAGTTCCCACCTATGAGTGAGAACATGCGGTGTTTGGTTTTCTGGTCTTGTGATAGTTTGCTGAGAATGATGGTTTCCAGCTGCATCCATGTCCCTACAAAGGACACAAACTCATCCTTTTTTATGGCTGCATAGTATTCCATGGTGTATAAGTGCCACATTTTCTTAATCCAGTCTGTCACTGATGGACATTTGGGTTGATTCCAAGTCTTTGCTATTGTGAATAGTGCCGCAATAAACATACATGTGCATGTGTCTTTATAGCAGCATGACTAATAATCCTTTGGGTATATCCCCAGTAATGGGATGGCTGGGTCATATGGTATTTCTAGTTCTAGATCCTTGAGGAACCACCACACTGTTTTTCACAATGGTTGAACTAGTTTACAGTCCCACCAACAGTGTAGAAGTGTTCCCATTTCTCCACATCCTATCCAGCACGTGTTGTTTCCTGATTTTTTAATGATTGCCATTCTAACTGGTGTGAGATGGTATCTCATTGTGGTTTTGATTTGCATTTTTCTGATGGCGAGTGATGACGAGCATTTTTTCATGTGTCTGTTGACTGTATGAATGTCTTCTTTTGAGACGTGTCCGTTCATATCCTTTGCCCACTTTTTGATGGGGTTGTTTGTTTTTTTCTTGTAAATTTGATTGAGTTCTTTATAGGTTCTGGAGATTAGCCCTTTGTCAGATGAGTAGATTGCAAAAATTTTCTCCCATTCTGTAGGTTGCCTGTTCACTCTGATGGTAGTTTCTTTTGCTGTGCAGAAGCTCTTTAGTTTAATTAGATCCCATTTGTCAATTTTGGCTTCTGTTGCCATTGCTTTTGGTGTTTTAGACATGAAGTCCTTGCCCATGCCTATGTCCTGAATGGTATTACCTAGGTTTTCTTCTAGGGTTTTTATGGTTTTAGGCCTAACATTTAAGTCTCTATTCCATCTTAAATTTATTTTCATATAAGGAGTAAGGAAAGGATCCAGTTTCAGCTTTCTACTTATGGCTAGCCAATTTTCCCAGCACCATTTATTACATAGGGAATCCTTTCCCCATTTCTTGTTTTTCTCAGGTTTGTCGAAGATCAGATGGCTGTAGATGTGTGGTATTATTTCTGAGGGTTCTGTTCTGTTCCATTGGTCTATATCTCTGTTTTGGTACCAGTACCATGCTGTTTTGGTTACTGTAGCCTTGTAGTATAGTTTGAAGTCAGGTAGCATGATGCCTCCAGCTTTGTTCTTTTGACTTAGGATTGTCTTGGCAATGTGGGGTCTTTTTTGGTTCCATATGAAGTTCAAAGCAGTTTTGTCCAGTTCTGTGAAGAAAGTCATTGGTAGCTTAATGGGGATGGTGTTGAATCTATAAATTACCTTGGGCAGTATGGCCATTTTCACAATATTGATTCTTCTTATCCTTGAGCATGGTATGTTCTTCCATTTGTTTGTGTCCTCTTTTATTTCACTGAGTTCTCCTTTAACAGATCCTTTACATCCCTTGTAAGTTGGATTCCTAGGTATTTTATTCTCTTCGAAGCTATTGTGAATGGGAGTTCATTCATGATTTGGCTCTCTGTTTGTCTGTTACTGGTGTATAAGAATGCTTGTGATTTTTGCACATTGATTTTGTATCCTGAGACTTTGCTGAAGTTGCTTATCAGCTTTAAGGAGATTTTGGGCTGAGACAGTGGGGTTTTCTAAATATACAATCATGTTATCTGCAAACAGGGACAATATGACTTTGTCTTTTCCTAACTGAATACCCTTTATTTCTTTCTCTTGCCTGATTACCCTACCCAGAACTTCCGAAGAACTGAGATTTTTTTTAATTCCGAATTTTGCACACCTTTTCCTATACCACTTAGGCAGAAAGATTCAGATACCCTTTTCTAATCAAAATAACAGTTTTTACCTGTTAGCAGTTTTTGGTCTAGAAATGTTCACATACTTTGGATTACAGCTTTAAGATCTTAGAAAACAGAACCTCATGTCCAAAATTTAATTTCACAGGTGAAGAGACAAGGGCCAGGGAGTGAGAGGAATTTGTCTTAGGTCCCCCAGCAAATTTGTGGCAGAGATAAGACTAGAGCTGACGTCCTGACTCAAGGTTCAAATGTTTCCCTCAGCACCTGGCCCTTTGCTTTTAGTATTAGCAGTCATCCTTTTTATTTTATTTTATATTAACTTTAGGGATACATGTGCAAGATGTGTAGGTTTGTTACGTAAGTAAATGTGTGCCATGGTGGTTTGCTGCACCTGTCAATCTGTCATCTAGATATTAAGCCTAGCATGCATTAGCTATTTTTCCTCATGCTCTCCCTCTCCCCACCCCCCATTCACCCAAAAACAGGCCCCAGTGTGTGTTGTTGTCTGCCCTGTGTCCATGTGTTCAGCTCCCACTTAGAAGTGAGAACATGTGGTGTCTGGTTTTCTGTTTCTGTGTTAGTTTGCTGAGTAAAATGGTTTCGAGCTCCATCCTTGTCCCTGCAAAGGACATGACCTTGTGCCTTTTTAAGCAGCCAGCCTTATTAAGTATTATCTTTTTGTCCTCTGAGATTTCTAGAGCTATTAGTCTGTCTAAATTGAGGCCAATTAAAGAATTGCAATGGTGTTTCTAGAGTCTGTTGGTGGCCAGGACAGTTAGTCTGGGACACGAGGGAGTCAAGAGCCATCTCGGGCAGAGGGATTGTCTGCACTAGGACATTTGTGTTAAAAAGAGAGGACTTGTTTGTTTATGGGAAGATTTCCATAAAGATGATCTTCTGAGTGAAGGCTGGACTTTAAGATGAAATGAGAGACAGTATTGGTGGAAGAAGAGAACTTAAGGTCAGAAGTTTTGTGTGTGTGTGTGTGTGTGTGTGTGTGCTTATGCATGAATATGTTTTATTTATTATATTCTATGTGTGATTTTGTATTTGAAAGTAGATGCTTGATTCTACCACAATTAAAAAAAAGGATATGCTTAGATTTGTCTGTAATATGTGGGTATGGAGAAGTTCATTTGAACATGGGCATTTTTGTGTGTCCAGGATCCATCAACAGCCTCCTTAGAGGTGTCATATGTGCAGGGAATACTGAGAGAGTGCATTAGTCTACATGTTTATATATATATATATTTTCTTTTTGTGTGTGTGTTGTTTTCCTAGATTTCTCTCTTGCATGTTTGTGGGTATGAGAGTCTGTTAGTATTAATATGTGAATGGGTGTGTGCTATTTGTACAGGGAGGATGATTTAGGCAAGGATTTGAAAGTGTGCATTTAGAAATTGAGGGCATCTCTGTGTTATGTGTGTGTGTGTGTTTGTGTGTGCTTTTCAGAATGGTTTATTATCTTTGTGTGTATTTGCAAGGAGAAGGGGAATTCAGTGTATTTCTATGTGTTTGTGTGCTTGTCTGTGAACGGTATGTTTTGCAGAGGTGTACTTTGTATGTTTGACAGTTAGGCAAACATATAATTTATCATCCAAATGGGGATATGTTTGAGAATGAAATATATGTGTGTGTGAAAGGATGTATTTGAATGTACTTTTAAAAATGCATTTAATTTTGTATGTGTTCTTTGAATGTACTTTTAAAAATGCATTTAATTTTGTATGTGCTATTGGTGTCAGGAATTAATAAGAAGAACGGAAGTACAGGAGATGTCATTAAATTATATAGATCTCTCTTAGACTATAGCCTTTAAACAGGGACATTAATAGAATTAACAGGTAAGAACAGGTCGGCCCCAAAGATAAAGTGTGTGTGTGTGTGTGTGTGTGTGTGTGTGTGTGTGTGTGTGTGTGTGTTACCAGATCAATGAACTGAGAAAAGAGGTCATACATATCTTGTGCTGACAAAAACCCATATGGTTAAAAAAAATCAGCACAGTAAGTAAGGGAAGAAATGTGAACTACATTGTGCTGGAAAGTGTCTTTTATGTACAACATCCGCTTTGCTGTGTCCTCTTTATGCTTCCTGCCTTGTTCCCCATGAGTAACTCTGGCTTGTGATGGCCAAGATAGCCGAGACCTTTGATTCTCTTACCTCCAAAGTTTGGAAAAATAACTCAGTGTGACCTCCATCAGGTAAGAGAAAGAAAGAGGCTAGGGAGAGTCGGCTGCTTCATTTCAGGTGAGTCAGAAAAGAAATCCCAGGGATGCTCCTAGCGGTCTCACTCTTTTTCAGAGTGTAGCTTCTGACTCCCTGGTTTATACATGTACCCCCTGGGGTTGGGAAATTCACTTGCTTAGTTCTCACTGGCTTTGTGGGGTGTAGTGAAGAGACTAGAATGTTACTGCTTCTACTCTACCACGTCGGTGTAGCAGTTTCTCAGCGGCTTCATCCCCCAGTCATCCCTTTTTTATGTACACTCTACATGCTCATCGCAGTGGAATGACTGCAGTCACTTCTAAATGTCATAATAGTTCTAGTAGCACCACTAGTAGTACCAGTTGTGTGGTATATTGAAGATGGCCACAAATTCCTTGTCAACCTCTCATTGAAAGGTAGAATCTAATAGTCTCCCTTGGAATCTGGGATGGCTGTCCTACTTATTTGACCAACAGAATGTGTCAGAAGGGACTTTCTGTAACTTCTGAAGCTATCTCGTAAGAAGCCTTGTAGATTCTGCTCATGTCTCTTTCCCCTCTGGGAAACAAGTCACGACTCAGGGATAAGCCCGAGACACATGGAGAGAACATCCTGATCAATCTGGTCTTTGCCGCTACCCTCGTCAACAGCCTGAGCTGGATACCTGGCTGACAAGTACCACCTTTTTCCTACACAGATGACAACCCAGCCCATAAGCACCAGGTGAGTGAGTGAAGAAGTCATCCTGGAAGTGGGTGCTCCCGTTCATGCTGCGTAGGTCGGAGGCAACTCTTCTACTGAGTTCTTGTGATGCACAAAGCAATGGTTGTTTGATAGTATTATGCTTTGGAGTAGTTTCTTTCATAACAATAGATAATTGGAATAGCATTACTAGAAATAGCTAACATGTGTTGAGCCATTGCTGCTTGTCAGAGTATTTTCTTAGGAAGATACCCACGTGCACACACACACACAGTTGTATATAATGTGTAATACACATGTATTTAATTGTATCTTTATATTAATCTAAAGGCTTTGGAGCTTTTATTATTCTCATTTTACATATGAAAAATCTGAGGTTAGGCAACTCTTCCAGATCACACAGCTAGTAATTGGTAGAAATGTATTCAGACTAGGACTTTATTTTTAATTGCATCTCTCCCTCATAGCTCTGTGCCTTTGTTCATGATGACATCGATATTTAGAAATACACTTTTTGTTTTTTGGGAATAACCTTCCCACTTACCCCACTTTACTCCAACTGACAAATTCTTTCCAATCCTTCGTGGCTTAAATCTATAGTGATAATGTTTTCTTACCCAAATCCATGTAGATGTCCCTCAGCAAATACTGCACTGCTTTCTGTCTAGCTGTGTGAAAACAAGCAAGTTATTCCACCTCCCTGAGGCTCAGTTTTCACATCTGTAAAATCAGTTAAAATGACTTCCTTACAGGTTTGTTGTGAAGATTAAATGGGCTGGCAGATGCTAAAATGTGTCATATATGGAGGACCACGATGCACACACTAACTATTATCAAAGCTGAACTGCAGGCTGGAAGGATGAGTTTCATAGTCAATTAACTTTTGCTCTGTATGTCTCTGGGTGTGCTGAGTTGCCTAAGGCACCACTTGTGCCTTCAAAGAGCTCATAGTTCAGTGGGACAGAAGACAAGCAAAAGAACCAATATATTAATGAGATTCATGGCAGGATAGAGGGGAACATAGACTCTTTCAGTCTCAAAAAGGGGCTCTTAATACCTTTGAGGAGGGCATTTCATGCAAGATTACCTGGAGGTGAAATGAGCCCTGCAGAATGAGAAGATATTAGTGAGGCAAAGAAAAAGGAAAACCAGGAATTCCAGGTAAGAACAAGCTTAAGCAAAGATATAAAGGAACCCAGGAACAGGGTATACGAGGGAACCTCCAGATAGTTTGATCCCTACTTGCATAACAGATTTTGGGTGAAGGTGGTCTGGAGTAAAGAAGCAGGAGAGGCCTTTGGAGAGAACTTTGAATTCTAAGCTGAAGCCTTTATCCCAAGGTCAATGCGATGCTATTAAAGGATTGAGAGCAGTGAGTGTAGATGAATAATTCTGCATTTTAGAACCATTACTTTGGAGCCTGTTTTGGAAGGGCAGGACTGGAGGCAGAGATATGGATGGAGGATTGTTCAATATTCTAAAAGAAGGGTGATGGTAGTGTGATCCAGGGGCATGGTAGTGGGCCTTTGGAGAGATGTCAAAGCAAAAGAAAGAAGGAAACTTGGTGACTGGCTAAGAGGGATAAAGGTGGGGAAGAGATCTGAATGAGCACCTTGGTTTCTGACTTGGGTGATAGTTCATGGTGGCACCCCACATTCAAATATAATTAAAAGAATGCAGAAGGAGGGACAGTCTCTTCTCCCTTTGGAGATGGGATTTCTGCAGGCAGGACACTGGGTCCTGTGACACTAGCTGTACAGGTCACAGGCCTGCAGGAGCATTGAGCCAAGCAGGTCATTACAGGCATATCAACATCTGTTATAGAAACTGAACTCTAATTGTACCAGACCCACTCTGGCATAATAAGTGTGGTTTTTAACATAATGCACTGCTGGAGCGAAGTTGTCAGAAAAGCAGGAGGCGGAGGAGGTAATCTGTGAGACTTCAAAAAGAGAAGATTGAAGCCACTTTATGTGGCTGGAAATGAGTCATTTGTCAGCAATGCCAATGTGCTGTCAGCTTTAGGAGGAGAGATGACGGGGCACCCTGGGGGGAGGGCTGGTGAAAGTGTCAACTTTCAGTCACCAGAGGCCATGTGTGGGGTAAGAAGTGTCAGTCACATCACATCCCTGTCCTGACCTGGGTTAGAGGAAAACCAGGGTCACAGCAGAGCGTTAGCCTTGTAACCAAGGAACCTTGTAACCCTTCACTGTCAGGAAGGAACTGATGTGCTCAGCATTCGCAAAGACTGTTCAGAGCTTTAATTCCTCAGGGCATGTGCACTTTAAAAGAACAGTGGGAGTGCAACACTTAGGAAAAAGAAACTAAGGGGTAAGAGTGGATTGGTGGCAGAAAGGAGGAGATATTTTGAGCAAGGACTTGCCTAAGGTCACTGAAAGAGTATGACATAGGTGAATACCCCTTCTCTCTACCTAGTTGCCAAGTCCAGGGTTATCTCTGGGTCCAAATAGCTTGAAAGCTATTCCTGTGAGTGACAACCCATTCTAAATGGAGTGATCCCTGCTTTGTAGGCTATTGCATTACCTGACACTCCCCTACCCCATCATGCCATTATCGATCACTTGGATACTTACTTGGGTTATAGCAGCAGATCGTCCTAACTGGTCTTCCAGCCTTCATTGCTCTGCTCTCATCCAATTCTTTCTTTTTTTTTTTTTTTTTTTTTTTTTTGAGGCCATAGCGACCATCTTAACTTGAATTGAGTCTTCACCTTTCTCTGTTCTTCTTGGTGTCCTCCCAGGCTACCTTGCTTTGGTCTCGAACAACCTATACCATTTCAATCTCAAACCAGGACAGCTTTTCCTTTGTTCTCTTCACTCTACTCATGCTTGCCCTTTTTAGTTCCCTGAACACAGTGAGGTTTTGTCTTTCTCTAGAACTTTGCTAAGGCTGGTCTCTCTTCTCAGGTAATGTCTATTCATCCTTCAGCTTCAATATCACTTCTTCAGAGAGGTACTTCTTGACTCTGATTAAGTTACACCCTCGACCATACAACACATAGAGACTGTCTTGTAACACTTTATTTGCTTTTGCAATTTTTATGATTATTTTATGTTGTTTATATTCTGACATCCCATTCCGATTCTGAACTCCTTAAGAACAAAGATAATGCTTGTCTTTTTTGCAACTGCATCTTCATGCCTATATGAATGCCTAATGTCAATATTTCCCAGATATTCGTAGAATGAATAAATGAGGCTGGGCACAGTGGCTCACGCCTGTAATCCCAGAATTTTGGGAGGCTGAGGTAGGCGGATCACCTGAGGTCAGGAGTTTGAGACCTAGAGTTCAGCTTGGCCAACATGGTGAAACCCTGTGTCTACTAAAAATATAAAAAGTAGGCAGGTGTGGTGGCATATACCTGTAGTTCCAGCTACTCGGGAGGCTGAGGCAGGAGAATCGCTTGAACTCAGGAGGTGGAGGTTGTAGCGCGCCGAGATTGTGCCACTGCACTCCAGCCTGGGTAACAGAGAGAGACCCACCTCAAAGAAAAAAAAAAGAATGAATAAATGAATGAATAGACGACTCTTTAGTAATTCTGGTGAGCAGGAAAGTTTGGGACTGCATGCACCAGGCAACATCACAGATATATCAAATGACTTGTGTAGGCAAAGAGACAGTCAGGAATCAAGGAGCCTTATCAATAACTTGCCTGCCATTTTAAGCTATTTCCCTCTCACACTTGCTGGAGCAGGATAGCTTTGAGGAACAGAAGTTTTAGAATACTTTCCATTAGACCAGTGGTTCTAAAAATCTCCTAAATACATAGATTAGAGGGTTCTATCCCAGTGCTTCTGATTTAGTAGGTCTGGGGTGGACTTCAAGAATTTACATTTCTGAAAAGTTCCCAGGTGGTACTGATGATGCTGGTACGGGGGGTCACACACCTTTAGAGAGAGTGCGCTACACATAATCTCCAGAGGCAAGGGCTCTGCTTTTCACATTTGCTATTTTTATATGCAGATGCTATTGCATAAACATATACACTGCTACATTGTATATGCTCAAACATTTTGTTGACTACGCGAAAGAAACTCGGTGGGCACCTTTGCCCATCATGTAGTTCTGTTTCCAGAGCTAATTCCTCTTATCCATTCCTATTCCACGTTAGATGATCAACGCCATCACAAGCTCCCCTTACCAACCACTTGACCTTCTCTAGGTAGCTTTTATGTTCCACCCATCCTCAGCAAGAAACATCATCTCTCCTTGTATTTTCTGTTCCTAAGGCCTTGATGATATTTAATAAGCCACTTCAAGTTATGATGTTAACCGGTAATGGCAGATCAACATGTCACCTCTGTAAAGATAAATTTTATTCTAACATTCGATTGAACATTGATCCATAATGGTGATCAGCTTGTGCAGTATTGCTTGCTGGCTAAACTAAGCCTTTACAGATCTTATTACAAGAGTTTTATTTAGCAAACTATACAACATTAAAAATAATTGTGAGGGCCAGATGTGGTGGCTCATACCTGTAATCCCAGCACTTTGGGAGGCAAAGGTGAGAGGATCACTTGGGGACAGGAGTTTGAGACCAGCCTGGCCAACATGGCAAAACCCAGACTCTATTAAAAATATATAAAAATTAGCCAGGCATGGTGGCACGAAGCTGTCTGTAGTCCCAGCTACTTGGGAAGCTGAGGCAGGAGAATCTCTTGAACACAGGAGGCAAAGGCTACAGTGAGCCGAGATGGCACCACTGCACTCCAGCCTGGGTGACAAAGTGAGACGCCATCTCAAAAACAAACAAAATGATTGTGGGGTAAGCTACGATAAAACAGCTTAATAGCAAAAATTACTTGTCTATACTTTAGAAATATCCACATGCATAGTATAAATTGGTGTGTTAACTATAATTGTTCCTTATCTATGCTGCAAGGATCTTTCATGAGGAAATATTTTGGTACAGTAGGTAGGATTGCCATATACACTCAAAAATAAATGCGTGCATACATGCTTATATAAGTACATACATACATATGTATGTAAGTATAGATATGGGTAAAGATGTATGTGTATATGTTTTTTTCTTCACGAAATCCAAAAGATTTTCACTTTTTGCCTAATCACATTGAGTCCATATGCATTAAGTTTTATTCTAAGAAATAGGGTCTAGTATAATAAGCATTATCTGTTTTCATACATACTAGATTGTGTCACTCACCTCACACTCATTAAATGAACATTTAGTAAAATTTCTGAAAAGTTACTTCTGCTAGATCAAGCTGTAAACTATTAGAGACTAGAAGTGATTTATTGTTTTTTATTGGTGGCAAGGCATCACAATCCCTGAGCAATTTACCAGGTTGATTTAATTTAGAGTCACTTCCATGCTTTCCTGGAGATCTACCCTAAATCTCTAGCTGAACAATGTTAGAAATTGATGAAATGTTCAACCCTATGTCACACATACACACGAAGTTCAATTTCAGCACTGATACTCTCATCTGCAGGCTTGGTACTGCCTAGAGAAAATCAAATATTTTCTTTCCTCTAGAGTCCGATAGGTGCTTGTGACAGTAAGAAATAAGGATGAGAACTAATGCACTGAGCACATGCTGTATGCCAGGTGCCCTTTGTAGGTTGTCACGATTCTATGCCAACCCTGGGAAATAGACATCATTTTTTCTTCCAGGAAAATTAAGCAAAAAGCAGAAAGAAAAAAGGAAAGAAGTCTGGGAGTGACGTTGTATGCTTATGGCCATGCATCTAGCAAATGGCAAAAAAAATGGATGAAGACACAGGACTGATTGTCACTAAAAGCCATGTGGCATGTTTGAGCAAGGTCAGTGCCACAGTAGAACCACTTGTGGTGACCACATGCCAGCTATGGGTGTAACTAAAAAACATAAGGAGTCAGAAATCATTTTCCAATTATGTCCCTCCATTTGTTTCACGCCAGGGAACTGTATGGGATCTTTTTCTCTACTGAATTTCAAGACAAGATTTTGTACCACTTTTCTGAAATTTCTCTGAGATGTCTTTCATCTCACATCTTTTTGTTTGATTTAATTTTGAGAATCAAACTAAGTCCCTCTCATTTATGAATCCTTCTCTGAATTCACCACTGAGAGTAACTTTCTTCATTTACGTACTATAGAATGCTGTGCTTTTTATCAATCATTTGACAATTTGCAACTTGTCTTGAACCTATGTGTTAGGACATTAAATATTTTATATTTAAATATTTATTAGGATACTCAATTAGTTTAAGTCAAGGGATATTAGGATTGATGGCAGAGATATGTGAGGCTCAGATTTTGAATCAAATCAATGGCATTAGTTTGTTCAACCTCTAATTTCCTTCCCAAGGTGGAGAGAGAGATAGAGAGAGAAAAAACGGGATTTCACTGGTATTTCCAATCCGTTACCTTTGAAGCTCAAGTTCCTCCCTGTAAAATGAGAATAGAAGTTCTTATTATGCCGCCCTCATGAGGCTAATATGAAGGTCGGATGAAATAAAATAAGGGAGAGTGCTCAAAAATCACAAACAGTTGCTATCATTAGTATTACATTAGTAGGTCAACAACAAAAACAGGAAAAATAAAACAAAACCGATGAATCCATGAACCACTTGAGAAAAAAAAAAAAACAAAAACTTCTCTTTAAGTTAAAATTCTTAGAAGACTGCCCACAATAATGAAATATGTTTTTCTTGTGGTGACCACATGCTAGCTTATTTTGCTTATCCTCAAATTCTTGGTAAAGTTCAATTTCTTTGTACACTTTACTATTATAGAATTAGTAAAGATTTTAAACAAGCGTCAGCCTTTTTTAAATAGGTTTCCTAGGCAGTAAAGATTAAAAACAGAATTACCAATGGGGAAGGGGAAAAGACGGTTTAAACTATCCAAGAAATAACATCATTATTCAAGAGTTTATAAAATCTGTTTAGCAGTGTCCAATTGCTTGCCAAGAATACACAAATCATTCTTATTTTTTTAACTCTTCACATCTCAGTAAATTTGTATGTACTAAAATGGCATTTAAAAACGAACATAGTCTAAACCCTTCTTTTTCCAATGTAGGGAATTTGAAAACATCTGTAGCATTAGGAAGTTTGACTAGATCAGAAACAGAAAGAGTATGGCAAGTTGGTCCAACACTGTCCAACTCCGTGGCCATGGCAGGCATCACTAATGGATTATAGTACTTTCCCACTGAACTAGGAAGTAGCCTCAGAATCACCCTCTCCTCACTGCTCCCAGCAGGTGGTATCAATCAATTGCAGCTTTGCCACTGTAGGAGATCTTACATTTCATTGTTTAGCTCTGACATTTTCAGAGGATATAAATGCAATGAATTTGCCTAACTCCTAAAATTCATTTTCTTAAAAAAAAAACAATCTGTTCCTATTCTCTGGAAGGTGATGACAAATTTCAGCATTTAAGTTGGTATTTCTCATTCAGTTGTCTGTCTTCTCCATTTCCCAATCTGTGAATGGTACTGGTGTTTCTCAGTAGGAGATGCCAAGTAAATGAAGCCGCCCAGCAGGAAACCCTGTTTGGCAATTCTAACAAGGCTTGAAGAATTGGTTTCCTCATTAGAAACAACAGAAGTTTTCTATCTAGTGAATTCGCAAGTCCCTGATCCAGTGCTCTCCTGAACAAAATATTGATGCATAAGAAATACAAATGAAAAGTAATTCCTCGATAATGATGGTATCAAGCATTCACCTAGATTATAGGAGATAAAAATTCCATTTCCTTGCAATGTATTGTCTCTACTGATAGACTTTAACTCTGGGAGTGGAAGGATTTTTATCTCCTGAGTAGGGATTACCACGTGATGAAATCCTACCATGTGTCCATGTCCTTCATGCATACTATCTCACTGAAATCACAATAACAATTGTTAACATATATTAAAGCTCGCTCTGTCTGGAACTGTTCTAAGCACCTTACTTGAATTAACTCATTTAATCCCCACAAGAGCACTATGGAGTAGATAATAATAACATTTTCTAACAAATAAGTAATTAGAGGCAAAGAGTAGTTCAGTAATTTGCCTGAAGGTCATACATTAGTAGGGCAACTTGCATTTGAATCTATGTAGTCTGGCTCCAGGATCTGAACTTAGAACCACAGTATTATACTACCTTCTCATGTCCCCAAGGGTTGGTTGTTACTTTTTTTTTCTGATGAGAAAAGCAAACTTCAAAACCCAGGTCGCTTGCCCCATTGCCTTTCAACTAGAAAGTGGCAAGAATTAGATAGCAGGATAGAGCCAGCACTTCTCATCTATCATCTTATTTGATTCTGGCTACCACCCCATGACGTAGATGGTGGTAATTCCCCCATTTAACAGATGATGAAACAGGTTCTAGTTCAATTGTAACTTCTCAACATAACACAGCTAGTAAATGTAGAGCCAGGCTTTGAATGAGGGAGCCCAACTTGAGGATGTCCATGTGATACCAGTTATCAAGGAGTTGATAAGATCTGAAAGAAAAAGCAGGGCAAATATGAAAAAAATCTTCCAAGTCTGATGGACCAGAGACGTCATGAGGCACTTCTGAAAGAGGACAAAGGGCTCAGAGAAAAATCAGAGTGATATGGTCAGTTTCAGCGATGAGAAGGATCATTAATTGACTCTTTAAGAATAAGTACAGGCTAAGTTATGGAGTCTTAAAGAAAGGTGACTGCCAATATCGGTGGGAGTGGGAGTGGGGACACTGTGTGTTTGTATGCTGATAGTAAGGAGATCAGCATCTAGTGTTCAATTTCCTAAGAGGCACTAATATTTGATTGACAAATAAAATAGAAACTTGTTGAAGATCTATGGTTAATATCTGTTTAATATCTGCTTCATCAAATGCAATGAAAATGTTTCTGAGCCTTACTTCAGAACCCAGACAGAAAGATTCTGGAATATAGTTTTTCCTTATTTGTTCTCATTCTCATTCTATTCCCATTTTCCTCTTTTCTTCTTTCTTTCCACTCTTTTTTCCCCTTTTCTTCCCTCCTGTTCTCTCTCCTTCTCCTCCTCTTCCTCTTCCTTTTTCCCCTTCTTCCTCCTCCTCTCTTCCTCTTCCTCTCTCCTCCTCTCCTGCTTTCCCTCCCTGCCTCACTTCTACCTCACAGTATTCTTGGGACTTCTTTTCAGCCCATAATGGAATTCTGTTCTTTAAGTAGGGCTTTAAAAAATTGTGACCCTTAGTTTATTTTAATTCCATTTCAGCCTTTGATATGTCAACAGTAAATGGTTCTTATGTTCATTCCCTCCACACATAATCTCAGCTCCCATTGTGCCATTAGATTTGTGCCTCTCCTCTGCTATTCTGCCTTATATGTGTGTATGCATATATATATGCATATAAAATGTAAAATGTCTATATATACAGGTTACACACACACATTCACTGCTAGCTCACAGTTTTGAGGTTTGAGGGTTGTTGGGTTTTCTTTCCCAATCATAAACAATGTTTCCATTCTACAGCCCTTCTCTAGAGAAGACCCATAAAATTTGACTCATGAAGAGAGAGAAAAAAATTCAGGAGGCAAAAGTAATATGGGGAGAAAATGAAAGAGATTTAGTGCAGCTATCAACCGACCGTTGTGCTGTCTTTAAGAGTCTGTTGAAACAACATAATAAAAGGTAATAAAGGCTGGATTTATAGCCTACCTGGCGGAAATGGCTGCTGTTTGTATCTTGCCCAGTTGCAGACCACTGCAGGTCTTTGTCTTGGGAGCAGGATCTCTTTTCCTTAGAGAGGTCTTTTTTCCCTTGGACTTAAGGGACATCGGAAAGTATCCAAATCAGGTTGGCAGGGAAGTTAAGCATCTCTCTGGTTCTTTCTCTTCCCTTCTTTGCTCTGGGATTTAAGGACCCAGTGTTGTTTCTTTTAAAAGCTGTATTTGATTCGGTTCGCCTAGGAAAGCCCTCAGTGATTACTAAACTAGGTAAAGAGAACTTTGAACTTTAAAAATGGTCATGCCAGCTCCTATGGGATTAAGGGCTTATTCTTTCACCTTAAAGTTCAAATAAATATCCCAAAACTTCTAAATCAGTACAAATCAGCTTGTCAGTCCTTCTCTTCTATCCCTAGGGCCTGACTTAACAAATATGAAGTGACCAACATAATGCAAGCATGACCATGATGTTGAGTGACTACCTTAACGCTGAGGACACAGAACTAAGTGACTTTCTGTATGAAACTTGCATTCTCACAGGTGTAATAGTTAATAAGCAAGTAATGAAATAAATATAAAAATGTAACAGGTTATGGAGTAGGTGTCCATGGCTGTGGAAATGTGTTATGTAGGAGATGCGATTGATGATAGAGGACAATGAAAATTGTTGGGAATTTTGTGCTCAGGTTTTTTTTCTGTATTATTGCCATTTTCAAAAATATGTATACTAAAGTCACAGCTTTCATATACACTAATAACAACTAGTTTAAAATATGCAATAGAAAAACCTATTCTTTGTAGAATAGTACCATGCATGCAAAGTAGTTCCACTGGGTGCTCACAAAATCTCCATGAAGGACTCTTCTACCATAATTTGGGCTTGAGCCTGCCTTTTGCCTGACTCCCTTTGTATGGGGTGCACCGTTGTCAACAACATCTAAAATTTTCATTTCAAATGCTCTTTGAGCTAATTTTGGTCACCCAGGGGCTCAAGGACAATGGGTTCTAGCTGCCATCACACTCTGCCTCATTATGGAGGATTTCAGGCCACCCTTGGTCTCCCAAAGTGAGATTTTCTCCTTTCTTCTTCAATTCAGCCCAGTCCTCTCTGCCTGCCTGTGGCTGGGCTGTGTCACAAGCTCTGTTCCCTGTGTCATGGGTAATAGTCACTCAGGGAAACTTGCCATCTGGCAAAAATGCCACATTTTTGTCACAAGAACTTTCCTATGTCCAGTGCTTCTGTTTACCATTGGGAGAAGATAATTATCTATGTTTTTTTATTGGAATAGCAAATAGCCTGAGGACAGTGAAGGAAGATCATGATCCCCCCCTTAGTCTTAAAGTGTGACTTAGTCACACTTTACCCCATACGTAGAATGCTTCCACATGCAAATCTCTCCCCTCCTTTAAAGCCCACTCCAAATGGTACCTCCTCCATGGAGCCTTCTTGAGTAACATAATGATCTACCCATCTTCTGAAGTTTCATAGGAAATCTCTTGGAGCCAAAGTGGCCTGGATTCATAACCTGCTTCAACACACACCAGCTATACAGTGTAAGCCTTCAGTGTTTGCTGCAGTGATATCACCTGTACCACAGCTTCTTCTGCAGTGCGACCTTTTCACTTCCCCATGATGAACTGGAGTGTAATTTCTAAGTTAATCCATGCTTGCCTTATAAGTACCTTGACCAAATAGATTACAATGGAAGTGGGATTGCATGACTTCAGATACTGTTAGAAGAACCCAGCTGCCAGCAGAAAGCTAAGGTACATAGAGAGGCCTCTACGTAGGTAGGTGGCTCTTACAGGCAGTCTCAGCTGAGCCCAAATGTCAACTCACCTCAGGTTCCAGATCTGTACATAAAGAAATCTCTTGTTGATTTCAGTCTCTGGACATTTGAGACCTCCCTACTGCCTCAGGTATCTTGGAGTATAAACACGCTACTTCTGTGATATCCTGTTCTAATTCCTGGCCCACAGACTTCATGAACATGATCAAACGGTTTCATACCACTATGATTCAGTGGTCTTTTATGCAGCAATAAAAAAAAATCTAGAGCAGTGTTTCAATTCCTAAATGAGCAAAATGGTATGATACTGTCAACCCTAGAGTGTAGTAGAAAATTAAATGAAATAATATATGAAGCACCTGGCAGTGCTTGACATTTAGAAAGCATTTAATGAATTTTTTTTTTTTCATTTTCTTCCAACTACAGTAGCTACCTGTCCACACATCTTACGTTTTACTAAAATTTTTGCTCTTCTGTGACAGGAGTTGAATCATATTTAAATTGTAAGCCCTGTGTTACCACTGTGTATATATTATATGCTTATAAAATATTTACTGAGTAAAAAGATGAATAAACAGCTATAATGAGCACTGGATTGGGAGCCAGAAACTTTAGTTACTAGCTGTGCATTCCTGGTAAGTTTTTTTCTGTTTAATAATTATTTTTCTTATGTTAAAATTGAGAAGGCTTAGGTTGAAAGGGGAGATATGGTGGCAGATTGAAGAAGACCTAGCAACTGTTTTTAAATTCTTAAAGAATTGTTATGAGGAAGAAGAATGGATTTCTCTGTTTAACTCTCAAGTAGTACAGTCAGGGACCTGTATGGAATACACAGGCCCAAGACAAATAATTATCCAGAGTCAGATTGTTCAAAGAAGGAAGAAATGCTTTGTGAGCTAGTAAATACCCTGTCGCAGAGGTGTTTCTGTGGGAAACTTGAGTGTAACCTTCCTACTCTGCTGTAGAGGGTATGCAAGCATTGGAGGAGGCAAATTCCATCCCCTATATTCCTAATTCTACCACTGGATGAATTCTTTCAGCTCCAAAAATTTTCAAATTTGCAACAGATCTTCTGACTCTAGTCTTTTCTGTAATTGCTACGTCAGTGGGTCTGGAGTGGAATGGATAGGAAGCTGGGAAGTACTGCAACCTGGGGATAGCCCAGCTTGTTTATTTCAGTGATGCAGGGGAGGGCAGCAGAAGTGAGGCATTGCGGGGAGGAGTATTGATCAGGAACTAAAATTTAAGTGCACTTCCAAAGATGATTAGAGAGCCACGATTAATGCTCTGTAGGGGATCGCTAGGAGGGCACTAAGTAACAAGAACTGGAAAAACCTCTGGAAAGTATGGATGCAGAAACTCTAAGTGATGGGGGCTTCAGAGACTGAAGAGTAGGTTTGCAATTTTTCATAGGAGCATCTACATTTGTCAGGTAAGAATGGGTTACATTGCACCCCCAAATAACTTCCAAAGGTCTTCAGATTAACACCACAAAAGTTTAATTCTCATTCATGCCAAATCAACTCCACTCTTCAGTGTCATAGCTAAGCTCTCCAAGTGGCTTTGGTTTTGTGGCTCCACTTTCTCACCATGAGACTCCAATAGAGGAAGAAGGAAACATGTGACCTGGAGAGTGGAAATGGATATTGGAAGCTGCTGCATCAGCAAGGAAATGCTTTATATCCTCAAATGACATGTGCGTCTCCTGACAGCTCATTGACCAGAATTAGCAACATGGCCCTTCCTATCTAGAAGGGTCTGGGAAGGATAGTCCTTCTATGTGTCCAGAAGGAGAAAAGAACCAGATATGTGTGAGCATGTCTCTATTATGGTAGAAAAGAGAATTGAAAAGGAAAGAAGATCTACAAAGTGTCTGAGGAGCTGAGACAAAAGAAAAGTAAGTCATCTCATTGAGCCACAGTTTCTTCATCTCTCAAAGAAAGATGATCATGCCCACTGCACTAAAGGTGTCATGAAGATTACATGAGAAAATGCACATGATATCTCTCAATCTCTTTGCCAATGGCAAGACATTTTTAAAAATGAAATACTGGGCCTGGGCGTGGTGGCTCAAGCCTGTAATCCCAGCACTTTGGGAGGCCAAGGCGGGTGGATCACAAGGTCAGGAGATCAAGACCATCCTGGCTAACACGGTGAAACCCCGTCTCTACTAAAAATACAAAAAAATTAGCCAGGCCTGGTGGTGGGCACCTGTGATCCCAGCTACTCGGGAGGCTGAGGCAGGAGAATGGTATGAACCTGGGAGGTGAAGCTTGCAGTGAGCCGAGATTGCACCACTACACTCCAGCCTGGGTGACAGAGTGAGACTCCATCTCAAAAAAAAAAAAAAAAGAAAAAGAAAAAAGAAAAGAAATACTATTTTATGATTGGTGGTTGTACTACTATGAAACCATAAAATGCTAGATTTCATGGGGGTATACAAGACTTTCTCTAGTACAGCCTTCCCTTTGGCACAACAAGTTTTTCCTATTTTTTAAAGCAACCCTATTAGCTGAAGGTACAAGAATTTTCATTACAGAAGATCCTAAATGAGAGCAATGATCAGATTTAGCTGGAAAGCCACACACATGAACAACTTGATTCAGAAGGATCAGAGAACATTATTTGCCCCCTTGCAGATCTAGGGGGCCTGGAGCTTTTACATGAGCCCCAAAGGATGTACCAGATACAAAATTGGCAGGATGACTGGAAATTTTCAAAATGCACAGGTCAGTTGCAAGAAATTTGATGCTGTTTTTGGGAAACTGGTGGCTAAAAATAGCCATGGTTTTCCTGGATGAGGCATTATTTTGAGGTTGGTCTTTGTGACCTGTATGTTTTTGCCATCTCTGCTCAGTTCCCATGGTTTTTACTTCCTTTCATTGTCTGTATCTATAAGATTCAGAGCTGTATTAGAAACATTCTACTTTCTTTCATTGATATATTTATTCACATATCATTTATTCACTCATTCATTTATTTATCCATATACCCTTTGCTTTCTTTCCATGACTTCATCAAGTTTCATATTTAGAGTACAAACATTTATTGAGCACTTTCTTTTCTCTGGACACTGTGTTAGGCACCAGGGATTCTAAACGTGGGGGAAAACAAACTAAGCAACAACAACAACAACAAAAACACAAAATAACATATCCAATTCGCGGGGGTGCAGACAAGCAAACATAATTACAAAAAATAATGCAGAGTGCAGCAGGAGTTCAGAATTTCAACTAGCTTGAGAGTAGAGGGGTACAAGAAGGTTTCTTAGAGGAAGTGGCAGTTGAACAAATTCCTGAAGGTGTTGTTCAAGTCGGGAGGGTGGGAAGGGCATCCTAGGTAAAAGGAACAACATTTATGTTGTAAGGAAGCCAAGTTGAAAAGAAAGCCATGTGCAGGCAAGCAAGGTATGTTTGAAAGACCTGCAGTTATTCTGGGAGGCTCTTGCTTAATGTGTGCCTCATATTGCGGATTTAATCACTACCCCACAAATTATTCTTCAAGATTCAACTTGGTCATTTAAACACAGACTCTAACAGAGTTTCTGACTCACACTAGGCACTAGAAAAATCTTATTTCTGAACTCTTTGCTGTTGCATTTTCGCCCTTACTAGTCCCATAGTGCCTTGCAGAAAGTAGCCATTCAATAAAGTTACCTCCAATTTAATCCCATCCCTCTCCACCCAGTTCCATTTTAACTTCCTTTTCCACCTACAAAGACCCTGAGGGCCAGAAACAGGGTAGCCTCTTCCCAAGGCCTCCTTGTCTTTTTCTGCTTGAGGAAATAGCTTGTGGTGTCTCCTAGTCTGTCTGTTTCTCTGCCTCTGGGGAATCTCCTCTCACGTAAATCCTGCAGTTAGAGGCTCCCACCCCCTCCACCGGAGCTACATCTGCCTCCCTAGGTAGGCACCCATTTGATTAGGAAGAGATAATCACGGGGGCTGCTTCAGCCTACAGCTTGGTGAAGACAGGAAGAAATTCTGAATAAATTTGTGGTTTCAAGAGAAGGACTCCCTGTCTCTCATCACCTACCAGCTTTCTGTCTGCCTATACATTTGGACTCAAGGCACAAAATTTTGATTCTTCATTTACTTTTTTCAAAAACCATATAAATTAGGCAATAAATAGGAATATGCCTCTTTTTTGGTAGATGAAGAATGTGAGCCCTGAGGGATGAAGTATTTGACTTAGGTCGTAAGGTTGATTGTCTAGCAAAGACTTTGGATTCGATCACTGATTGGTTTTATGTCCTCCATAAAGGAAAGCAAGAGAAAGTAAGCAAAGCATTTTTTTTCCCCTTGAGATGACCTAATTTTGACTTGTGTGTGGGTGTGTGTTTGTACACATATATATTATTAATTCAAATTATATATTCAACTTAACTTTTAGAAACATTAGGAATATGTGCAGAATGTAAGAAATGTATAAAGTAGAGGAAAGCCTAAGGAGGAAACCAAAGTCATTCATTATATCCAGAGATACTTTCTGGTTGATATATAATGTGTGTATGTGTCTATATAAAATTTCTGCATAATTGGAATTATAATACACGTGTGCACACATAGTTATTTTCTAACTACATTTTGTATTGTAAACATTTCCACAGGTCATTAAATATTCTTCTAAAGCACAATTTGGGTTGTGCTTAATGTTTAGATCTATATCACTGGATTGTCTCCTTGCTGTTCAATTCAAGGGAGAAAAAAGCAAATCAAAAAATACTGGATTAAGAGGGAGAAGCTCTGTGTCTAGCCCTAGTTCTGCCACTCTCTCCCATGAGTCTCTCTTTGTCCGTCTGTGAAATGGGATAATAGTTATCCTTTTACCAGTCACAGAATCTTATTTGCAGACTCAGGTAAAATCACAGCGATGGGTTTGCCCAGGAACGTGGGATTGCCTGGTGCTGTCTTGATTATTGTGTTGCTTTTTTCATCAGCCCAAACACAAGAGCCTCCCAGGAGGTGGGTTTTTTCCTTTTTTTGGCAGTGCTCACATGGGCAACACAGTTCATTGGAAGCACCTCTGCTCCAATCGCCCTTCTGCATCGTCTGTCTTGATGAAAAATGACCTGTTATTATTTCTTACCTTTGAGTTTGGGAGGCCCCAAAGAAATCAGTAGCCACATAAAATCGCTGCTGTTATTGTAACAGTCTTTTTCATTGATGGATTTAAGTGTGAGGTGTTTGCTATCGATTGTTAGCGTCTGTCCTGGAGAGGCTGCTCTGCAGGGAGGCAGTGATAATGGTGGAAACGGGCACCTCCAGGGGCTGTGGCATGCTGAGTGGTTTTCCCGAAGCTGGGAAAAGTGTGTTTGCACTCCAGAGGCGTCTTGCTTTGTAGGATAAATGTACACCTACAAAGGTGATTTCAAAGATGTAACCCTTTAGAATAGGTACTGCCTTCTTCCTGGATTTCTTTCTAATTTGAGAGAGTTGACATTTTCATCCCCAATGTGATATTTGGCAGGCTACTAATTCTTTCTGTTTTAATATTTTTGGTCCTTTTTAGGAATCAGCACTTAAAGACAAAAAGTGAAAAAACAATGAAGCTTCTGTTATGTCTTAAATGAGTCCTGTCATGTAATAAAACACATTCTAATGTTTCCCCTTCCTTTCTTCCTGTCTTTTGTATTTTCTCTCTAGCTTACCTGCTTGAATTGTTCCTTCCCACTCTTTCTGCTTTCAGAAAATAAAACAAAAACTTAGTGTCTACTACATTTAAAACAACAAGGTGTTAAGCATTGTGAGAAACCAAAGCTTGATGATGACATAATCTTTGCCTTCAGAGAAACCCACTAATATACAGTTTATAGACATATATATGTTCTCATAAATTAAACAACAGAACAAATTGGAAAGCTCTCAGGGAAAGTAGTGAGTAGTAGACAGAGTGATAGAACCTTGATATGTTACAGTTTAGAGAGACCCCAGAATATCATGAGACGACTCCATCATCACCTTTACGGAGAAACTCGAGCCCAGGGAAGTGGAGTCTAGTCCAAGGTCTCCTTATGACCTAACCTGTGCTTTTGATTTATATTCCTGATGGTTTTGCACCTGAAAGACAGATTTAAACCTTGCTACTTACTGGCTGTGAATGTACCTAACCTCTCTGAAGCTCAGTTTTTTTAATCCAGAAAACAAGCCTTTGCAGGATGCTTGTGAGTGACAGTGGAATAATGTATGCAGTTCACCTGGCCTGGTGGTGTTTTGTACACACCCTTTCGTGCTACCCCTAAGCTGCATTCCGCTTTGGAGAGCCACAGGCACTAGTGTAAATCATATTCTTTCCATAAACCAGCATACGCCCTCCCTCCTGTGAACCCAGATGGATGGAGATACACTTTGGGGATGTTGTCTGGGTATTTGTCTCAAATGCTAATGATAGCTCCCTTTGGTAGAAAAACAAACCCAGGCCAGTGGAGTTCTTAGAATATTAGTCCTATGAACCAAAGAATTGATCCATCAACAGGACTTGCTGAGCAGGCACCTCATACACAGAGCAGCTCAGGCACAAATGTGACAAGCACCGGTCTTTCACAGGGAGCCCTGGAACCATAACTTCCATAACTCCCTTCTCCAATCTAGAACATGCCCCAGAGCTTTCCAATATTCACCTCCTCCCTACTTCTAGTTCCTACCAGGTGTAAATTTTAAAATCCTACACCTCAGAAAGAAAGAAAGAAAAAAGCCAAATATTACACAAAACTGTGGAAGAAATCTAACTTTCTAGAACTCTGGAAAAATGCTTTATTTTTCAGTTAGGAAAACTTTCTGTGCAAAGAGCTAACCACCCTGCCTACTCAGCAAGGCTAATCACCTGCATGTTAAATTTTCTTAGGACAATGGGAGGAACATGTGGTGAGTCTCTCTGTGAAAAAACAATCAAACAAAAACAAAAAACATTCCACTGATGAGTGGGTGAGGGCGTGCAACAGAAGCTGAGTCAGTGACACAGATCGAGATGCAGGAACTAGGAATTCAGAGAGATAGACTGAGATACGGATGAAGGCATGAGAGAACAAAGTTGGAAACTGAAACTGAGAGAGGAAAGAGACGATGAGAAAGATGAGGTGTGTGGGAGAAAAGATACAAGTGGCACAGAGATGGTGAGAAAACACAGCCAGAGTCTTAGATCACATAAGAGAAAAACATAATGAGAGGTGGAAGAACTAGCACAGACAACCAACACAGAGCCTGCAACCAGTGTTTCTTGCAGTTAGCAGCCAGCAGCCTGCAGCCAGCAGCAGGGGGCATCAGAACGCCACGGATAGTAAAAGATGCCAGGGAGCCAGTACAAGGAGAGAGGAAGTGAGAGAGAAATAAAGAGAGAAAGAAAAGGGATAAGAAACCTTCCTCTTAACTTTGAGATTAGAGGGAAGAGAGAGCCGCTATTCCTCGGGGTCCTGCATTTAGTGCTAAGCCAATTCCCCCAGACATCTTCCTGCTCCCTGCTGACAGTGAAGGTGTGTAAGTGGTTGTGGAAAATAACACTGAAGGCTTTCTCAAAGAGATCCAGTCCAAGGGAGATGGCCTGGGCATAAGCCAGCTGACTAACACTTAGACATTCTGTTAGGCAGAACTCAGGTGCAAATAGCATATCTCCCTGAATGTAGTTTATCCAAGCATTTTCTTCTACTTCACCGCCTCCCAAAAAAGAATTATTAGGAGCATACTAGGATATTGCATAGATAAGGAAGTGATGGAAAAGTAAGCCTTGGGGAAAAAAGACCAAAGGATTTATGTTAAGATATTTTGTTTTTGTTTTGTTTTGATTTTGTCTTTTTCCCTCATCCATGCTGTGCCAGTCTTACCCTCCTAGCCCTCTCTATGCAGCAATCATTTCATCTGGTGTCACTTCCTCAATCATTTATCAGAGATCAAGAACTCACTTTCAATTTCAGTTTAAAAACAAAATCCAGATGAGGTTTCTGATTGGCTCAGCTTGGAACATGTGCTCACACCTTGGGTCAAAATCACCCGAAGAGTGACATACTCTGATTGGCCCAATACTCTGAAGCCACACCCACACTTGTGCAGGCCTGGAGATAGGGGAGCAGCACACGTGAGGGTGTAAAGATCTGTTGTTGATTGAAGGAGATATTAGAATCATGATCCCTGAAGCCACACCAATTTAGGGCTACTAAGTACATCTTGAATAAGTGAGTTGCCTGCGTTGCTCTGAGCTTCTTTTTCTCTTCTATCAAAAGGCATTAGTTACACTTGCCTTGTCCATCGCCAGGAGTTGTTATGGGGCCTAACTAGAATACAGAGCAAATCACAGAGCCACCTGCTAACAGGTGTGCAGGCAAGCACTAAGATGAAATGGACCAAATATGAGAGTCAGGAAACTTGCGTGCTGGTTTCAACTGTGACATAACCCAGCAGTATGAATTTGGGTAAGTTCCTTATCTCTCTGGATTTAAATATCTTTAACTTAAAATTTGGGGATTTGACTGGGTCTGTTAATGTCTTTGTAGTCATTAGACTCCTTTGCGAGACCGAGGAAAGCTAGGTACTTTTACTGCCCTCCTCAATGCCTGGAAGTTTGTAATTTCCCTACAAGTCTACCTCTAGATATCAGGATAAAAGCTCCTGGATTAGATCATCTTCAAGGTGATCTCCTACTCTTCAACTGACAGAAAAGAGGGGCTGCATTCTCAGTTGGAAAAGACAATTCTTTGTATCAAGCAGATGCACGTCTTTCTTTGGCTGAAATCTCTTTCCCAGAAATATCCTGCATGTTTCTCATTATGCCCTTCCTCTAGACTACTTCTCTTTTCTTCTTTTTTTCCCACTACCACCTCATCTTTCCTCCACTACAGGTAGTCAAGTGTGGATGTGATTGAAGTTGCGTTTCCATCTGTGTTAGCGGCAGGAAGTGTTACTATCGTGGAAATAGATGGGACATATATCATCTCTTATCTGTACCTCCAAGAACTTAAATGATTTCTTTCCCCCAACCAAAATAAATCAAAGGAGAGGAATTTTAATTATAGTCACCAGGTGGTGAATTTAATACATCCACATGAGTCTCTGTACTGGCAGTGTTGTCAGACGAGCTTGTCTCTCCAGGCAGGAGGATAATGGGATTGCGAGAGTCTGGAGAGGAAGAACTCTGGGGATTATAACAGCAGCTCCCCAGTGGCAAGGAAACAGCCAGGCAAGTTCTGTTAAATATAAAGGCCAGGGAAACATTGCCTCATGTCAGGGTGTCAGAGTTGTCTCCACTCACATTCTATCGTGAATGGTTTCAGCAAGGGACTCATAGGAGCTGCTCACATAGGCATTGCCCATCCAAGTCTGAGATGGAGGCTACACATCAATAATATCCCCCATCTATCAGTTTGAAGCAGTGGACAAAGCTCTAACTTGGGCCGCAGAGTAATCTGGACTTACATCTGCTCTTATAGTTAATTGTTAAAGTTTTTCAATTGATGAATATTTATCAGATGCCTAGCACATGCTAGGCACTGTTCTAAATAGTACAGATATATCAGCAAAATAGTAGAGATTTAGAGATAAGTTAAACTACACTTAACCTATTACCTAGTAACAGTTCTACTCTTAGTTGTTTATCTAATAAAAATGAAAATATATATTCACAAAAAGACTTGTACACAATGTTCCTAGTGGTCCTATTTTTATAGTAGCCCCAACCTAGCAACAACCTAAATGTTCATCAAAAGATCAGGAGATTAATTGTGATATATTCATCACAATGGAATACTATTTACTAATAAAAAGAAATAAACAGCGAATCATTAGAAGAACGTGAATGAATCTTAAAATTATATTCAAAGAACAGAGCCAGACACACAAAAACAATACTTTTTGTATACTTCAATTTTTATGAATTTGAGAAGAGGAAAACTAATCTATAGTTATAGAAAGCAGATCAATGTGTTGTGTAGGATGAGGAGTGGGTGTCACAGAGAACTTTTGAGGGTGACCAAAAATATCCTATATCTGATCACAGTATATTTATTTTTCAAAACCTCATGAAAATATGCATTAAAATGGGTAAATGCATTATAATTTTATGTAAAGGGTAATTAGATAGAACTAGAAAAAAGGGAGAAATTTATTCCCAGTGCACATAAAGCTTATGTTCTCGGGTTGCCAAAAAATACAACAAATTTAAAACATAATAGTGTAGCAGATTGCAATAGGTGGTGTGATGAAAAACATTGTTTAAGGCCTTAGCGAATTGTAGGAGAGACAGAGTTGCTTTTTATATTAGAGAAGGCCTCTCGGCTTAGTTGACATTTGAGAAGACCCAAATGCATATCAGACCAAGGGAGGTGCGAGGGCAAAGACCCTGGGGGCACTGGCATATTTGTCCCAATCAAGGAAAGTTAGGTAGGTTGGTATGGCCAAGTAGAGTGGGTAAAGTGAAAGGCAGTGGGTATAACTGTTTTATGAATAAGAATGCAACTTTGAAAATCTAAGTAGCATGTAAGGTCAAACATCTAGGTGTAAGATTCCTTAAATCTATCTCATCAGAAAACTATTACCCATCACACAATATTGTCTCTATCCACCTCTGCTCCCTGCTCATAGTCCAAACACGAAAGTGAAGCAGCAAGCAGTCTGGGACAAATAGGTGCATTGCCAGCTAATGAATACTGGAGAACATGACATGTTGGAGAACCCAGTGGGTCTTGAAGGTCTGAGTCCCAGCAAATTCTCATGTCTGCATCGACTGCAGCAAGGTCAAAAGTTGGAAAGCAGGGATATTCGGTGAGTTCTGAGCCTCCAACACAGAGGCCAGGGGAATTCTTGCAGCTGGCCAAAAGTGAGAAGTTGCTCAGCTCAGATTTGGAGCTTTCTACTGCTTTTGTGGAGATGCCATTAGGCAAATGAGCGGGTCTGAGAGAGGCCGATAAGGCGCAGGGAGAGAATGTGCTGGTCTTTCCAGAGAAGGTCGTTTGAAGCAGCCACAGAACAATAAAGCTGCTGGCCTGAGATAGGAAGGGCCTTGAAAAATAACCAAATGAGGGCCTCTTCCCTAATTCCTTGGAGCTGAATTTTATCAGGAAGGCCACTTGTGCTTACAGAAAGCTGTAATCACTCACTGTGGGACACAAATTCCCAGCGAGACTGCAGTTGCAGATCAGGTCTAAATGTTCAGGATCCTGTCTAAAGACATGTTTCTCTCTGTGAGGTCTGCCTGTTCTGTCCTCACAGCTTCTTTAGCGTTTCCTAAGCATCTGAACCATCTGAAAATCGTGCTTGCCAAAGACTATTCCTTTCTCCCAGAAGGATTAAGCTTTGGATACTCCCATGGGGAGGCCACACTGGCTACCCCTTTCTTTCATCCTTCCAGCTTCAATAAACATGCATTGGGGGCCCATGGTCACCTGCCCACCCTGTCTCTCAGGATTAATGGTTGGAAACCTCAGAGTTAGGAGTACTGGCTCCTCCAGTTTTCTTCTCTTTTTGAGCTCTATTTTTCCCTTGGGCAGTGGAAAAATCATTGGCTTTGGAACTGGAGGACTTTAATTCTAATTCTGGCTCTTCCTTATATTTCTTTTATTTATTTATTTTACTTTACCTAAGTAATGACTTTTAACTGGCATTCAGTTTTCTCATTGTTGAAGGGGAGATTATAACTTTAATTCATAGGGCTATAGAAAGGTCAATTTTGATAATAATTTTGAGATGCTTCGTGTAGTGTCTGATACATACTTGTAGCCCTAGACCTACTGGACTGCTTTTATTTCCTCAAACTTACTAGGCTTTCTCTAGTCCCAAGCCTCCTCTCACTCCTGTGCCATTGCTTTCTGTTCTTCACGCCCCACCACTTCTTTTCGTCTGGTTCTTATTGACTCATCTTTTTCATATAAATTTAGATATCATTTCCCCTGGGAAATCTTGCTTGATCATTTCCCTCTCTAGGCTCCCAAAGTACCCTGTTCTTCCCCAGTATAGCTTTTATGAAAATGTTAATTTACTTGTCTGAGACACAATCCATGAGAACAAGGGCTCCATCGGTCATGGACTGATGTCAAAGTTACTTACTTTCCTAGTGTATGTAACTTTTCTATGCTTCGTCTGCTTTATCAACCTTTGACTCTCTTAATTAAATCATCCACATCCCTATGAGTTGTATTAATCTGGTTATACAAATAAAGAATTGACATTCAAAGAGGTTAAGGAACTTTCAAATTATAGGAGTTATTAGATAATGCTTACAATTTGTTTCCAGTTCTAATTCCAAATAATAAAAATAAGCATTCTTTAAAAAGTTGTTACATGCCACACAATGTACTAAGCATTTATATTACAACCGTGCATTATGGGTGTTATCAAAATCTGCATTTTATAGACGTGTCTGTAACCTCTCAGTGAAATTAAAGAACCCACACAAGAACAAATGGATTAAATTCAGTTCTATTAGACCATGCAGCCCATGTCCCTCACTAGAGAATCGTGTTCTATTACACATTCTTTCAAAGTCTCAGTACGTTTCATTGCACCGAAAAAATTATTTCCATGCCCCAGCTACAGTTTTGCTATTTTAATTAATAAATAAACTCATTTTATTTTTTGCCATTCTCTATAGATACAAATTTTCTGCTCAGTATTCCTATAAACAAAATCAATGACACTGGAATGTACTTGCCAAGATATTGGAAGGTTTTGTTAAAAATTCCATGAAATGGGAAATTTCTGGTTAATGTATGAACGGCAGAGAAGAGACCCACAATCTCTGTCAAAAGGTTAACTTTCAAATCTTATTACAATCTTATTTTCAGAGAAGAGGATGGCAAAAATAAGAGGGCTTTACCTCTTACATGTGGAGAAATTTTACAGGATTTAGGATTGTTAGCTTAAGAGAAGAAAACTGTCTTTGTATGTATGTGTGTATTCTTGTGTGAGACTGAGTTTAGTGATGTCAGAGAAGTTAGTCAGTTAGCTGTCTTCAAATATCAGAAACCGATAAGTGGAACAAATGATGGTTCTGGTCTTTTTTTTTTTTTTTTTTTTTTTTGAGACAGAGTCTCGCTCTGTCGCCCAGGCTGGAGTGCAGTGGCCAGGTCTCAGCTCACTGCAAGCTCCGCCTCCTGGGTTCACGCCATTCTCCTGCCTCAGCCTCCCGAGTAGCTGGGACTACAGGCGCCCGCCACTTCGCCCTGCTAGTTTTTTGTATTTTTTAGTGGAGACAGGGTTTCACCGTGTTAGCCAGGATGGTCTGGATCTCCTGACCTCGTGATGAGCCCGTCTCGGCCTCTCAAAGTTCTGGGATTACAGGCTTGAGCCACCGCGCCCGGCCCTGGTCTTTTCTTAATAAAAGGAAATACTTTAAATCAATTGTAGCACCTACTCCACAGTGTAATGGCTTCTGAAGCCATGAAGCCATTCATGGAAATACTCAAGCAGAGTTTACCTCAGATATTATAGATGAGATTTCTCCATAAATAGTTTGGATTCTCCCAAACGGAAATCCATTTGAAATGAGAGAAGTAGAAAAGATACATAACTTTGTGAAGATAGTAGACATTCCAAGAGATCTAGTCACCCTACACACATTCTTTTTTCAGGTTTCTTCCAATTCTAAGATTCCATTATTGTATGAATCTAATTTAGTAACTTTTAACAATATTGTGCATAATACATTTTGATAAACTGGCTAGAAGAAAAAAGTGAGAAATGACCTATTTTTAAAAGCATCATGGACACTTAAATGCATATTTTCTTGACTAGTCTATTGATAGGTTGTCTGGAAGATGTCTAATGACTCACATGTCTAGCAGTTCTTTGGGGCAGTTGGCTCAGATACCTTGTGTATTAGGCTATTCTTCTATTGCTGTAATGAAATACCTGGGAGTGAATAGTTCGTAAAGAAAAAGGTTTAATTGGCTCATGGTTTTGCAGAGTGTACAGAAAGCATGGCATCGGCATCTGCCTTTGATAAGGTCTCAGATAGCTTACAATCATGGCACAAGGTGAAGGGGAAACAGACACATCACAGGGTAGAAGAGGGAGCAAAAGACAGTGGGAGGGGGCAGGTGGGAGGTGCTACACACTTAAACAACCGGATCTGGCAAGAAATCACTCAGTGTCACAAGGACAGCACCAGCACATGAGGGATCCTCCCCCATGACTCAAACACCTATTTGGGCAGAGACAGATATCCAAACTATATCACTTTGATTCTGTGTGCAACCTGTGTCCACATGGCTTGCTCAGGCTTCCATACATGGCAGTTGGGTTTTAAGACATTGTGAATGGAAGCTGCAAGCTTTCTCGAGGGCATCTTTAGAAATTGCAAATCATGTAGTCTATTGATCCAAGCATGTCACAAAGCTAGATCATATTTAAAAGGGTTCAACATTTCAAAGGGTCCAGAAATAGACTCTACCTCCTGCTAGAAAAATGGTCAGTGTTACATTGCATAAAAGGAAGAGAGAAATTTGTGGCCACATTTTGAAATCTGCCACACTTGAGAAGGGACATTTCTCTAGCATCTTACTTAAATTTTTGTGGACTTTGTACCAATAAAAATAATGATCATTTATGCTATACTCAAGCATGTTTTTTAAAAAAAACTTCCAATTTTTCCTTTCCTTTAGGCCCAGGAAACTACCATTCTACTCTCTGCTTCTATGAGTTTGACTATTTTAGATTTCTCATGTAAGTGTTATCTTGCAGTATTTATCTTTCTGTATCTGGCTAATTTCACTCAGTATATTTTCCTCCCATTGAATCCATGTTGTTGCAAATTGCAGGATTTTTTTAAGGCTGAAAACTATTTCACTGTATGTGTATGCCATATTTTCATTAGCTGTTCATCTGTCAATGGACATTTAATCTCCAATGTCTTGGTTATTTTGAATAATGCTGTAATGAACAAGGGAGTGCAGATATCTTTTGGAGATTCTGATTTAAATTCCATAGGTATATACTTAGAAGTGGGATTGCTGGATCATGTAATAGTTTTGTTTTTTTTTTTTTTAGGAACTTCCATACCATTTCTGTAGTGATCACACCAACTGATATTCCCACCAACAATGCACAGGGGTTCTGATTTCCCTACATTTTTGGCAACACAAGCTATCACTGTCTTCTTGATAATAACCATTCTAACAGGTATTCAGTAATATCTTATTGTGATTTTGATTTGCATTTTTCCATTAGTGATGTTGAGCAACTTTTCATATACCTGTTGCTGTTGGCCATTTGTATGTCTTTTTTGGAGAAATGTCAAGTCATTTGCTTTGCCCATTTAAAGAATCAGATTATTTGGTTTTTTGCTATGGAGCTGTATTATTTTGTTGTAGATTTTTGGATATTAACCCTTTATCAGATATATGGTTTACAATTAGTTTCTCCCATTCTGTAAGTTGTCTCGTAATATTCTGGATTGCTTCCTTTGCTGTGCAGAGGCTTTTTGATTTGATGTAATCACACTTGTTTATGTTTGCTTTTTTTTTTTTTTTTGCCTTTGTTTTTGGTGTCATATGCAAGAAATCATTGCCAAAGCCAATGTCAAGAAGCATTTTTCCTGTGTTTTCTTCTAGGAGATTTATGATTTCAGGTCTTAGATTTATGTTTTTAGTTTACTTTATGTTTTTGGTGATTTTTGTGCATGGCATAAGGATTTAGTTTCATTTGTTCTTTTGCATGTTCATATCCAGCTTTCCCAATGCCATTTATTAAAGAGATTGTCCTTTTCCCATTGTATATTGTTGGCACCTTCATAAAAAATCAATTAACTGTATATACATGGGTTTATTTCTGGGTTCTTTATTCTGATGAATTGGTCTACCATGCTGTTTTGATTACTGTAGCTTTGTAATATATTTTGAAGTCAGAAAATAGGATGCCTCCAGTTTTATTCTTCTTGCTCAAAATTTATTTGGCCATTTCTTTCTTGGTTCCATGTTTATTTTAGGATTGTTTCTTCTATTTCTGTAAAAAATGTCTTTGGGATGTTGATGGGAGTTTCTTTGAATCTGTAGATTGCATTAGTAGTATGTACATTTTAACAATACTAATTAATGTATTTTTTCTAGTTTTCAGAGTTATTTAATATCTAATTACTTTCCCTTTGATTTTCATAGCACCATCTCATATTAAGTGACTTAGGGAAAGTTGTTTCATACATTTGAGCTACATATTCCTCATTCATAAAATGGAGAACATTCTTGCCCTATCTATACCTTTGAGCTGTTGAAAATCAAATGGGATAACAAAAGAATGATTAGAAGTGCCCAATATTATGATATTTCAGTGACTTCTTTACATCAAGCATCAAGAAAGGAAGTTCTATGTGATCATATTTCCTGAACACCAAATTTTCACAAAAGATTTATGAAGTACTTCAGTGTATGAGTCTTAGATATAGTTTAGATTTTGAAATGCTTGATTTTCTGGAATATTGCATTGGTTTATTAGATAAAATAATTGATATCTGAAGTTAAGATTGTTGCAGAAAGTCTAGTTGGTTGGATTACCATGCCATGGCAGAAGGGCTCCACTCTATTTCATGTCAACTGAAGTTGAACAGCATTAAAACACATAGTACTTAAAGTTTAGCACCTGGGGGGTTGGAGAGGGAGGAAAAATTTTTTAACATACCTCTACAGTTTGTATACCCACCCATTTACTATTCTTCATAGTAACATTCTTTAAAGAATTTTTAAGTTCCTTAGGGAAAGAGTTTCAGGAACAGAAAGGAATGATGCAGGAGAATTATCATTTATTCTACACTTCTTCTGTCCCCAACATTGTTTCTAGGATGGCTCGCTAAATCTCAGTGAAGGTGTTATGAATGAGACACATAAGGTCACTGACACTTGCTGAAAGGCCCAGTTGGTGTCAGATTACAGATTCAGATTTAGGTCTTCTAAACCAAAGCCCTATCTACCCAGTATACAATACTGTGTTGCTGAAAAACAAAGGTCTTCGAGATGTAACCCTCTTACAGAAAAGAAATCCTATTTGTTACCCTCTTGTAGAAAAGAAATCCCAAGAGACTGAGTATGAAATTATTAGTGTGAGGAGAAGGAATTATAGTGAATCCTTTGGGATCTGTGCAAAGAACAAAGGAGGTGCTTAGTGACCCAGTCTGAGCTATATAGTCTGACTTAGAAGCAGAGACAATAATCGAAGGCTGCCTCCATTCCTTAGAACAACCTCTCGTCAATAATACAGTGGTTACACAGTATCTGAAACTTTCTCTTTCTTTTTTCTGCATTGTAGAGATGTAAAAGAGAAAAACATTTTTGAACAGAGATCTTCCTTAGTTCTATGAGCAA
This sequence comes from Macaca thibetana thibetana, assembly GCF_024542745.1. NCBI lineage: Eukaryota > Metazoa > Chordata > Mammalia > Primates > Cercopithecidae > Macaca > Macaca thibetana. The sequence continues at coordinate 22,002,427 of NC_065592.1, read as the reverse complement.
TGTACATATTTCACTTTTTAAAAGCTGCCGACAAATAGCAAGATTCATTTTAGCACTGGCATACCATAAATTTATTTGCTTGTTAATGCAGCTTCCCCAGTTCATGTTTTTGCTAACTAGAAACATCAAAATGTCAATCTGTCCTAAGGGGTGTATCAACCCCCTGATCTGAACTTGGTAACAAGATATGGCCAGCTCAAGAGCATGTGCTGTCTCAAGAATCGAGACACATTGAAATCTCAATATTAGAGACTCCTACAGCAAAATATAAGAGTTGCAGAAGTAAGAGTTGTAGAATCATTGATTAATAGACAATTAGTAGAAGATAAGACTTTAGGATTTATCCTGACATGTTTTGCCTTTATTTTGGTAAAGCCTCCTTTTATATCCTACTGATATTGAGGGACAGATGGAATTGAAGTGAGGCATTATGTTAACATGATAATGAGCATCCCAGTCCACTGGAAGACAGAAAGAGGAGAGCCTGGTAGAGTGGCATAATTCAATTTGGCATTGAGAGGCTCTAGATACAAAGGAAAGTCATAAATATTGACATGATCTCACTATTATCACTGTAGCTGGGGGTTTTGTTTAAGTATGTGTTTTTCTATCTCTTTCTTATTTTGGCCAAATGCCATTGCTTTTCTTTTGAGAATGTTCCCTCTCCAAGTCCCTGACAATGTTGTCTAGCGAGGCCTATCCAATGCCCAGTCCCCAGCCTGACAATTGGCTTATTCCATCTCCCTAGTTCCAGTTTGTAAATAAGCTTATCGCCCCAGTTAAGTGAAAGTGAACAATGGACTTTGCTAAAACATATAGAAAAAAGAGTGCCTTTTTTTTTTCCTTACAGTTGCTGATCTAGTAAGATGATAACCTGATATGGTAGTAACCTGGCCATTTTGTAATAAGAGCCTTGCTGAGAAAGAAGCTATCAGAAAGAGGAACAGAACCAACATGCTGAGAGACAAAGGCATGATGTGGTGAAGATAGGTGTATTCCTCCTTCCTCAGACCCCTGTAGTGAGGCAAGGCAGTGTGGTAGTAAGTTCAGGCCAATCCTCTGTAAGTGGTAACCCCACAATGAGTCGATGAGTTGCACATCTGAAAAAGCAGGTGGCTAAAAGTTAATGTAACCCAGTCATTAGAATTTAAGTATTATTCAAGAGAAATGAAAGCATATGTCCATACAAAGACTTCTATGCAAATATTCATAGCTCCTTTATTCATAACAAGCAAAAGCTAGAAATAAATGTTTATCAGGAAATAAGTGGATTAAAATGTTTTTTAAAATAAAGTGAAATACTACTCAGCAATTTAGAGGAATAAATCATTGATACACACATCATGAGTGAATCTTAAAATAATTATGCTGAACAAAACACAAAAAAGAACAGTTATGATTCTATTTATAAAAACCTCTGGAAAATGCAAACTAAGTAATAGAAAAAAACTCAATGATTGTCTGGGGACAGAGGTAAAGGAAATGTTTGAGTTAGGGAGAAATTACAAAGGGATATTAAATTTTTGTAGGTGATAGAGATGTTTATTTTCTTGATTGTGGTGGTTGTGATTGTAGTGATACATATGACAGAAATTGCATGCATATCAAATTGTATAATTTAAATATGTTTAGTTTGTTATATGTCAATTATGCTGCCATAAAACTGTTAAACATAAGGAAGGTAAAGCCTGTGTTGGCCTCTTCCACCAAGAGCTGACCCACATCCATATGAGACTTGCCACAATATTGTCACATAGCAAATCATCTCAAAATTCAGTCGTTTAAATATTGACCATTTATTGTAACATGTATTGGTCTGTGGACTGAATGCATCTTGGCTGGGTTAGGCTGGACTCGAGGATCCAGGCTGCAGGTTAGGTTCAGATCTGTTCCAGGTATCTCTTACTCTTAGAGCAGCAGCCTCAAAGGAAATGAGTACTGCCCTACATATGCCAACCTGGGGCCAGGTAGATGGGCAATAGCTATCTAGACCATGTTATTTTCATGGTGTGTCACAAAAGTGCAGGAACCAAAACCAGACTGAACCACCATGTGTTTGGCCTCTGCTCATGTGATGCCTGCCAATGTTTCATTGGCCAAAGCTAGTCATAATTAAGCCCAGCTTTAATGGGGTAAAGAATAGACTCAATCACAGTGGGAGGAAAAGGGAAGTGAAATATTTGTTGAACAATAATTTAAACTATCACCAATATGTATCATAAACCAAAAAGCAAATCTTTGAATGTTAGATATTTCTGGGGTCTTTATTGCAACTGAGACATGAGAGGAATGGAAATATCTCAGATATTTGGAATATTTGGCGACTATTACAACACATGAATTATTTCCTGTCCTAAAGATAATATCAGATGTACATGAGAATCTAGTGGTACTCAGAAGTTTTAGTTTTGTCAGGCAAAAAAAAAAAAAAAAAAAAATTATTTACTTAATCCCATTTAAGTTAAGTTTCTGTTACTTAAACTACAGTTGTCCTTATTAATATAATTGTGGGAAACTATAATAATCAAAGAGCAGAGTCTAGCAAAACAAATAATATCTATCATTAGTTGAGCAATGACTATTTACCAGTCACTTCACATTAGTTATTTCAGTTAAGTCTCATCACCAAGAGGCTAGGTTGGTATTATACACTATTCTCTTATTGAGAAAACTGAAATTCCATGTCTCAAGAAAAAGAGTTGAGAAGCAAAGCCAAATCTGTTGAAGCCAAGACCTGTTCCCTTTCCAGTTTACCATGTTTTTGCTCAGGAGACAATCAATGAAACATGGCACCAGAGGCATTTATGATCTTTCTCTGTGTGCACACAAAGCTAGAGTTAATTTCTTTCTGAGAGATTACCATCTATTCTGTGTTTTTTTAAGCACTCTCCTCCCATCTTCCTAGATTGATATTACCAGTGCTTAACTGCACTTAGACCTGAAAATCATTTTTGAGTCTAAACAATATGGTGCATATAGGAAAAGCCATGGATGTGCTGTCCAGAAGTGTGGCTTGGAATCTCTGATCTTCCATTTAGTGGCTTAGAGATCATGGAAAATCCGCATAAACATTTAGTGCCTCAATTTCTTCCTTTACAAAGTGAAAAAAAGAAAGTATCTCCTGTTAACCTGATTTGACAGTTAAATATGACAAACTGAAAGGAAGTTTACAAAGTGATTTAAAATGTGATGTAGGATTAATGTAACCATCATAATTAAGTTACTAATAATGATTCAGAGGGACTAATCTCTATCAGTAGAATTGTAGTTGTTGTAACAGGCAGGCACAGGGAAATTTGTGGCTAGAGGAGGATATTCTTGCCAAACGGCTCTTAATTTAGACCATATAGACAGAAACTGTCTATGTGTTTATATAAGACAGTAACTACTGCTACATCAAGAAGACCGTGTGCTGTATCTATCCCTAAGGACTCTAATTACCCAGGGCTTTCTCCAACAATTGGCAGCCCACTCAATGACCATCAAAAGATCTTCCAATACTGGCTGTAAGGTTTTGTTCTTTCCTCAAAGAAGTCTTTATTAACTCCTCTGCCTCTGCTGAGTCCTGAAGGCCAGGTAGGTGATTAATGGCCTCTGAATTATGATCCAACCGGAAAGGCTGTTGGTGGAAATTTATACTCAGTGTGGTAAGCTAGAATTCTTTCAAGCCAGGTACTCGACATTCATTGCACAATTTAATTGTAAAGAGTAGTAGTTAATGAGAGCGCAGGGGAAGAGGGTAAAATAGGAGCAGAGAGTCTGGGCTGAAGGCCAGTGCTCTCAGCAGTGAAGTTACATCTGGGATGGATGAATCATGGAGGAGACAAATTGCAGCACTGGAACAGGGTTTTCATCACCATTATATTTTATCAAGAAGGAAACTAAGGCACACAGAGAGTATTGAGGAAGCATGATCCTGATGGTAACTATGATGAGAACAACAACTCCCTTTAGTTTTAGTAGCTTCTGTAAGTCAGACTCTAGTTAGGAAACTTGACAAGCATCAAAGCTCATCTCAAAAGCAACATTGTAAAGTTAGATATTATTGTCAATATTTTATAGATGAGAAAAACTGAAGTTTAGCAAGATCAAATGACTTGTCCAAAATCATGAAGCATCTTGATTCCGGGTATAAACAGGGTCTCTCTGAACTTCAAAATTTTGCTCCTTCCGGTATGTCACTTATGTTGCTTCTACCATTACTCTTTACTGCTACCAGCAATGTGGAGTTAACTATGTGCCAAGCACTCACTCTGTATACATCTTCTCAGTGTTATCTCTATTTACCAATGAGGAAGCTGAGATTTGGTTTGGGTTATATGCCCAAAGCCCTGTAGCAAGCAAGAGGCAGAACTGGAATTTAAAATCAGGTCCTTCGGACTCCAGGGATAATTATCTTAGCCACTACAATAACTGGCTACAGCTCATACGAATAACCAGCACTGTCACCATAATACCCAATGTTATGGTTCAAACCCCATTTTTAATGATAAACTTCCTGATTTGGAGAGAAAAGCTAGTCAGTTTGAAGGTAAGATGAGATCAGATGGAGAGCAGAAAGTAAAGAGTGTGCAGTTTTCTGTTACTACCGCACCAATATACTCAATCCAATGGTATAAAGGAGACCCTGTTTTAATAATTGACTGTGACATTTATCAACCTGTAGAATCAACAGGGATCAAAGTTAAGGAGTCAGTCACTTCCTACACTAGAAGAATCTTGGTGCTTAATGAAACCACATTGTCCTTTCAGCTGATTAGAAAATTGGATGAATCAGACTGCCAAGATGCATGCAAACCTCTGAGCTCTGCTAAGTGTCCCTAAACAAATAAATTACAAAAATAAAGTATCTTTTTTACTTGCATATAAAAACAAGCAAATGAAAGCCTTTTGCATAGTTGCAGCAAAGGGCCCCAACCAGCCATTTTCCATTTGCAATTTAATATTTCAATAAAGTTTTATTTATTTTCATTTGCAAAGGAATTTGCTGCCTTTGAAAAGAAGTCTTGATGCTCTGATTGGTGCCAGGTAGTAGGGACGAGCTTCCACTCCCAACAATGGCCTTCTGGCTGAACAGATGACCTCCAAGCTTGTCTGCTTGTCTTCCTTTTCCCAGCTGCCTCTGCCTGGTCTTAATGTATTTATGCGTTTTAAAGTTCTGTGCAATTGCCAAATTGCCTTATTTCCTAAATAGAAAAAGAAAATGTGCTAGCATTCATCCATTTAATACATACGTGTTAAATACCTACTGTGTGCCAGAAAGTCTTCTAAACACCAGAGATATAGCAATAACAAATGGATTAGGTCCTTTTTGCATTGCTATAAGGAAATGCCTAAGGCTGGATACTTTATAAAGAAAAGAAACTTAATTGGCTCATGGTTCTGTAGCTGTACAGGAAGCATGGTGTTGACCTCTGCTTCTGGCAAAGCCTTAGGAAGCTTCCAATCATGGTGGAAGGTGAAGGGGCCGTAGGCACATCACATGGTGAGAGCAGGAGCAAGAGAAAAGAGAGAAGAGGTGCCACACATTTTTGAACAACTAGATCTCACATGGACTAATGGAGCAAGAACTCACTTATCACAAAAGGGATGGTGCTAAAGCATTCATGAGGGATTCACTCCCACGATCCAATCACCTCCCACCAAGCTCCACCTCCAACATTGGGAATCACACTTCAGCATGAGATTTAGAAGGGACAAACGTGCAAACGATATCAACAAAACAGAGAAAAATCTTAGTCCTCATGGAGCAAAGGATCCAGACAAAAATTTGTGTTTATTTGGAGTAGATGTTCGGGTAGAGGGAGGGAAAGTAGCATTAAAATATTCCACCACAGTGGGTAAAGCATGCCTTGAGGTCCTCATTGTGGGAAAGAGTTTGGAGTGCTTGTGGACTAGAGAGGATGTGTGGCTGGGGTGGTCTGGGCAAGGGAAGTATGTTGGGAGATGAGTCTAGAGAAAGAAGCAGGAAACAGAGATTGGGAGGAGGGGGTTATGCATGCTTTAGCAAGTGTAAGAGAGAGCAGGTTGCAATGAAAAAACAAAACCAAAGATTTGTAGAGTATTTCTTTGGTGGGGCAGAATACATTCTTTGGAAAGATATTTGGATATGAACTGGATTTCTAAATCCTTGTCATTTGTGCATACGTACACTTTCTAGTCTTCAGTATCTGTAAATTATAGTGGGAATGGTGGCAATTGATGCAACCCAGGATTCTTGAATGTTGAAATTCTCTCTTGACCCAGCCAGTGCCCATGAGAGCACTAAGAAAAGTATATTTTCACAGGGGACAGGCAGAGAAGGAACAAAGTACTTTTATAGGTATTCTTTATTCAAAATTCCAGAATGATTACATAGTGAGCTAAAGTGGGTCACGTGGTTGACTCCTTTTTTTTTTTTTTTTTTTTTTTTTTTGAGACAGAGTCTCGCTCTGTCGCCCAGGCTGGAGTGCAGTGGCACAATCTCAGCTCACTGCAAGTTCCACCTCCTGGGTTCAGACCATTCTCCTCCCTCAGCCTCCCAAGTAGCTGGGACTACAGGCACCCGCCACCACGCCTGGCTAATTTTTTTTTCTTTTCTTTTGTATTTTTAGTGGAGACGGGGTTTCACCGTGTTAGCCAAGATGGTCTCGATTTCCTGACCTCATAATCCACCCGTCTTGGCCTCCCAAAGTGCTGGGGTTACAGACGTGAGCCAGCGTGCCCGGCCGGTTGACTACTTTTGCCTATACCAATGCATCACCTTTGTGATGAGAAAAGCCACGTCCAAAGAGAAACTCAAAGAAAGATACATAGGAGATAAAGGACTTTCTCCCTAAGAATAAGAGTTTAGCTTATCTAATTTGTCAACCTATGGTATTTCCAAGGCTCTGCCTAGCTTCAAGTTTGGTGAAGGTTGGGAAATTTTAACATAGCATTTTTAAGGAAAGATTTTTAAAAGGGAGAAATATAAGGTAGATGAGTAAGAGAGACAGAGAAATTGCTTCTAGGATTTCAAAGAAAAATGCTCACAGCCCTCTAAGGATGAAGTTAGTAACAAATAACCCCTTGGAAGAGTTTCAGATTTATATTATACCTTGGACTAACTTTTCTTTTTGGGACACTTGAGTCTTGTCAGTTTTAAACAAATCAGAAGAGAGAAGTCTCAAAAGTTACAATTCATGTTATTAAGGCAACTGGGAACTAGTGCAAATCGTTAGAACAATTAAAAAGATATTATTTCCACCTCAAATTTGTAGCTCAACCCATTACAAAAAAATAATTTGTCTCAGCATCTCCAAAGGTGAGATCAAGTAAAATCTCCTTAGATGTAGTATGGTTGGTCAAATGTATCACTAACTGCTTAAATGAGAGAAAATGCACTTCCAATGAGCCCCAGATCTATGAAACACTGGAAGGGACATCAAGTGACAATCTCATTGAGTCCCTGCCTCCGTTGTATAGGTGAATACATTTGTGACTACATAAAAGGTGAACTAGAAGCCAGCTGCCTTACATTCCCTGGCCGGCGTTGTTTTCACACCCCTTATTCCAAGAAAGACTAGGACAGAAGGCATCAGTAGAGTTGGGAGTTCTTCCAAATGGTTAGGAGCTTGGCCCAAGCAACCCCTATGTGGAACTGCTTACCTGGTGATAAATATTGTCACTAGTGCTCATGGCACTTACTGTCTGTTGCTTATGAAGAACAGTTATTGATGGCTGTGTTGCAGGTCTGGATTGGGCAGAGGAAAAAAGAATGCCTAGTGTGAGGCTTAAAGACTGGGCTATGTTTTGGCTGTGGTCAATAACAGCTATTTCATTATTCTATAACCACCATCAGATTTTCCTCTGACTCACTTCTATCTTTGCCCACTGCCCTCCTCTGTCTTTTTCTCTATCTCCCTCTCTCTCTTTCTCTCTCTCCCTCTCTCTTTTTCTCCCTGTCTCTCTGTCTCTCTTTCTCTCTCTCTCTCTCTCCATTTTTCTCTGATCATCTCTCAAAGGTTCAACGTAATCAGCCTAGCTAGACTTGTGTCAAAGGGAAGATAAAGAAAGGAGAAGGGAAGAGACATTATCTAAGTATCTTTAATGTATGAGGTACTGGGATAAATACTTTCATGCTGTTTTTTCCATTTAAGATGCACAATCATGCTGAGAGGGGTAATCTACCCCCATTTACAAATTAGGAAACTTGCTTAGAGTTCACAGAGTTGGTAGGTAATAAAGTTGGAATTCAAAATCAGATACATCTGACTCCAAAGTGTCCTCTTTCCATGCATCCTCTTTTACATCACTCTTCTCCATCTGTCCAGTAGATCTTCCTGCTTCTTGTCCTGGGTATACATAACAGCAAATTCATTTAATAAACATTGAGCTTCTATTATAAGTTAGAATTGAAGAAGCAAAAATATGTAATACAGCTTGTTCACCCTCAAGCAGCTCCCAGCCAGTATATGCACGTGTGCTTGGGGCTTAGGTCTGATAACGAATGCACATTAGTAACTACATCTTAACACAGGACGTTTATGTATTTATGCATTCATTCTTTGAGCAAATGCTTTTTAAATACCCATTCTGTGCCAAGCATTATTTTGTTCCAGTGTTTATCAATCCTGGCTGCGTATTAAAATAATCTAGTGTACTTTTTAAGAAATACTGATCTTTGGCCCATCCAAGTAATTCTATTTAATTGGCATAGGGTAGGCCTCTGGCATCAGTATGTTTTAAAAGCCTCCTAGGCAATGATAACATGCAGTTGAAAGACACTCTTCTAGGTTCTAGAAATGAAGCAGTGAGCAAACAGGAGAAAAAGTACTCAAGATATTCACAGGGTATATGTGCCCCTTATTCAGATAGATGATGTGATAGATAAAGGAAGAGAGAGCAAGATAAAGCTGGAAGGCTGGATTGTGCATAAGTCTTCTTAAGCCTTAAGTTCAAGGCAGTTTGGATGATTTGAAGCAGGGGAATTACATAAAGACTGAGATAGCTTCGCACTCTACATTTCTGTGATCTGGAGTAAGTAGAAGAATCTTTCATGCTAAGAATTTTTAGTTTTAACAGATTGACTGATACAGGGCTTTACTCAGTGTTGCACTAGAAGCTATGAGTATAGAAATAGGTAAGAAAAGTTCCTGCCTTCAAGGATCTTCCAGTCTAGTGTGTCTGCTAAGGGTAGGGAAAGAGGGCCTGCAGAGGAACATTGCTAGTGCAACAAGAAGTACTGAGTTGCAGCAGACATCGAGTGCTTTCAGGATATTTTCCCTCCCTGATGAGGAGCACATCATGGACACTTCTAGGTACCACCTTTGCAGAGTATCTGTAGGTGACTCCTCAATGAACAGAAGAGAAGTGAAGGGAGGACCATATAGCAGAGGGAACAGCATTTGCAAGATGCGAAAGAGAAGAAACTTGATTTAATCCAGATTCTTCAAGCAGTTCAATCTGGCTTAAGTGCAAAAGTGAGAATGGTGTAATGGAGAGGGTCACAGTTAGAAAGGAGAGCAGGAAATAACAAAGCACTGTAGGTCATGACACAGAGTACCTTTTTCTAAAGCAACATTTTGAGGAATAGAGAAGAAATTGACATGGTCAGAGTTGCACTCAAGAGTTTCCTCTGGTTTCCTCTGGTTGCCTGTGGATAAGGATAGTCAAGGCTGGAAGCCAGGAGGCCAAATGGCAGTAGTGACAGAGGTGATGGGAAAATGAAAATCCTCATCAAATGGAGCATGAGAGTAGTGGGGTTGACTTACAGGGGTGAGTGCTGTCTAGAGTCTGTTCTCTCAGGTTTATGGCTCCAGAAACTCTGCTTTAACTCTGCACCAAAGGGTAACGGGATTCTGAAGGAAAAATGGTGTAGAGAATGTGTGCACCACGTGAAGGACAAGGGAGTAGAAGATATGGGCTTTCCCCCTACCTTCACCATTTTCTAATTGTGCCCGTGAGAGCGTGTCACATTACCTTGCTGACTCTTTGTGTCCTCATCTGTAAAACAGAACTATGATGGCTACATTCATTTCCTTAGGGTTCTGGGAAGGATTAAATGAACTGCACTGCGTGGAAGCAATTCTTAGACTCTAAAAACTTTGCAATTGGGCATCATTTTCTAAATCCCCTGAACCAGTATCAGACTGTAAGGGGTAAGTATGTGGGCCACGTAGGGGGTCAGGGCTGTCAGACTCCACTTCCAGGAGAGAGTTAAACACTCCTCGTATGGACTTTTATTGTACTATCAAATCCAATCTCAAAATATCCTCATAGGCGACATGTTTGTCTCTTCCCAGTTTTGCAGCCACATCAGTTTCTGATTAGACTTACAATTAAAGTGGGGAAGTGACTTTGGAAGAGACATGCGTGCTGTCAGCAGATGGGAGAGGGGATCGAGAAAGATGGAGGGAGGCTGCTGTAACACCTGTTCTGGTTGGGATTCTGAATGAATATGAAAGGTAAGCAGAAACCCAATTAGTAACCCCTGAACTCGCTCCATGTTATCTCTGCAAACACACACTCTCTTCCATCCTGTGCTTCCAAAGGATAGCAGGCTTCCTGACAAGCTATTGTAAAGAAGGATGCAGACCCAGAGGAAAGAGACAATGCAGCAACTCTCAGTTTTTTGATGTCTCGCCCAGCATCTCTAACTCAAAATTTTTTATGAAGATTAGGCATTTTCTACCTCTGAAAGCATAAAAGATGATAATTATTTCTGCTATTTTCATAGTCTCTTTTTGCTAAATAACTACTATGTGTCACATAGGCGTGCCTTTTAAAGCTTTATTATGTGCTGGTATTTATTATTCTCATTTTCCAGATAAGGAAACTGAAGTTCAGAAGGGTGCAATAGCTACCCAGCTATGGAATAAAGGATCAAGGACTTCTTGTGTCTTAAGGCATTCAGTTCTCAAACTAATATGAGAGGGAGATAGTATTGTTATTCTTTCCATTGTTGATTACTATTTTGCCTAACACCCCTATTTCCCTCTCTGCAGTGGCTCTCCCTGTGAGAGGAGTATGCTTCTTGATCACTGAAGGCTGACTAGGCGATGCAGAAGGTGAGTGGCAGTGACAGATGTCACTGTTGAGTAGAAGCTTCAAGATTTTGAGTGGGCTTTGTCATATCTGATTTTTCTTTGCCTATTAGACTAACAAAGTCTGAGATTGAGTCTGCCCAATCAGCCTAGTTTTGTCAAAGCAAAGACAATACAGAGGAGAGTCATAGCCATACATAGACATATAGACGTGAATTCTGAAATTTGAAGTCTGTATGTTACGCAGTGTAGCCAAGCCTGAACTGACTAATGTGCCCATTTGAGAAGACTGAAGTTAAGGAAAAGTAAATAGGTGTCCAGCTATATAGTGGTGAAACTAAAACTTGAAGTCAACGCTGTCCCACTCCAAATTGTGTGATCGTCACCATTGTATCACTCTTTCTCTCCAGTTCTCGTTCTGAGGTTTTTCTGTATTTTATAGTGACAGCTTTAAAATGACAATAAGAACAACAACAACAACAACAACAAAAAAAAAAACACAAAAAAATCCAAATAACTAGTTTAAATAGGTATAAGAGCAGGTAGGTCCTCATTAGGAAGAAAATTGAGTTAGGGCAGTGATTTGTAATTTTGATGAACATACAGTCTATCTAGGGATTATGTTATAATGCAAATACTTTTATAGCAGGTCTGGGGTAGCACCTAAGATTCTGCATTTCATAAAAGATTACAGGGGAAGCTCATACTGCTGGTCTTTGGACCACTCTTTGAGTGGCAGGGACCTACATGATGCCAGTCACTTTGCTATGGTGATGATAGAAAGATAAAATAATGCAGCCTTGCAGAGTGGTTAGGAATGCTAGGACAGGACTGGGATTAAGGACAGGCAAGCAAGGTAATAAGGGGGCAAAGTTTAAGAACGAAAGTAGAGCAAGGGCTGAACCTGTACCCTGAGAGTGTCCCCTAATTCAGTCCTCTGTGGTGTGTTTCTAGGCTGCTTCTAACAATTGAATTTGAAAACTGAATTAATATAGAGCCAAAGAAAATACTACGACTCTGTCTTCACACTGCTCCTAATGGCATTGGCCACCATCAGGCCAAGGGGGATGTTCAGAACACCAGTAAAATTGTAGACTCTGCTAATAAAAAAGATAAAATAGCTCAAAATTATGTCATGTTTTAGTTGGCTTCATATATTTTTTTAGTTAGCTTCATATTTTAAACATATTATTGTTTTTGGTTTATGTGTTTATTTCCAAAATTTCTGATTATCTGTTTTTCTTTGTGCTCTGTCCTTTTATGATATCTCTAAGTCTCTCCAAGCTAACAATTATACTAGAGTGTCTGTCAAATCGCTCCCACCATCAATATCCCTCAGAAAATGTCCTCCTGTAATTTTCAGTGCTATTTTTCCAATCTGGACTGAATATGGCTATAATAAGACGTTTGATGACAGTTTTATTTGTATAGTCTAAATTGTATCTAAGTCCCAAAGCTAAAGACAAAATACCCTGTCGCTTATATTCTAAATAGAAACCTAAAAATAGCCAACTTTGGGTTGGCTTCCTTCATGTCTGACCCCTAGATCTTGCAAGGAACCAGCAAGCAACCTTCCTGTTAGGAACACTAGCATCCCTCTTCCTCATTCCTCAATATGCATAAGAAGACTAGGGTAGGTAAAGGGGATGACAGACATTAGAGTAACCTGGGTTTTTGCTGCCATTGTGAAAAACGTAATTTTCTAGTAAGTTGTTTTCTCTTCTTCTTCCATAAGACAAGGAAAAGGAAATTCTCAATATCTTCCAAGCCAAGTAATAGGAAAGCCAAGAAAATAACATAAATATTTGAAATGCTTACAAGAAGAGACAGACACCTTCCTTCCCTGATAGATAAAATCCACAGAACTTGCAGTAACACCTGGTCATAGGAGATTATGAGAGAGATTCATATCTGTAACCTATTGGGCAGGTAATTATTACTTTAGTGAAAATCTCTTTCATACATACACACTCTGCCTCATTAGTGAACAGTGTCACCTGATCCTGAAAAGCGTGACTTCTCTCATCCATGATGCTTTTTTTTTGTTTTATTCTCTCCCATGCTCTCTCCTTTCTTCCCTCTTCTCCCCTCCCTCCATCTCCTTCTCTTTCTTTCTTTCTTTTTTTTTTTTGTTAAAGTTTTCGGCCTGTAAGCATTCTTTCTTTTCTTTAAAAAATTAAACTTTAAGTTCTAGGACACATGTTCAGAACGTGCAGGTTTGTTACATAGGTATACACGTGCCATGGTGGTTTGCTGCACCCATCAACCTATCATCTACATTAGGTATTTCTCCTAATGCCATCCATCCCCCAGCCCCCCACCTCCCGACAGGTCCCAGTGTGTGATGTTCCCCTCCCTGTGTCCATGTGTTCTCATTGTTCAATGCCCACTTATGAGTGAGAACATGCGGTGTTTGGTTTTCTGTTCTTGTGTTAGTTTGCTGAGAATGATGGTGTCCAGCTTCATCCATGTGCCTGCAAAGGACATGAATTCTTCCTTTTTTATGGCTGCATAGTATTCCATGGTGTATATGTGACACTTTTTTTTTTTTAATCCAGTCTATCCTTGATGGGCATGTGGGTTGGTTCCAGGTCTTTAACACTTACCATCATCTCAGGAGAAAGGAGGAGATTGGTGCATGTTCTCTGTCCCCCATTCTGAAAATGGCACATTTCCCCCTTAGTATTTGGTGGTGCTTCTGTCATCTGATGTTTACTAATATTACACAGTGTTTATGTGTCATTTACAAAAGAGGCAGTGTAATCATAAGAAAGAGCATAGGATTAGAAATTTTGTAGACTTTGTTTAAATTCTGGCTCTGTCACTTGTTGTCTATATGATTTTGGGCAAAGTTAACTATTTTCTTATCTTTGACTTGTGAATAATGACAGCAAGAATAACAGTGGCAACAATAATGAAAATGTCAATGACAATGATATCAGCATATCATTTGTTTTTCTCATCAATAGATATATTACATAATTAAAACACCTGGTTCAGCTACTAATTAATTTAATAAATTTACATTAAGTACTCACTATGTGCCTGCTGCTGTTTTGAGCATTGAAAATTCTATAGTGGGAAAGAGAACTATTATCTTTTTTCATCATAGAGCTTATGGTCATCTAGTGCAGGGGTTGAGCACACACTGGGTGCCCAAATCCTGCCTTTAATCTATTTTAACATTGTCTTTGAGAGAAGATTGGTTTTATATTTGTAAAGTGTTGTGAAAAAAGGAAAAAAAAAAAAAACTCATCATGGCCCACATAGCCTAAAATATTTACTATCTGGCCTTTGGTGGAAAAGTTTGCCTATTGCTGGTCTAATGGTACACACAGGAAACATTCAGTAAATGCTTTTCTCATGCCAAATCTTAACCTGAAATTGTTTGCATTGGTGTTTTGATTAATTTCTGCATCCCTTCAATTCCCCCACAGGCATCTCATTGCCCCTGCATTAAAAGTCAAAATTTTCAGATGTTTATAGACCCTGTATGAGTGACCCCTATGCCTTTCCAACCTCTTCTAATTATATTTTTATCCTCCCGCGTCACTGGACTTTTTTTTTTTTTCAACAAATATGGCGCATGTGCCTCAGCCCAATGTATTGTAACTCTTGAGCTCCCCTCTCCCCAACTTTTCAGCCAGTTTACTTCCATCTTACCCTTCACAATTCAGCTCTAAAATCACTTCCTTTGCCAAAATGTCCTTGACCTCTCCTTACTAGGTGTGTTCTACCCCCTAAACCTTTTAACTGCTCTCACAACTCCTGATAATTATGGTAATTGTATATTCTTTTCTGTGATCCTTTTCTTACTATCACCTCCACACATTTGTTCCATGAGGACAAGGGGTGTATCTCTTTTGTTTATTTATTTATCTCCAGCACCTAGCATCCTTGCTTGATGCTCAGTAAATATTAGGTGACTAAATGAAACAAAGAATGAAGGATTCACTGTCATGTTTGTTGAAAAAAAAAAGGATCAGATAGCTTATAGGATTCTTTCAACATAGGGTACCTAGTTCTCCCAGGGAAATATACCCCTAACTGGAATTTCTGTGACTGCCTCTTCATACTTCCTTCATTCTCTCTATATAATTAATAGGGGCCCAGTGAGCTGTTTGTGCTGATACATCATCTGCACCACGCAGCGAATGCATTTGTTATGGAGTTATCTGGGCCAAAGCTAATGAATCATTTGCAAATGTCCTGATTTACAAAGAGAAAATTGGTTCACCTGAATAACAAGGTTTATATGTAAGGAAAGTCTTTCCAATTTTTTCACTATGTTCTGGGATGCCTCAAAATCCCAAGGAAACACACATAAGCAGTCCCCTGCAGAAGACAAAGTCCAGAGGTCACCTTGGAGGAGAACAAAAGTTCTAAGGTCAACATTCCCTCACGGCAATGGCAATCCTCTTGTGAGCCTTCAGATGCCTGAGAACTCTCTGAAATTCTCAACCAAGTATTTCCTTGTATATGTACATATTCCTAAAGACCACATCAGATTTATCAGCTTCTCACTGGGTCCTGTGGCACCCTGGTAACCAGTGCTTTAAGAAAATCCTGGGATCCCTTATTCTTAAATGTATTTGTTATTATTATTATTTTTTTTAAAAAAAAAACGAAGATAAGATAAGGAGCGAGTAGAGATGACTGTAAGTCCTGAAGTGATCCTTCATATTTCTCGTCTCAACCTTCTCTGACCCACTGTGCAGATGAGAAGATTCAGATCATTTGAAGAGCTGACTTGCGCAGGGCTTTACAGCAAGTGAGACACAAACCGAGGACTCAGATTCCGCCAGCTCACTGTCCTTTCTACTACACCCTGCTCTCCACCGATATACAATTGTTTATTTCTGCTTTCATTCCTTTTCTCATTCACTCACCCAACTTTTTTCTTCTTCATGTATTCTCTCACTGTCCCACATTATCATTTTCTCAAGGTTAATTTTTAAAACTATTTATTATTTGTGACTAGATCATTTCTAAGAAGAATTTCTGACTTCAATAAACAATTGTTCAATAAGGCTGTTAAATTAGAAAATAAATGCAATAGAACACATTTATCTTTTCCTTTCTGAATGCATCTCTCAAGTGATAGTAAAGAAATAAAAAATTGTATAAATCTACAAGAACCAAAAAAAATGGAAGAAGAAAGGGCACTACATAAGAAACTTCAACAAGTTTTAGGAATTGAAGACGGAAGATTCAACAAACAGAGGCAGAACCACAAAATAAATGTCTGCAGAGGGAGATACTGATGAAAAACAAACCAACTTATCCTAAGAAGTCAATATAGAATAACAGATATACGAGGATGGTAAAAATTTGGGGGCTGATTGAATGTCTATGTATGAAGGAGTTGAACATCACTCCATCTCCTGAGTTCTCGTAAACCACAGAGCAGTCGTGCCCAGAGACCAGAGGCAGGAGGATGGAAAAATCTGAATGGCCCTAGAAAAAGGACTTTCAAATATGGTTATGGTGGTCAGTCAGTGAAAGTAGTGATTTCCCACCCCTTCACTTTGATAATAAAGCCCAGTGATAAACCCCTCCAATCTGCTCAAAGCGTCAAATTAGTTTTTTTGTACCTAGAAGGTGAAAAAGCAGTAAAGGATCAACTGATAGTTTACAGGCATCCAAAATGACTGGGAAAATTCTAAACCAATAAATATGAAAGGAAAAGCTGGAAGAACACAGATATGACAGGGAGTGAAATAAAACTTCTGAACCAAAGCTATTAATAATGTAAGCCTAGACGTTGTATCTGAAAAAAACGAAGAGGCTGGTATAAAAGATAATAAAAAACAGAAAATAATTCTTATCAATTACGTGTGTGTATATATGTATATATGTACATATACATGCATTGACTGAAATTTTAACTCCAATAAAAAGTTGCAAGACAAAGTTAAGAAAATATTCAGACAGAGAAAATGACAAAAAGATAAAAAGCATGTGGGACAGTTTTCCAAGTATTGCCTGTAAGCTCTAAATGCACCATTTATAGCCTTCTCTAAGACAAGGGCGATGGGCCTTATGAATGTTTCTTCTTTGCCAGTTGGCATGAAACTGGAGGAAAACTAGAGAATGAAGGGTCTTTTCCTCCAGGCTCTAGTTTGCTCTTCTCCCTAGGTTCCTGTAGTGCACACAGCTTCTACAGCACCCAGCCCCTGTAGAGTGTAGTAGCCCAGTGGTCAGCAGTACACGGGACCTGCTTCACTTCCCCAGAACTCTCTTGTGTCATTTTATGTTGTGTTCTTGGGTATGGAACCTTTCTGTGGAAGGCTACGTCATGGCAGTGCAGAGCACAGACTGTGGTAAGTCCTGCTGGTGAAGCACCTCAGTGAACTTCTCTGAGGTGAATGGTAATTCAGTTATCCATGGTCACATCCTTTCCAGTGGAATCGAGATCCACCTTAGAAGTAGGGGAGGGATTTTCCCTTGGTGTTCTATTATAACCTTAGGGACTGTGGCCCTTACCTATGCCTGCTATTCTTATATTCTCTCGTGTTATCTTTACCTTTTACTAGCTAATTCCTCATTACTACAATATCCCATTTTAATTAATAATCTTCATATTAAATGTTCCCTGTTAAAATTACTGTGTGGGTACTGCCTCTTGGCTGGACCTAATGGTTGTGGTGGGAGATAAAAGACAAGCATATTAAAGAACCAATTTAGAAAGAATGATTATAGGTAATAGGTATTACAGGTATTTCTAAAATACAAATAAATAAAATTCCTTGAACTGAAAGAGAAAAGAGTTTCCAGATTGAAATTTTCCAGTAAGTGGCCAGATTACAGAAAGAAAGGGAAAAGAAAAGATGCTGAAAAGGCCACAGCATCATACATTTTCATGACTTGAAATGAAAGGGTAAATAGAAATGTCTAAAAACTTCCAGTTTGGATGGGGAAGACCATCTTTAAAAAGAAAAAATAATCAGGATATATCAATCCTCTCAAAGACTATGCAGAATTGTTAGAAGACAAAGAATAATGTTTTTAAAAATTTGACAGACAACATTTCCAACCAGCTGAATTATAAACATACAGTAAACATGAAAGAATAACTTCAGGTAAGTAAAGGTTTGTAAGTACTACTTCCCATATCTTTGTTTAGTAAGCTATTGGGAGATATGCTCCTATAAGGTTGAAGGACTAAATATTAAAGTGGGAGTGATAAGATCCATGAAACACATCTTCCATTTTAGAAAAATCTCATAAGGAAATCCTACAGTTATATTGGAAGGAAGTTCTAGATGGATCGTTTTATATCAGGCTCAGGGAACAAACTTTTCAAAATGGAGCAAAAGAACAAGGTAAGATAGGTCTGACACACGGAGTTAAAAAAATAACAACAAAAAAAAAACTATAGATGATGTGAAATGATCATTTAGTACTTAGTATATGTGATGATGTATTAAAAAATGATGCGGCTGGGACCAGGGGCTCACGCCTGTAATACCAGCACTTTGGGAGGCCAAGGTGGGCGGATCACTTGAGGTCAGGAGTTCAAGACCAGCCTGGCAACATGGTGAAACCACATTTCTCCTAAAAACACAAAGAATTAGCCAGACATGGTGGCAGGCACCTCTAATCCCAACTACTTGGGAGGCTGAGGCAGGAAAATCTCTTGAACCCAGGAGGTGGAGGTTGAAGTGAGCCGAGATCGCGCCATCGCACTCCAGCCTAGGTGACAGAGCAAGACTCCATCTCAAAATAAACAAAAAGAAAAATGATGTTAGCCTATAAAATACTGTGAAAGTAAAGATAGGCAATTATTAACTCCACTAAAATACTCAAAAATATTCGAGGAACAAAAAGCAAATTTTATGTTCATTTATGTAAATATGACAATATGAACATATATATTTTATTTTAAATAAAACTGTATTATAATTATGCTTACTTTGTGGAAAGATGTTAAGTGTGGAGAAAAACACGCCTAAGGTTGATAAGTCAAACAATATTACCAGGCACATAAACTTTTAGAAGTATGCTGCTAAATACTAGAAAATAATGCCAGCATTGACTTTGAGAAATGAGATTCCTTTTGAGTAGCAGGAATAAAGAATGTGGTATGGCAATACTCTTTTTCGTCATAAACCATTCTGATCACTTTTTCAAACCATGGGTATGTATATATTTGGATTAACTTACAATAAAAATCCAAACAAATTTCCATCAGGGAGGTAAATGAGATAATGAATGGAAGAAATCAGCAAAGTGCTTAGCAGACAGTCATCATTCGATGAGTGCTGGTTGTGATATAGTAATTGTTGAGTAAATTAGTTTGGGGAAGAAAACCTACTATTTAGCATTAAATGTGTATTTTATCTTCAAGTAATGTAGTATAGAAGAGGTAAAGCTTGACTTGACAGAGTAAGCATATCCATTCCTGATATAATTATTTTCTGATACGCAACATTAGATAGACGTTATCACTTGGGTGTTTCACAAGGGTCAATGAACAGCACTTTAAATTATGCCTTAGACAAGGCTTTGACTGGAAAAGAAAAAATCAGTCTTCTAGGAGTGTGTTTTTCTCATACTCTTGCCTTACATTAACAAACAAACCAACAAGGAACTCCCATCCGCACATCCACATAACAGTAGCAACAGCAATAATGCAGATATTGGTATTAAAATCTTAATAGATACATGCATATTTTTAAAACTGTAAAAGACAGCATCAATTTATATGGATGCTCTCTAAATTAGTAAGATTCTGACAGTCTAATTAATAAAAATTCAAAGATAGAATATTTGGAAGAAGAAATCAATAACAACTTTTTTAACTAGCTTCTTCCCAGGACTGAGGTCAGTTGAAAGCCTTTTGACATCATTTGCAATCAAGTAATTGGCCTCTTTCAACAATGGTCAGTGATGGGCTGACCAGGTACTTCAAGCATATCCAGTAAGTCAGAAACTGAGTTGTCCAAAACAAGTGACTACAAGCTTTTAAAAGACATGCTAAAACTGGGTTGTACAAAACAAGTGATCACAAGCTTTTAAAAGACATTGCTAAAACCAATCACATGTTTACATTTCAAACATACCACTTTATCTAAAGTCAAACTGATGTAATGTGATCACATTGCATCAACCTGTTTCAATTTAAGGCTGACAGTTCACATTTTGGAAACAAAATAAATGCATCATTATCAAGTGGCATTTGCAATGGACCTTATCTAGGGAATTCTGATCAACACCTCTAATGCATGTTTCTTAATGAAATTCTCTGAGTCAGAATGGTAAATATAGTATGTGCACAAATAATACACACTATACATATATGTATACAGTATATATGTATTTTACATGTGTGTTATTTTGTTATATATTATATATGTAATTTATACATATACATATGTGTTTATATGTATCTCATGTACATATATGCCATCTCTCTGGCTTTCTCATACAAGTGTGCATATCTTATAAATATCTCATATATATGAGAAAAACAGAGAGAGAGCAACATTAATCCCACATATTGTTAGCAATGTAGAAGTATTAACTGAACTCCAACCAATATTTCTGGATAAGAAATAGTAGGATATTGTGATAAGCTTCATATTAATGCCAGGAAAGAACACTAAAATGTGTGGTCTGGTAATCATACCTCAGGATGAATAAGATTAGAATCCTGCCCTAAATACCAGAAAGTTTTATTTATCTCTCAGATTCAGGTACAATTACCTTCACCAAACTCAGCTGCATCATTACTTTTCTGATTTCAGTTTTCTTATGAAAATAGTATTACGATGTAATACCAACTGATCTCACAATATTGTCTTGGGATTAAAACAAGATAATGGTACACAATACTATACATATTTGAAGTAGAAGTTTGAAGAAATTCAAATTTTGAACCAATATGAGAGTATACTGGCTCATGTAATTGGGAAATACAAAGATAGAATGACCTCAGGGAGTTCTAGACACTTAAAAATTATCCAGAACTTGTTTATTCTTTATCACAATTACCTGCTTCACCTTATGGATTGATTTCATTTTCTTATATAATGAAGAGGCTTTCCATGCAATGGCTAGAGTGGTGGGTCAAGCAGCACATACCTCCTGGTTTGTTAAGTGACTTTTGTCATCCAGAGGAAAGAAAGAGCTTCTGTTAGTATCTGCTTATAAATTTCCAGGGAAGGACTCTTATTGGACCATGTTGGATCACACACCAATGTTTGAGCCAATGATTGTAGCCAAGAGGAGGAGTTTACAATTAGCCTGTGGCCACAAGAATGCCAGGAATACTATTAAATGGTGGATCCTTAGCTCTTCAAAATAAAGATGTGGTCTTACAAGGTGAAGGGAGAAAAAAAGTACTGGCAGAAAAATATCAGATGCCCAACATCATGCCCTCTTTCTCTTTCTGCTTCTAATGTTCCCCATGCATCCATCTATCCCAGCCCTCATCACATTGGAATGGAATTGTTTCGTTATTGTTCACGTTGCAGACGTGTGTCTGGTTTAGCTTTATAACCCCAGCACATATCACAGGACCCAGCATAGATTAGTTGGTCAAGAAATACAGACTGGAGGAATTCATTAAATAATTATTCTGGGAAAACTTTTGAGGACTCTGCCGTCCCAGTTCTTGTATGTATGTGGAGAATCAACCCCGGCATGCCTATACTCCTACATTGTCTTCTCCTGAGTTCAAATATGCTCCTTGAGAATATTCTTTATCTAATTTATTAAATATTCACTTGACACTGATTAGGAGTGAAGCCCTGATTCAAAGTAGGGAATTCAGGATGACTTCTTGGTTTTCTAAATGGTAAATGGGAAGCTCTACCCTTAAGAAGCTTACAGCCAGTTGCCAAGTCATGGCATCTGACCTAAAATGGGTAATTCTCAAAACTGTGTGACAAATGCTGAAATAATCCACTCATATGATATGTGACATTGAGGTTCAGAGATAAGACCAGTGAAGACCAACTGGAAACAATAGAAAAGCTAAATAAACAGAAGAGAAAACAAGGTTCTGGTCGAGGCAAGCAGAAAGGAAGAACTACATCTGGGAGTCTACTCTGATCCAGACACTATGCCCAGCATCTTAGAACCACTATCTTAGGAGATCTTCCCAGCCCCATGAGAGGGGCATTTCTGTCTCTATTTGGCAAGGAAGAAAACTGAGACTCAGGGAGGTTAAGTAAATCAGTGAGACAATGTTAAGAATACAAGGGTTATAACCATAGATTGATGTTTTCAATGCTCTTGTGCTTTCCTTCATGGTGTGATTAATCATACATACAACACATGAGTCAGTGTAAAAACTATGTAAAGATGACCAATCAGGAGATGTAATAGACAGATAATTTACAGCTACTTGGATACAGATAATTATGAAAATATTAACAGGTAATGGGAATTGATCATAAGCGATAGATTATAAAGATGAATGGGAAATGAAGACACATAAATATATAATTGAGTTAGGTTGATAGGTATATTCATATATATTCATACAGGGACACCATCACCCTACCTTGTGAAAAGTCAATTTGGCCGGATATAATGTGCTCTGGTGCGAATATAATCGGGCAATTATAAGGAAGCCGTGATCTGCTCCTACTTCTCCCACTGTCTCTGTAGTCCTGCGTCCTTGTCTTTTCTCATCCTCAGTTTCATCATCTGTAAAACGAGAACAATAAACAGAGCCCAACCTACTATCACAGGATAGCTCTGAGAATTCTAGAAGGTAATTGTTGGGGAAGCACCTTGGAAATTATAACATGCTCTGTTGCCCCTGTGGGTTTGACCTGGGTGGTTTTGCAACTTCTTTTGAAAAGAAAGCCAGACCCATATTTAGGTCAGGAAATGGGTTCTTTTTGAGATGATGCCTGAGATTGGCTGCTGCCTGCCCGCCACTTGAAGCATATTTTAACAGGTTCCACATCGCCTCTACCTTGCAGCTTAGCTCATATCATCAAAAACCACATTGGTGCCCTCCATGTCAGTAAATGGTTGTTCTTCTGTTGTATCTTTTGCCCCATCTCCAAAGCTGAGCTTGGTAACAGACCCTTTTTTGATCCCAGATGATCTGAAGGCAGGATAAAAAGTCAGGAGAATGTTTTCCCAGTCAAGATCAATATGCCTTTAACCTTCCTTCCCTCTATCCTTGGGGAAACATCTCTCCTCACCTCACTGGCAGCTTCTGCCCTCCCACACGCCTGTCTTTCATTCTCCCTCCCTTCACTTCCCCACCTCCACCACCGCCTGGTTAGAATTCAGCAAGTCTTCCACTTGGAGCTCTTGCATTAATATCCATCATAAGAGGTTCTGTTGAATAACTTTTCCATACATAGTGTCCCCTGTTACTATAGACCAAAGAAACTCAGGAGTTACTCTTTTAGAGCCAGGGAGAGAGGTTCGAATCTTGCTGCTATTACAAGCAGCACGATATTAGAGAACTGACTTAACTTCTCTGAATCTTAGTTTTCTTTTCTGCAAATTGTGGGCAACAATACCTACCCTGCTCATCCCCTGCAAGCATGAAATAGTTACCACAGAAGGGCCCTACATATTAAATCCTAAGTTTAAAAATGTTGGTGACATGCAGGTTATTTTGTTTTTTAAATTTAAAAGAGTGTGTAATTTTTAAATGCTAAAAATTACTTTAAGGTTTCAAAATATGATTCTAATAATTTAATCTTAAGGATAACCCCACATGGTATGCATCATAAATTTCCCTATATAACAGACAAAGAACCTGAAGCCAAAAATGTAAGCAATCATGCCTTAAATTACATATTTAGTAAGTGATGGCTCCAGGATTTTAACCAAACACTTGAATTCCAGAGACTGTGAGTTTAACCACTATGCTATGCTGCCTAAGCAAACCAATGATCCATTCCTAAGACAGTAGATGGGTTTGATGCTTTAGACGTACACTATGGAGTACATAAAAGCAACATACAAGGATAGGATAGGTAATACTATGGTAATAAATGAACACTAACATATTTATTTTCACTGATGCAGAGTCCAGTGAGTGTCTAGACAAACATTCTGGGTCAACAATCACTTCTTTTGATGACTCCAGAAATGAGAACTAGGTATTGGTGAATAATACTAACATCTACCACTCCTACCTATTTATCAGTTAGAGATAACCTACTAAATTAATACATTATAACTGTATAATATACTATTAAAAACATGACATTGTATGAAGAAAAAAAATATGACATAAAAGTTAATTTCATTTAAAGTTAATTTCATTTAAAGCTAAAATATATGAAATACCTATACATGTTTTGTAAAGACCTACACTAAGAAAAAATCTATACTGAACATGTTAAAATGAATATATACCCATTTTATATCTATCATCTATCTTTTACCTATGTATGTATGTACGTACGTATGTATGTATGTATCTGTCCGTCTATCTCTGTCTATCTATCTATCTATCTATCTATCTATCTATCTATCTATCTATCAATCATCTATCTATCTATCTCAGAATGACTAGTGGGGAAGGGAATGAAAGTGGTGAATAGGTATATAGGAAATATATAAATTAAAAAAAAATCAAATGAGGAAATTTGAAGAGAGAGCTTTCATGGATCAATGGGACTGTAAGCCATGTAGTGAGAATTATGATTAACTCAATCTTCTAAAGTAGAAGTTGGCAAGGTATCCTGCCTGCCAAATCTGGCCTGCTAACTGTTTTTATATATAAAGTTTTTGTTTAAAGTTTCTTGCAGTTTTTATTCTAAGACATTTTATTCCTTTGGATAAAATGTAATTGCCATTGGAAAATATCAAGCCAGCTTTTCTTAACAAATATGTATGGATTTATAATTAAACTCAACAAAACATGATGAAATATAAAAGATGCAGAGCTAAAATCTAACTACAATTATGATAACAAACAATGCCAAATTTATTTTGGGTAGAGTACAACACGTTTTGTTTTGTTTTAAATAATTTCTACTTTTATTTTAGATTTAGGAGGTACACATGCAGGTTTGTAACATGGGTTTATTGCATGATGCTGAGGTTTGGAGTATGAGTGAGCCTGTCACCCAGGTAGTAACATACTACCCAATAGGTAGCTTTTTAGCCACTGCCTCCTCCCACTCTTTCTTCTATAATGTCACCAGTGCCTATTGTTCCCATCTGTATGCCAATGTGTACCCAATGTTTAGCTCCCACTTGTACAAGAGAACATAAGGTATTTGATTTTCTGTTCCTGTGTTAATTCATTTAGGATAATGGCCACCAGCTCTGTCCATGTGCTGCAAAAACCATGATTTTATTCTCTTTTATAGTTGCATAGTATTCTGTGGTATCTATGCACCGCATTTTCTTTCTTCAGTCTACTGTTGATGGGAACCTAGGTTGAGTCCATGTCTTTGCTATTGTGAATAGTGGTCTGATGAACATACACATGAACATACGTGTGTATTTTTGGTAGAAGAATTTATTTTTCTTTGGGTATCGGTCCAATAATGGAATTGCTGGTTGAATGGTAGTTCTAAGTTCTTTGCAAAATCCCACACTTACTTTCTACAGTGGTTGAAGCAATTTACATTCCTACCAACAGTATGTAAACATTGTCTTTTCTCCAGGGCCTTGCCAGTATCTGTTGTTTTTTGACATTTTAGTAATAACCATTCAGATTGGTGTGAGAGGGTATCTCATTGTGGTTTTGATTGTAGGTGTGCAGCTTTATTTCTGGGTTCTCTAACCTATTCCATTGGTCTAGGTTTTGATTTGCATTTTCTATGATAATTAGTGATGCTGAATATTTTTTCATGTTTGTTGGCTGCATGTGTGTTGAGAAGTGTCTAGTCAAGTCCTTTGCCCACTTTTTAATGGAGTTGTTTGTATTTTGGTTGTTGAGTTGCTCAAGTTCCTTACTGATCCTGGATATTAAACCTTTGTCAGATGCATAGTTTGCTGATATTTTCTCCCATTGTGGAGGCTGTCTGTTTACTCTGTTGATAGTTGATTTTGCTGTACAAAAGCTCTTTAGTTTAATTAGGTGCCATTTGTCAGTTTTTGTTATTGTTGCCATCACTTTTGAGGACTTAGCCATAAATTATTTGCCAAGGCCTGTGTCAAAAAGGGTATTGTCCAAGTTTTCTTCTAAGAAGTTTGTAGTTTAAGGTCTCACATTTAAATATTTAATCTGTCTTGAGTTAATTTTTGTATATGATGAAATGCAGGGATCTGGTTTCATTCTTTTACATAAGGCTAACCAGTGATCCCAGTACCATTTATTGAATAGGGAGTCCTTTTTCTATTGTTTATTTTTGTTGACTTTGTTGAAGATCAAATGATTGTAGGCGTGCAGTTTTATTTCTGGGTTCTCCAACCTGTTCCAATGGTCTAGGTACCTGTTTTTGTAACAGCACCATGCTGTAACCTTATAGTATAGTTTGAGGTCAAGTAATGTGAGGCCTCCGACTTTGTTCTTCTTGCTGAGAAAAAGCACTATTTGTGCTTTTCTTTTGGATCCATATGAATTTTAGTTGTTTTTCGAATTCTTTGAAAAATGACATTGGTAATTTGATAGGGATAGCATTGAATCTGTAGATTTCTTTGGGCAGTATGGTCATTTTAATGATATTGATTCTTTCAATCCATGAGCATAGAGTGTCTTTCCATTTGTTTGTGCCATCTATAATTTATTTCAGCAGAGTTTTGTTATTGTTCTTGTAGAGATCTTTTACCTCCTTGGTTAAATTTATTCCTAGACATTTTATTTTCTTTGTGGCTATTGTAAATGGGGTTGCATTCTTGATTTGGCTTTCAGTTTGAATGTTATTGGTGTATAGAAATGCTAATAATTTTCATATATTGATTTTGTATCCTAGATCTTTACTAAAAGCATTTTTTAGTTCTAGAAGACTTTTGATGGAGTTTCTTGGGGTTTCCAGGTATAAAATCCTATCATCAGTGAAGACAGATAATTTGACATTTTCTTTTCTTATTTGGGTTGTTGAATCCAAATAATTATTCTATTCTATTCTATTCTATTCTATTCTATTCTATTCTATTCTATTCTATTCTATCTTAATAGGAGTGTTGAAAGTGGGCATACTCGTTATGTTCTTGTGCTTAAGGAGAATGCTTCCAGTTTTTGCCCATTCAATATGATGTTGACTGTGGGCTTATCATGGATGGCTCTTATTATTTTGAGTATGTTCCTTCTATGCCCAGATTTTTTAAGGGGTTTTATCATGAATGGATACTGAGTTTTATCAGAAACTTTTTCTGTGTCTACTGAAATAATCATATGGCTTTTGCTTTTAATTCTGCTTATGTAATAAATCACATTTATTGATTTGTATATGTTGAACTATCCAAGAAGAAAGCCTACTTGATTGTGGTGAGTTAACATTTTGATGAACTGTTGTATTTGGTTTAAGGATTTTTGCACCTCTGTTCATCAGGGATATTTGTTTGCACTTTTCTTTTGTTGCATCTTTGCCAGGTTTTGGTATCAGGGTAATGCTGGCTTCATAGAATGAGTTAGGGAGGCATCCCTCCTCCTCAATTTTTGGAATAGTTTCAGATGAATTGGAACCAGCTCTTCTTTGTATGTCTAGTATAATTTGGCTGTGAATCCATCTGGTCAAGGGCTTTTATGGTTGGTGGGTCTTTTATTACTGATTCAATTTTAGAACTCAACATTGGTTCTGTTTAGTATTTCAATTTCCTCCTGACTGAATTTTGGGATACTGTGTGTTTCTAGCAATTTATCCATTTCTTCTAGATTTTCTGGTTTTGTGCATAGAGGTGTTGATAATTGTCTCTGAAGATCTTTTGTATTTCTGTGGAATCAGTCGTAATGTCAACTTTGTCATTTTTGATTGTGCATATTTGGATCTTCTCTCTTTTTTATTAATCTAATTAGCGGTCTATCGATATTGTTTATCCTTTCAAAAACAACTTTTGGTTTTGTTGATCCTTTGTACAAATATTTGAGTCTCAGTTTCCTTCAGTTCTCCTCTGATTTTAGTTATTTCTTTTCTTCTGCTAGCTGTGGGGTTAGTTTATTCTTGTTTTCCAATTCCTCTATGTGTGACGTTAGATTGTTAATTTGAGATCTTTCTATCTTCTTGATGTAGGTGTTTAGCATTTATTTTGACACATAAAATTTTATTGAAACACAGTTGCTTTTACTCGTTTACATCTTGTCTATGGCTGCTTTTTTGATGCAATGGCAGAGTTGAATAGTTACAAAAAGGATAGTCTGCCAGGAAAAGCCAAAAATATTTGCTATTTATCTCTTTACAGAAAACAATGTTTACACCTTGGAGAACGAAAATAGAGACCATACCGTACTCCATGTATCAGTTAGTGTTCAGTCAAGAAAACAGAAACAATTTGATGTATTTCATGTAAGAAGGACTAAATAGGAAATTAATGGCTTACCCAACCACTGGAAGCTAAGGGAGCAAGGATCAGAAAGTTGTCATTGTAGACCTCATCCTGAAACACAGAAGTGGGTTGTTCTCAGACATTATCCAGAACACAACTAGAATTCAAAAGAATCACTGGGAAGCTCCTGCCATCCATCTCAGTCCATGGTACTGAGTATATGTGTTTTTTTAAAAGCTTCCTGGCAAGTCATTGTAAATTTCATGACTTTCTTATGTAACTGGCTAGAAATATCTCAGTTGATAATGGATTCTTACTCCCTTCTGCTTTCCAGATCTAATGTCTCTCACTATCAAGCTCTAACCTAGAACCACTACCACAGTGGGCAAAAATATCCTTGGGAATGTAATTTGTTTGCCTTTCCACAATGTCAAGGAGACTTAGAAGGATGTGGTAGTGATGTGAGTTGACAACAGTCAATTGGACATTACCCTTTTGTTCCTACTGCCCTGAATACTGTAGGAAGCAATAAAAATTTGTTCACATTAATGATGCTCTGTCCTAGAATACTTTACCTGAGGTTTATGGATGTCTAGGAGGGAAATGTTTGGTCTTTAGAGAAGTCTAAATAGATTCTGAATTTCTCATCTCATGCCCATAAGTAAAAGTGTGAGTCCACATATGTGTGTGTCTATGTTTCCAGGAAAACATATCCATAACTTTTGTCTATTGAAATGTTCCAGATGCCCCAGAAAGATTAAGATTTTCCTTACTGCTATGTCTGTTGGAGTCTGTGCCCCTTAAATACAAAGGGCTTCATCTGTTTCATACAGCTGAGAGCTCTGCATAATATCTGACACAGAGTAAACTTTCAAGAAACATTATAAAATAAGTGATCAAGATAATAAACATGTATTCATCATCATTTATCTAAAACTCCAGCTACCCACTGTTAATAACATATTCAAGTCTTACATAAATCCCTTCCCAATGTGTTCTAGTCAAATATTTCTCAGTACCAGGTACTGAAAGAGATTAGACCATTGTTCAGATAACACAGGTAGTACTTTCATTCCTGATAAAAGACAAGAGCCAGAAGCAGGAAGTACAAACCAGGAAGACAGGCTCTGGCTCCCATCCTTGCCCTCAACGTTATGTCTGCAGGGCTTCATGCCATCTGACTTCCCTCCGTCTCATGGATGCCTCGGCTTCCTCAATGCCTGGCAGTCCTAAAAACTGAGAAGTAGGTGCTTACTAAATCACTCCATGCTATGTGAGCCCTCTTGACATCACTAGGATTTATAACATATGGCTTCAAGCCCTAACTTTGTCATTCCTATTTCTGTTAGCTCTGAATAATCACTTAACATTATCAGAAGCTAGTCTTAGCTTTCCATTCTATAAAATGGGTATTTTGGTGAGTATTCTAGATGTAAAACCATTCTACATAGTGTTACACGTCAATAAAATGTAGGCTGTTAATAATTGTACTCATAATGCTTGCCCTAAAATCCTCGCAGTTTGTCAGAATGTGGACATTTTAATGATTGGCTTAAATAAGTCAGTAAACATCTAATTTAGGGACTCATAATGCCAATAGTTACTGAATATTGAACTATAACTAATATCTCCCCCAAAACTATAATTCAAGCCAACACATTTTTATGAATTTAATAGGTTCTGATTAGCTGGCTTTCTTTCATATTTTTTCCTGTCCCATTTCCTGAGTTTATACAACTTCCTTTGCCAGCTAAACTTAAATCCCTGAAAATCAGAACTGAACGTGCCAGGTACATTTCTGACGGCCATAAACAAACTTGGGATTTAGTTAAGGCCTCTCGTGTCTTAGCTAAGTGTTCATCCCTTTTGAGATTCCAGAAGTCCCTGGACACTCCCTCCCTCCATCCTCTTCACTCTCTAACCTCTTATCTTTTGAGATGTAACCAGGTGGTCACAGAATGTGCAGAGAACCCACAATTATGCAGTTTTCTCATCTATAAAAGGAAGGTGAACATCACCAGTCTGCCTACCTGGAGGCTGTTAAGACAGGAGGGACAGCTTTTTCAGGGCATTAGAAAATGTTTTGTAGAGAAGCCATCATTGGAATTTGAAGGATATGAGTGAAGTGACCACTGGAGAAGATAGGCATGATTTTGCAAGATTTTAATATTTGCTATTGGTGATAAACCAAATATCATCACTGGAAAAGATCAACAGAAGAAATAGCAGAAATCAGGTATAAAAAGCTGGGAAAGTATGACATATTTGGAGAGGAGATAGAACTTTGATATGTTTTGATTTTCTGATGATGCAAGGGCACAATGGGACATCAGACTAAGACATTATGATTAAGGGAAAGTCCATCGGATCTTGAATGCCATTGTAGTCATTTGGAATGTCTACTTTACTAGATAATTTTTTCAAAAATATATAATTCTATCTAGTCTTTAAAAAATGACTTCATCAGCTGTGTGAAATGCAATGTAAGAGTGACACCCAAAGTGTTTGCTTAAGGCACAGGTTCAACTGGTGGTTAAAAGATGTCACACACACACACACCCCTACACACTCACACACTCACACAACTGGCCATCACTCATGGTAATCATACAAACGATGATTTGTTGAAAGAATGTGTGAGTCAGGATTAGTATATTTTATGTTCAAGCAAGCTACATAAAAATGTTCTTATTATTTTTGTTGGTTTTGATTGTTTAACTCTAGGACTTCCTAGAAAATCTAGCAAACTGATATGCTTGGTGTATCCCCAGGAGGGAAGATAATAAGTAAGATTGCATAAGTTTGTCATGGGACTTCTTTGGTCACGTATCTCATGGGACCAGTGTCTCATGGAAAACACTTGGGAAATGTTACAGTAAAAAGAAAGTAAGAGACAAAAAACCTAAACAAAGAGCAATATTGAAAACTCAGGAACACAAACATGGGACCTGGATTATAACAGTGTCAAATGGGTTGGAGAAGAAGGAAGGTTGAAAACACACTATGAAAGTGAAACAGACAGGACTTAATGATTCATTATATGTCAGGAAAGGAGATAGAGGAATCAAAATTATGCCCAGCTTCTAAACTGCAGGGAAATTGTGGTCTCATTCTATTTATATAATGTTTAAGTAATTGATTTATAAAAATCTATTATAATTGAAGTCGTCTTCATTTTTCCATTGCAATCAAAGAGAACCCAAATGTGAGAAAAGTGGCAATGTCTAATACTGGCACTTACCTGCATGACATCTCTCTACCCTTTAGAACTTTTGACCTAATATTTTATTTAAAAACGATCATAGATGCACTCAAGTGTATAAACTTAAATAAAAAATCAAAATATCAAAGAACAAGAAATTAGTTCAATATACCTTGTATATTAATCTGAGTATATTAATGAGCAGAATGCTATGCAGTAAAAACCATATTTTACAAGAAAACTTCAAAACATATTAGATTACAAAAACCTCCCAATGTGTAAGTTAAGCATAGAAAAAGAAGGGAGGTTATAAAGCAAAATATATTAATAAGAATTTTGTTAAGGAAAGCGTGTTGCTGATACTTATAGAAAAATGGACATATAAAAACACAACATTTTAACAGCAGTTTTATTTGGACAGTGAATTAATTGCAACTTTTAGTTTTGTCTGTATATCTGAGTTTCCCAAATGCCCATGTGGTGCTTACTAAGCAGACAAAATTGTATTTTTAATAGGGCAGGTTTTTGTTTAACATGATACTATTATGATTGTTATTGCCAGAAAATACATACTAATTTTGTCATTCACTTTTCTATCCTTCCTTCCTTCCTTCTTCCCTTCATTCCATTAGTTTAATCAAGAAATATTGATCAAATATATATTGTGTGCCAAGTTCTTTTCTAGGCAGCTGGGACAGAACATAGCAAATTATTGAGTCCTCCCTCTAGGTGCTGTCAGCCGCGAAGGCACTGATGGAGAACCAGCATCAAGCAGTACAGTGGCCCCAGATTTTGCTGAAGAAAGAAAGCACAATAGGACAAAAAGAAGGGTCATTTGTCTCTCATGATATTTATCAAAAAATAGAGCTAGCTATGGAGAGATGGGAGGTGCCAACAGGTAAGTCCTCCACATGTATCTGAAGTAACAGCTGTAGGCTTGGGAAGAGGTAGGGTAAATGTCTTTGGTGTAGTAGAGAAGCTACAACTCATTTAATTCTACATATGTGTTGAATTACAAGAAACTGAGATACATACTGAACGTGAGGACTATGTGAGTCTAAGGGAAGTTGTCACTAACTTGAAACATCAGTGGAATCTTCAGAAATATCAACTATGCAGAGGAGAGGGAGAGAGGATGATTTGAAATGATGGGTCCGTAGTTTGAGATGCCAATCTGACAATGTAACTCTCCTTCTGTGTGCAGGTGCATTTGTGTGTAGGTGTACGCCTTTGGGGTAGGATAGAGAGTAGGCAGAGCCTGCAGCTCTGAATGAATAGGTTAGAAACTACTGATTTGGCCATGAAGAGGCCACCATAGAGATCTCATATATAATGGAGGCAACATCTGAAACTTGGTTCTAAAAGACCTAAGATTGTTGGGACTTTGAAACTTGGAAATCTATTATTTCCAAATAGGCAGCATTTCTTTCTTTCTTTCTTTCTTTTTTTTGTTTTTTTCCTCAATAGTTGAAGAAGTTTGTTATCTGGAGCAGACTGTTCTCTTTTTTCAAGTGACCAGCTGAAAGAGCTTTATTATGACACACAAAGCAAACTCCACTGCCAACCATTTATATTGGTTATAGATAGCCCATGTTAATATATCCAAAAATAAGCTTTGAGCTTAGATGAGAATGAAGTGGTCATAGCAAGGCAGAATATCAATTCTAGTCACTCAGTCCACACACAACCATATACCCATGTGCACACACACACTCACATAGACACATACACATTCTACATACATATACATATCCTGTCAATCTTTGTCTGAGTCTTGATGGTTAGAGGAGTTTTGCTAGAAACTAAATGTACTGTTTTAACAAAATATTTGGGAACAAAGAGATTCCAGATCCAAACAGAAATGCTTGGAGATCCAGATTGCACAGAATAGGGGGAGGCCATTCTCTCAGCTCTACCCAGAGGATAAAAGACTTTGGAAACTTTGGGTAATGACACCTTTGGCCCAGGCAATGGTAGCTTTCAAGAGGTATGTCAGGTATGACAGCTTCATAGATAATAGACATTGATAAACAGGAGAGAAAAAGACACAAGTGCCTCTTTGTGGTGACTATGGCTGCCAGCCTGATTTGTGGATATGTAGTAAGCCTTCTGTAAAGGCCTCAAAACCACTAAGAACAGAAGAAGGGGAAGTAGGGCGGGTGGGATAAGTCATTGTATGTGGGAAACAATAAGCCACTGTCACTGAAGTGTAAATGTCAAAGTGATTATTATTATCCTCCCAGGCTATAAAAGACCCTGATTTTTAAGTTACATATGGGGATAAAGAATGAAGCCAAAGTTGAAACTCCTGTTAATCATTTAACCCCACAGAGGCATGTATGCCTACATCTTGAATATAGCTCTTTTGCACTTGACAATTAGACCAAGTTAAGAAAGGCCATGGGCTATTAATTCCTTTTCCCAACCACCTCCAGGCCTTTTTACCATCCTTGGAAATAAGACTAGGTTTTTTACTTTTTAATTTTTTTCCTTTATTTAGCTTTCGATGGGCCTTGGGGGTTGGGAGACAGAAGAGAGAGAAATGGGATTAAAATGTAGGTCAGCTGGTAAGTTATTTACAAATGGCTGAGAGAATAGAACAAGGACATACTTGGTCAAGTCCTTGGCAAAGGCCTTAAAGGAAGATGTAAAGAAGAACAATCACTTTGTGTGAAAGAGTCACCTCTTTCGGGGTCAAAGCCACTTTCCTGAGTTGCTGAAGCGAATCTTTATTTTTTCCTAAAACTCAACAGACAGCATCTTCAGAACCTAATTTGATTTTGATTGATTTTTGAAACTTGAAACACTTCTAAACTAATTTTCAGTATATTACTCTTGTCAACGCTTAAAGATTTTGTCAGGAGGAATTTGCTGAACAGACACAGTAATTTTGTTTCTCATTCTGGCATATCACCCCTAAAGAGGAAGCCCAGGGAGGGAGGCAGCTCCGTTACTACAGCTGCTGCTATTAGAATATACATTGCAATTACTTCGTTGCTATTTTGGGGGCCTTCTCAACCAGTTCATGCCACAACCCATGGGAGCTAGACGTCTGAAATAAGAATCACAGAATTGTAGACTCTTCTTCAGTCAGACCTGGGATATAGAGGAGGGACTTTAGACCCAGAGAGAAGTGATTCATTCAAGGTCATATAGCAATTTAGTGGCAAGCCTGGGACTAGAGGACATCTTCACATTTTTAGTCCACTTGTCTCCCCAGTGTATCAAGAAGCACAGAAGCTAGCTAGGTCAGCCCTGCAGTGGTCATGGACCAAGCTGGGATTTATTAAATAAATATACCAGTGACAACGTCAATGGGAGAAGGGGCCCTTAATTGCAGTCGATACACCAATCAATAGGCAGTAAAAGTCACTCTGATAGCCCAGCACAATGCTGCCCCTAGGAAGTGTAGGGGCTGTGTTCAGTGTCTCTCCTTTTGTCTAGCCACAGTCAGCAGATCCATTGGGGGCTGTTGGAAATAACAGTGGCATTACAAGATAATAACCTCTGTTCAAGCCGGCATTATGCCGAGAGGGCTGTCAAAGAGTGCTTTCCTTTTATTGCTTTTTGCCACCCAGGGTCTGTGGCATGCAGACAGATGGACAGGTTCATCTTAACAAACAAGCAACAGGGACAAACTGCTCTGGCTCAAACCAGCAATCTTCGCTCAAGGCAGGGCCTTGCAAGCGAGGACCTGCGGGTGCCTGGGTAACAACACTGGCACATGCAAAGCAGAGAATTATTCAGTAGGGTAGTAGAATTAGTAAAGGGCTGGCCTATTGTGTGACCAAATGGGCTCAAGGACTTTCATCTGCTACAAAACTACCTTGATACAGTGGGAGTTGGCTACATGTAAAGAGGAAGAACATTAGGAGCAGAGGAAAGACCGGAGATTCTACAGTTCCGTTTTAGCTATTTAAATCTGTTTCCCAACACACAGTGGCCTATAGAATACAAATAGATCAAATTAATATGCATTTATGTATATGCATTTATTCATTAAAACATTCTCAATGCAATTCAATGCATGTAATAAGGTGACTCTGGGTGAAATTGAACACCAAGGTTTTGTTTGTTTGTTTGTTTTTTGTTTTTTAAATCTGGGTAAAGAGAAATTGAAAAAGGAATGGCCGTTGATATTTTAAATAAAAATATAGTTTAAAAAATGTTTTGCATATTTTATTTTTTTAGGTTTTCATTGATACATAATAATTGTATACATATTTATGAGGTATATGTGGTGGTTTTTAAGAATCAATAATAGGTATTTGGGAACTGTATTGATATACTGATGTCCAGCTATTATGACTACATCAGCAGGGCTATGGAGCCAATTTATTACTTTTGGGTAGAGGCAAGGCTTTCCCTGTAGAAACGGGCTATTACCACTTTCAAAGAGTCCTGGGAAGAGATAGCGGCTGGAACACCAGGACTTAGGGTGACTAGGACTGTAGTGAGGGGGGATGGTGTTTCGTTCCCTGGATCTGGGAGTCCAAGCTACAAAGAAGATAGGATTACTTCTTGTGAGTAGCAGGACCTAGCCAAGTGGAAACTCACAGGGAGCAAATCAGACAGCCAAGATTATAGTGTGGGCCTGAGCTGTAGTTATAAATTAACATTTGCAATTACTTATTTGTATATATTTTATCCCTTTAGATAAATCATTTACATCAGAATAGCCTCCTATCTGCTACTAAAGAAAATTTTTTAAAGGGTCAGACCTAATTATGGGGATCTCAAGGTAAAGGAGACTGGGAGTTGCGGGACCAGTGCTACTGAGAGCAGAGTGATGGCAGCAGAAGGGTCACCAACAAAGGGCAGCTATGTCCAGTGGAAGAATAACTTCTTGAGGACTTGGCAGCTGTGTGGTGACAGGAGTGACAGGGGTTAAAAAAGGATGGGGGTGGCGGGCTGTGCTCTGCACTCTTTAGGCAACAGCCTAGGGGGTCTTCAGAATCATCCAGGAGATGTGTTGAGAGAAGTACTTTAAATGAGTGCTTGGATCAGTGTCACTAGTGAGAGACAAAGCTACAAAAATTCATAAAGCTGAAGCCTCGAGGAACTTCCCAGTCTCTCTGGGAAGGCAAGACAAATACAAATGAAAAGATTCCTAAAAAACATAAGCCTGCTAAGACTCACAGGAATGGAAGAAAACTGTAGGTGGTATAGTAGTTCTGAGAAATGAGAACTGGGGTTGGGTTTATTGCAGACGCTTCCTAAAAGATATGGAAAATGATCTCAACCTTGTAATGTAGAATATAGGTGATGCAGAGGTTCCTAGAGTATTGTCCCTGAAAGTGCAACTATAAGCATTGCGGGGGAATTTGTTAGTACTGCAAATTCTTGGGCTCCACCTCATTTCTACTGGATCAGAATTCTGAGGGGTGGGGGCGGGGGCAGCAATTTGTGTTTGTTTGTTTGTTTTTGTTTGTT
Source organism: Macaca thibetana thibetana (assembly GCF_024542745.1). Taxonomy (NCBI): domain Eukaryota; kingdom Metazoa; phylum Chordata; class Mammalia; order Primates; family Cercopithecidae; genus Macaca; species Macaca thibetana. The sequence continues at coordinate 21,965,425 of NC_065592.1, read as the reverse complement.
TTTGAGACGGAGTTTTGTTTTGCTCGTGTCACCCAGGCTGGAGTGCACTGGCTTGATCTCAGCTCACCTCAACCTCCGCCTCTCAGGTTCAAGCGATTCTCCTGCCTCAGCCTTCGGAGTAGCTGGGATTACAGGCATGCGCCACTATGTCCAGCTAATTTTGTAATTTTAGTAGAGACAGGGTTTCTTCATGTTAGTCAGGCTGGTCTTGAGCTCCCAACCTCAGGTGACACCCCCTCCCCTGCAAAGTGCTGGGATTACAGGTGTGAGCCACCCACCGGGCCAGCAATCTGTGTTTTAACAAGTGCCCCCAGGTGATTCTTTTGGCCATTCAAGTTTGAGGATAACTGAAATAGGTAATGTGGTTTAAGGCAAAGTAATAGAAGTTTGGCTAAAGGTGCTTCTGCCAGCTGCTCTGCTGCAACTGAGAAAAGAGACAAGCAACTGAGAATTAGTGATTTTCAGTTTAATACTAAGAACAGCTCTCTCTCCTATCATCACATGACTCATGATATATTACTGAATTACTGCATTTTGTTGTATTACTTTCAGAACTATTACTAGTACGTATTACTTCAGTTTTATAGGTGAAGCAATTAACAATCAAAGAAGTTCTATTACTTGTCCAAAATTACAAGGATAGTAAACCGAAGAGGAAATAGAAGCTCCAGACTTCTGACAGCTAATGTGGGGCTCTTTTCCCTACACCTTACTCTCCGTCTTCCTTTCCTGTTGATGTGAAGTTTTCAGAAATCTCCCAAACTTCCAGAATTTCCCTAGCAGAGGCTGGCATCTTGCATTCCACATGTGAATACTGATAGTGATTTCTGGGATCCTCTGTTGAAAAGGATTCTGAGGATTTATTTGGAGTCAGTAGAAAAGCATGCTGTAATGGATTGTTAATATCTGCAGTGAGCATCAAATGGCAATATAGCCTGCTCACCAAGTATGGTCTTGTTCTGGGCTTCACGGCATTCTTTGGCTAGGCCCTGATAAGTACAAACTGTAGAAGAGTAGCATTCAGTTAGGAGGATTAAATAGGGGTGGGTTGATGAAGAGAGGAATGATTATTCTCAAAGGCCTTCATGTTATCTCGTTAGCCATTGTTGTTCATTCTAATTCCAATCAGGTTTCATGAATTTGTAGAGAAACAATCAAAACAAACAAAAAACACACAACACCCCCCTCCAAAAAAAAATAAATAAAAGAAGGACTAAGCCTCGCGCCTCATTCTCTGACATCAGCCAGCCCAAATACATTCCCCTGCCTTACAAACCCATGCCTCTAAAATTCTGGGCACATTCTAATAACACACCTTTTTATTCCAGCTTCATAAAAGGATAGATATAAATGTACAAAGTCTGCCAGTCCTCTTGACTTGCCGCAATACTGTCTTTTTAAGAATGAATGGAAACTTTTCCCATTTTACTGGCTTTTTCCCACTAACCTCCCCTTATAAAACTAAACAAAAAATCACAAAACAAACAAACAAAAACAACAAAAGACATTACATCAACCAGCCAAACATTCCTAAAGCATCAGGTCCATGTGACCATCCTGATTGCTATTATTGTGTGTGAGTCCCTTGCAAACTCAGGCTCCATTTTTAATTATTCCCAATTGTCACTTTGCACTGAACAAACAGACCAAACCTTTGTCCAAATCATGTGTGATAGAGCAATATTTTTATTTCCTATAATGCCAGCAACTCGCATTTGCTTTCCCTCTAGCTCTTACTAATTTCCAGGGATTTGGCTGCAATTTGGAAAAGGCCTCTCCCCATGGAGGCCATGGTTTCCAGCCCCTGTTGCCTTCCTGGCACTGCTTTCTAATCGTCCCCCTACCCTTTGCTAATATTATATCTGCAATCATTACTCCATTTTGCCGTGATTTTAATTAGAGGACATGTGGTATCTTTTAATATTCTTCTGCACATTGAGGCTCCTGAGCACTTGTTACCAGCCAATGCCTCACTATAATTTAGAAGCTGTGGCTTCATAAGCAAGTCCTCCAATCTTCTGATATTAAATTTTCAAATTAATCTCTGCTGTATGCATCACTGGTGATTATCTTGGCCTAAATTATGCATCTTTCTTAAAGTTGGGAAACAACGGCTCATCCCATCTGACAATGAATCTATGTTGATACCCTTCTCTCTAAGGAGAAAAAGTTTGTTTTTAACCCTCTATGGGCATAATTAGAGATCTCTTTGACTCCAGTTTTGTTTGCTATCATCCCACTTGTGGCTACAATAAGAGCAAAACTGATCCTGTGAATGCCGTCTCAGCCCCTCTTGTGGGTTCCCATTGCTTCCAAGAAAAATCCAAGCCCCCATTTATCGTTCAAAAGATAAACTGTTTAAATATCAAGCAAGAGTGATATAACTATATTATTGGAAAAAAAATATGGAGTTAACTGATAATGGCTTGTGGTGTTATTCCTCCAAAGGAAATTTTACGGTACAGTGGGACGTACACAGTCTCTGGAGTTGGAGGGACTCAGATTAATATCCATTATTCAATATTTATTACCTTCCCCATTTCTAGAAAATTGTTTCCCTTTTCTATGCCTCAATTTTTATTGTCAGAACTAACAGGGTTGCTATGGCAGCACATAGTAGGTTCTCAAAAGACAAATTTCCTTTTTCTCTAACTTCTTCCCCTGGGTATTTCTTGTAGGGACAGTCCTCAAGGCTTACAGGATTGAATCTAAATATGAATAATCAGGCAATGTAAAGAAAAGATCTTGGAGTATTTATAGTCATATATTGGAGGTGGGATTTGGAGGAGCAAATAAGCTAAAATTAGATTATTTATCAAAATCCCCCACATGTAGTTTTGTGGGCTCTTTCAAATGGGGATGAGATCTGTTCTCTTGGTTTAATTCAGGCATCATTGTTCCTGGTTTAAAAGTGGACTGCACCATCTAACTATAATCTTTGTCTTCACAATTGTGTCACTGTGCTCACATGAAGCCACTGTCCCATCAAATGAGAGGACAAATAAACTTCCAGTAAGGAAAAAAAAGATAATCTGATACGTTTCAATATCAAAAAGACTATCACCAGACACTCTATAAGATGACACAACAATCAAACAGCACTGAAGATCTGGATTGATCACATCTCAAGACAATTTTAATCTACTCCTAAGCTCAGGCTACAGTACAACTAAAAGGTGGACTAAGAATGCAAACCAAAATAATTCTCTGTCCCTGTGTTTGACGACACTGGAAACAGGCATACTTCCCTTTCTCTGAGCTAAACAACTCTAGGATGATGTATTCTAGCTCTTTCTTTGCTAAGCAATGCTGAGAATAAATAAAAATAATTTAGCTCCTTGCTCTAGGAAATACCTGCTCCTGGAAGATAAGAATGGGAACTAACTAAACAGCTTATTTATCATGAATAACACCTGACTCATCCAGAATTACTTCAAGACCCTCCGCACTGTGACCATCAATCCAAAGCTATCATGGCATAATCTCTGCTCAATCCCAAATAGTTTCTATCTTGTAAGACTCTCCTTTAATTCAGTCACCCCTGACCCCAAAACCATATATATTTCTATTTTGAAACACTACTAAGACTATCTCCTTTCCTGCAGTAAATCTAATAAACTGAGCTTTTCTTGATCAATAGACTTTTCTGGTGATCTTTGGGTAATCGACAGTTAACTCTGTAAAGTACTTTATTACAAGACTAATTGTATTTAACTTTCTTAAAAATCTGTTTTTCTGTTTTTTATCTTTTTATTTATTCCCCCAAGAAATATTTATTGAGTGTCAAGAACTATCCTAGACATGGAGAACCAACTATTTTTGCCTTCATGGAATATACATTCTAGTAAGGAAAGTTTGACTGCAGGTAGGCAGGGCTGGGGTTAATCAGGCTTTGTCAGACATGATAAGTATTTATTCCTGGAGGTTAGTTGCGTCAGGCTGTTTTTTTCTTCTGATACTACCACGTCTTAGACTCTAATATGTTTGTATTAATAGCATCTCACATTTGATGTCCAAAGATGATGTCCATATTAGTGTCTACTTTTGTCCCCTCTTCTGTAGTCATATACTCCCACTTTCTACTTTTACCTTCTTTTATTTTACACAATTTCTTCAACTCCCTGTGTTTGTTCTGTTCCCCTTCCTATGCTTTTTCTAGGACAGGGTCCCCACAGCCAATATTCTACCTTATTTAGCCTATTTGGGACTGAAGGAGTTCTTGCCTCCCTAGGTTAAGTCCCTTGAAGAGAGCCTTTAAAAAGATATAGTCGATGAACTCTTTCTACAGCTTAAGTAGTGTAATGCATTATTGACTCTTTCCAGATATAAGGCCCCCACTACTGACAGCATTAATGAAGAAACTTTCCCTAGTTCACAGTGTTAACGGGCCTCCAGTCTTACTCAACTTCTTCCTGGAGTGGTTTACTCCCTCCTGAAGCGTGATTGTCTCAATTGTATCTCAAGTTGGGAGATACAGAAACCCAAAGAGAGTGGAGGTTTATCTGTAAAATGATTATGGCAGTTTGGAATTTGTTAAGTGCTCAGGTCATTGGACAATGAGATTTGTGTTTGCTACACCACATCTTGATGTTTTCTATTATAATGTTAAATGCAGAAGTTTAAAACTTTATTTTGAAAGACTAAACCATTAGGCGTATCCAATTCTTATTCAGAAGTTTAATATATAAAATAGACAAAAGCAAAGTAGCTCAGCTGAGAGCAGGGGAAGGTCTGAGAGCTGGCATATCAGATGCCTCTTTAGCACTGCTAAGTCCCCAGAATCCACTGAAGGACCTTAGATTGAAACAACACTACTTGACTCAGAGTTAGGACAACGTGGTTCTCAACAGAAACTCAAGACCCTTTGTCTTAGTCCATTCAAGCTGCCATAACAAAATACCATAGACTGGGTGGCTTAAAAACAATAGATATTTATTTCTGGTAGTTCTGGAGACTGGAAGTCCAAGATCAAGGTGCCAATGTATTTGGTATCTGGTGAGGGCCTACTCTTTGGTTCATTGATGGTGCCTTCCTGTGTCTTCACATGGTAGAAGGAATGAGGGAGCTCTCTGGGGTCTTTTTTATAAAGGCACTAAATTCATTCATGAGGGCTCCACATTCAAAACGCGATCACCTCCCAAATTTCCCTCCTCCATATATAATCACTTTGGGGATTAGGATTTTGTGATGGTTAATACTGAGTGTCAACTTGATTGGATTGAAGGATACAAAGTGTTGATAGTGGGTATGTCTATGAGGGTGTTGCTAAAGGAGATGAACATTTGAGTAAGTGGGCTGGGAAAGGCAGACCTACCATTAATCTGGGTGGGCACAGTCTAATCAGCTGCCAGCTCAGCTAGAATATAAGCAGGTAGAAAAATGTGAAAAGAGAGACTGGCCTAGCCTCCCAGCCTACATCTTTCTCCCATGCTGTAAGCTTCCTGTCCTCAAACATCGATCTCCAGATTCTTCAGTTTTGGTACTCAGACTGGCTCTCCTTGCTTCTCAGCCCACTGCCGACATACTGTGGGGCATGGTGATTGTGTGAGTTAATACTGAATAAATTCCCCTTTATATACATATTTATTCTATTAGTTTGGTCCCTCTAGAGAACCCTGACTAATACAGGATTTCAACATATAAACTTTAGGAGAATGCAAACATTTAGACCATAGCACCCTCCTGCAATAAACACTTAGACATTGTCAACAAAATGGTGCAAATTTTTACAGGCATAGCCCAGCCAGTCATAACAAAAGAGAAATCCACTAGTGCTATGAGTCAAAATAGAACTATAAATGAGAGTAGAAGTGCATGAGCTAATACTGCCACTGGGGTAAGGGTGGCCCTTAAACTAGGGACTAGGGTGTTTAACACATGTTCAGAAACAGAAGACATGACCTTGGGCTCACCAGCAGTCTACCTGAGAATTGGTTGTAAAATCCATTAAAGCGGTACTTTCTCATGGAAGGAAGGGAGTTTATAAAACCAGCTCATCATAAAATGAATTCAAGAAAACATGTCCAACTATCTCTAGTCTCTAGTTGGAAAAAAATCCTCCAAGAATCTGTGAAATTAAAATCATAATCCTGTTTCACTTTTGGGAGTCAGGTTTGAATTTAAATTTCCTTTATGGTTTAGAGCCACAAGCTTTTCTATTAACATACAAATGATCCCAGGTCTGTGGTCCCCTTTGGGCACCTGGAAAATTCCAACACAGTTACTCTCTGGAGAGATATACCCTCACCTCAGGCTGCACAGGAAGATGAGCTTACTACCCCAAAGCACAAAACATAAAATAAAATGATCCACCACAAGTAAGAGGGAACAGATGTAAGAAACAGCTGATAAAGATCTTCTACCATTTCAATTAATGGAACCATATGATATCAACTACAAAATCAGTATTTTTTTTTTTAGAAAAAAACAAAGACACAAGCATGCATTAAAACCATAAAAATGACTAAAATACATTGAAATATATCCGGTAGATAAAAATCAAAATTAAAATAGTCATCTGATAAAAAATACAAGCAATGAAATAGCACTTTAGATACAACCAAGCAGGGAATGGGTTGAGTAGGGCCTTGGGTCCCTTATTTGAAAACTATGGGCCAAGCCCTATTCTGCTGTTTCTTTTTCTCCCCTGTACTTGAAACTAGACTGGGCCGAGGAGAACAAGCACCACTTCCTGAATACATCCCTATATGGTTGCTCTAAATCATTCATTTAGCAGAACGGCCTTGAAATTCTTTGATGTTAGAAATCTTCTGTAACTTTTCTGCAGAAACAAATGATCACCTGTTAATTGACTCTGAGATGGTAAAATCTGTCAAATATCAGAAAAGATTTGATCTTCTAGTCTAACATTTCAGACTTTGGAACATAACATCTTGTTTATGGCCTGGTATGTAACTTCTTTTAGGGACAGAGGATGCATTAATACGTGGATGGACAAATGCAATGGACAGCAAAATTCCCAGTTTAGGATAGAAATCTAACTCACACAAAAACTGCTAAGTCTATCAACCTACAGATTTTCCTGAAAGCTAACAGCCTTCTAAACTGACAGAATAGCAAATACTCCAAATACTCTGCATTATTTCATTTAAACTTAACAGAAATATTAAGATTTAGAAACCGTTTTATTTTTAAAAGTTACAGATAAGAAAAGTGAGGCCTGTAGAAGCTATTTTATCCACACATAAGCAGATCTCAGTTTTTTTGTTTGTTTGTTTGTTTGAGATAGCGTCTTGCTCTGTCGCTCAGGCTGGAGTGGGGTGGCGTGATCCCGGCTGATTGCAACCTTCATCTCCGGAGTTCAAGCAATTCTCCTGCCTCAGCCTCCTGAGTAGCTGGGATTACAGGTGCACACCACCACACCCAGCTAATTTTTGTATTTTTAGTAGAGACGGGGTTTCACTATATTGTCCAGGCTGGTCTCAAAGTCCTGACCTTGTGATCTGCCTGCCTCTGCCTCCCAAAGATCACAGTTTTTAACATCAAAGCTCATGGACTCTATCTCTATACTCCACGACATTCCTTTCCTTGAATTCTGAATCATAATTAACCAAGTTTAACACTGCAATCCTGAGCACCCAGGCTGGAGTTATAAGACCACCTGTCAAATGCATTTGAATGTTTTGTTTCTTTGTTTTGTTTTATTTTTTTCCCTAATCTAGCAATAAAGAAACTAACAGCAAAATTCAAATCTACCACCCCCTGCTAGGGTCAGCTGTTCTGTGAAAACATGGCTGCTGAAAACTCTCACTTCAAATTTCACCCAAGGTTCAGGGTATGGCAAAAGTGTGTCTCTCCTCAGGCTTCTCTGGGGCCTCTTCAGCTACACAGAGCGGTGGCTATGTGTGAGGATATTAAGAGTTCATCACTGAGAAAGAGACAGTGGGACAAGAGGGACACAAAGGTCATAGAAAGCAACTCCCGTGTTAGGGTAGGTGTAAAAGTAAATGGCAGAAGCCTGGACATGGTGGCTCACACCTCTTATCCCAGCACTTTGGGAGGTCAAGGCAGGTGAATCACTGGAGGTCAAGAGTTTAAACCCTGCCTGGCCAACATGGCGAAACCCCAACTCTATTACAAATACAAAAATTAACTGGGCATGGTGGTGGGCACCTGTAGACCCAGCTACTTGGGAAGCTGAGGCAGGAGAATCACTTGAACTTAGGAGGCAGAGGTTGTAGTGAGCCGAGATCATGTCACCGCACTCCAGCCTGGGCGACAGATCCAGACTCCATCTCAAAAAAAAAAAAAAAAAAAAAAAAAAAAAAGGCAGAAAGGAAACAGGAAATATCCTGTCACATGGACATGGGTGGAAAGGACGCTGGTGTAGAAAGGGCTCCACTGAAGGGGCAATAATAAAAACTAACTTTAAGAAGTACTTAAAAATCTGTCTCTCTATAGCAAAGCTTTTTCCAGGTCTCTATTCTCATTCTAACATTTTTCTAGGACCAATGGAAGGAAGAACAAAATTATCCATGTATTAATATTTATAACTCTCTAGGCTTCCAGGTGTTTTTGTTGTTTTTGGGTTTTTATTATTATTATCAATCTAACCTCGAAAATCACTACATATTATTTTAGCTACTATTTCTGAGCCTTTGCACATGGCTGGTACAGAGCTGTGTTCTTTAGATATATTATTGCCTGTGAACACAACAATCCCACAAGATCATGATTATTGTCTCTCTTTTATAGACAAGGGAAGTGAATCCAAAAGAGATTCACTTGTTAAATAGAAGAACCAGGATTTGAAATCAGGTTCTTCATTTTCTATGGCTTTGCTCTTACCGGCCATGATATACCACCTGCCCTTAGCAATAAGGTGTCAAGGAACCAGAACAAAGAGGGTACTATGGGAAACTGTTTTGAGAAATGCTGGGTTTATATAATTAAACTACCTGACATGACAATATGCATAGGAAATCTCCCACAAGAGCAGAGAATATGGTGTATTCCCCAAATTTGTTTGATCACAGGGTCTTTTTTATAGCATATCTTGTAAGATAACTGTTCTATAAAGCACACATTGGGAAATATTTTCATAGGCTGATATCTCACTGGAGCAAATCCTACTTAATTATTATAACCAACATATAGGTTCCCAGAGTGCACAGAATAAGATAATCACCCCCCTTATAGAGTACTGCTTTGGCTAAGCTTCTTTCTGTGTGCATATGCTCTGAGTTTCCATGAATGTCTAAAAGAAACCTGTCTTCATATAATTCCATGTTGTGTGGGGAAGGTTAATGGCGCCCAGAGTTTTTTCTCCTAGAAATTTTGTGATTCTCTTTTTCATTTTTTTCCACTCAAATACCATAGAGACTTTTTTTTTTTTTTTCCTATGCGTGGCTTTTAACAGAGGCACTTAATTGGTATTTTTGAGGCCTTTCCTTGAACTCAACTTTCAAAACAAAACTGTGTTAAAGTTACCAAAAATAAAAGTGAAAGAAGACTTGACTTTATACTTTTTGTCAAAATGAGAAAGAAACACTGCCAAGTTTCTCACAAGTGGCCAGTCATTTCTAAAGCTGTTTTCCCCACCTGGACCAAGCATACTACTGATATTCAGAACCTGCTTCTCTACATGTTCCCCTCAACTTGGTGGCAATAATTGCAATGTAGATAATTGATAATTAAATAAAAATGGAATAAATATTGAACATGGAAAAATGGAGAAATGTTCTCTAACAGACGAAGGAAGGAACAGACTTGCGATATTAAAAGGGAAGTGAGGGTAGGGTGTTCTGTCTTTGTATAATATCAGAGCTAGGTTTCTACTCTTTAGTGGTCATTTTAATACCCTGTTTATGAACAATAGGAAAGAAAGAAGAATACTCATTGCTCTTCTCTTTGAGGCTTCAGAGTTCTTACATACAATACCATCATTCTTGGACCCTGGAATCATAAAATGTATGAGTAAAAGTGACCCTGGAAGTCATCCAATCCAATGATTTAAAACACCGTGTTCCATGCAGTCAGAGGAGAGATGCAAAGGAACCTCTGGGGTTTAGGACTCCGGGTCCCACCTTTCACTTCAGGGAGAGCAGCTCCATGTTCTTATTGGGGGAAAAAATAAAATTGTGTTAAGCTGGGTCTTCTAGTCAACATGGCATTTGGAGTTCATGCTATTGTCTCTGTGATCTGCATCTAAGATCTGAAATGTCAAAAATGTGGTTTTGAGTAAGTACAGCAACACGTTCACGATAGAGAATAGGAGGAGTGTAAGAGAGGCCAAGAGAAGGTGGCATTTAATTAAAGGAAGGAGTAGCTCCAGAGACTTGAAACTATGGGTAACAGCAGTGAAGGGCCTGGAGGCAATACCATGGGCATTTCCTACCACTGGATGGTAATGCTGAGTACACAAGGAGCAGAAGGGTATTGATGGGGCTGAGAAGTGGCCAGGCTATGTGAGCCATCCCCACTTTAAGCTGTTAGTAACACAGTTGTAAATAGAGGGACCATTTCCAGGTAGGAGACAAGGCAGAACCCAAGTGGCCAGAAATCCGGAGAGATCAGTGGGAAAAATCCTTCTCTTCCTGCTACATTCCACCCATTCCTTAATCCTACTAAAACCGAGAGGGAAAGACTTCGGTAGAAGCTTCCACCCTTTAAAAAGTTAGCTGACGGTCTTGAAGTTAAGGTCAACTATAAACATAAGCTATGGACAAGAATTACAGGTATGTGAGAACTAGCACAATGAAAGGGAGAGAATAAAGAGGGGAAAATGCTGATAGAAAATGCAGACAAGAAATTTAGAATAAGCATAATTAACGTTATCAACAAAATAGGTAAGCGGAGCTTCTATGAAACAAAATTAAGAGGTTGTATAAAAGAAGCAGCAGGAGATCTTAGTAATGAAATTGACACGGTTATATAACGAAAAGAATAACAGGAACCACAGAAGAGATAGACTGAATAACAGAACGGACAGAGTCAAGGAGAAACTGGTGATCGAGAAGAGTAAAAATCTCTCAGAATGAATTTCTGTAACATGAGATGCACTCCCAGATCCCCTTCAAGAAAAAAACTCACTGTCCAGCTGCTGGACTGTGCTTAGCTGATAGCCTTCAGCTAGTAGCATCGTAAGCATCCATCCCAGCTTTTGAGTCAAGATCATGCTATTCTCAGGGCAGCCTCTAGCCAGTGACTGAGCAAGAGAGTGGGAAGCTGGGGATTCTTTCATGGGTGACCTTGACAGATCCCTGACAGGCTGTCAGGGACTGCCAGGTTAAAAATAATATGCTGACAGCTCCCTCACCCACCCAATCCTGCCACTCCCTTTTAATTTCACAGGTGTTACTCACCGTTCAAACTTTTCAACTTTGCCACAGCATCCTATTCCTGGAAATCCAAAGTACCACAGCATCTGAAAGGTATAGGAAGATTGAAAGCACAAATGAGAACCCAAGAAACATGGGGCAAGCAAGGACTCACAGGTATTGGGGGAATAATGTCCCAAATCCACAACTTAATCCCTGGAACGTGTGACTGTGTCACAAAATAAAGGTAAAATAAGAATGCTATATGCAACTAAATTGTAACTTGAATATGAGAGATAAATAATGATATTTATGGGCAGACAAGAACTTAAAAAAAGCACTAGCAAAAATATTTCTAGTGCATGATTAAAGATATACCAGAGGTTGAGTATTCCTTATCCAAAATACTTGGGAACATAAGTGTTTCAGATTGTGTATTTTTATAGATTTTGGAATATTTGTACATACTTACCAGTCAAGCATCCCCAATTTGAGAATGTAAAATATCAAAACATTCTGATGAGCATTTCTTTGAGTGTTATGTAAGCACTGAAAAAGTTTCTGTTCTGAAACATTTTGTATTTTGGTTCTTTTGGTTAAAGATACTCCACATGTATAAGAATAATGAATACAAAAGGAAGTCATGATAGGCAATAAGTAATTGTGAGTAAAGAAAATAACACATTGGTGTCTAGATTAGACATTAAAGGTAAACATATGCACTTTTTTCTCTATAACAATCTGGAATTCAAATTCCAATGCTTCCAACCAGGTGATGGGGGTCAGAGAAGAAAGCATAACTGATTTCTCTGTCTTTGATAGATAACTGATTAACCTTAGATGTTGCTAGAAAAAAGTATATTAATAGAATGTTTGATAACAATTGTGGAAAACTCCTTAAATAATAGAAACCAAATAAGTAACTTTCAAATTAGAATAGGAAAAAACAGAAACCAAAACTGTATCAATTTAAGAGAAACAGGAAAGTGATTATTAAAAAAAGAAGAAGGTAAATAAACAAAAAAACTAATAACAAATACAGCCAGTAATATGTTACTTACAAGAACTATTTATCTCAAAATAAAGGAGAAAAACATATATTGGAACATATAAACCAAAAGAAAGCTTGTATAGCAATATTTATATCAAATAAACTGAAATTTAGGGCAAAAAGTTTTATTATAATGGAGAAAAGAAAATATTTCATGGTAAGAAGCCTAGCAATATACAAAGAAAATGAATCATTTACGATTTTGTCTCATCTAATGATATAAAGTCCAAATGTTTCAGCAAATTCCAAATAATTATGCATTATACTGATTATATTATCTTATCAAATAATTAAATTCAAAATGAAACAAGAAGCTCAGTAAAATTTCAATATTGTAGACTAAAACTTGTTATTAAGAATATTTTCATTGTTTAAAAATTTTGAAAACCCATTAGCTGATTCTATTTTACAAGTTGGGGTAAAGGAGAACTTATTGACACAAAAATCAGGTGTTCAAGCCCAAACAATGCAACAAAACTAAGGCACTGGAAATCCTTGTCAACAAAATCCAACTAGAGAAAAAAATGTTTTTAATATAAATTGTATATATGAAAACCATAAATGAAATTAAACAAGCAAATAAAACCCAAACAGAGAAGATTCAGCCTCTGCTACCAGTGCTGTGTTTTTAGTATGGTATAAGGCCCTCTGGTTTTAAAGTGAGTGTCAAAAAGGCTGGGAGAAGTTTAAACCCTGGGGTGGAGAGTGGTGACACCAGAATTGCGATAATGCTGGATAATAGGGAATAACTATGACACTGGAGTACATATTTAAGTTTGAGGATCATTTTTAACTGTAATGCATGAAAATGAGACCTTTTTTTCTTTTCAGCTTCTTGGTAAATATTTATTCTTAATTTTTTTTTCCTTCATGAGCACCTTTTATTTTCCATATGAAACTCAAAGTTAGAAAGCAGTGGGGTTAACATGATCATTAGTGCCACATGTTCTAAGGAGAAAAGTAAAGGATCCCCAAAATAGCTGTCCATCAATGGAGAGTCACTGCTATCTTGGAGAGACAGCAACACCAGAAAGGAGAAAGAGGCACAAACCACACCTGCAGAATTAGAGGAAGTAAGCAGGGAGGATGCAGAGGAACAATGCTACGTTTCCTGTGGAAAAAGTCAGTCCCATCTGCTTTTGAAGGATGATGGAGAAGACATAATAGGTAGAATGTTTTACTTTGGAAGCCTCTGAAGATGGAAGGTTGTAGACTGGCTTGGTGAGAGGGTAAGGAGCATAAGAGAGAACCATGTATGGAAATTAACAGCTGTGTTGCCATGATGATTGCTGACTGATGACAAGAGAACCTGATTTTAGACTCAAGGGGGCAAAATAACTATAAATACCCAATATGTATAGAATCATTAACACTACCATGATCAGCTCTGATACTGATCTTTGAGGACGATTGAGGAGCATGGTAACCTGTAAGTTGCTCCTGATGTCCTACAGAAGCATAATTGAGAGGGAACATCACACACACACAGGCTGGTAAGGCTGTATTTTGAATTTCTGTAAGTGGAATATATGAAAAACACTCTCCAACACCCACGCCTTCCTGCTGTCTTGGGGAAAAAAAATAGAAGAGACATATGGTTTAGGGTTGCATATATATTTCATTTGTAAAAGAGAAGCCCAATAACCTGGGTACATGAAGCAAAGAAAAGCTGAAGGCAGTGGGTGGAGAAAAGGCTGTGTGGCACTCTGGGAAAAGATGTGTTTTAATGAGATAATATTGAATTGAACTTACGAAGTCTAATGGGCTAGTCTTGTTGCTTCCGCTAGCTATGACAAGTCAATTATTCCTTCTTAATTCAGTGTCCCTGAAATATAAGAGACTGGACTGATTTATCTCTGAGGTCCCTGAAAGCTCATTCTGCTGCCAGCACAACTGCTTAATGAATTGTATATCTTTGGACCCATTTGAACTCATTACACAGCCATTCTGAACCTCAGGTTTTATGGTTACACACACAGGGAAGTACACATTACATACACACACACTTTATTTTGGTTCTATCTGAAATCAACGTCTTAGGAAGATGTCATATACATTAATCACTTAAAGAGTGCATTATATGCCAGGTATTGTGTTACGAACTTTGCCTATATTTGTGCATTTTGCTGTTGTTATTCCGACAACCCTGGGAGACCTTTAAGGACTGATACTACTATTTTCCTTTTTAAGGGTGGAAAACTAAAGCTCAATGCCATCTGCTCTGTGGGGCAGATCCAGAATTCAAAACTGGCCCCGGCTGGTTTCAAAATCCATCCTATAAATCACCTGCTTTGTTGGTCTGATAGGTCACAAAATGTGATGAAATGTAATTCCTTTTGTTGAGACATATTTCAGCTCTAACTAAAGACAATTCAGACTTAGATATTTCCCTTACTCAATTGTAGAATCCATTGTGGTTGTATGTCAGTGAAGATGAATGGAAAAAGACATATGGAAGCCCTTATGGAAACGTTTACCTGACAATCCAGTTTGAAGTATGTTTTACATACACGTGTAATAAATGTATCCCTTCCTTTTAAACCAGAATATCTACTGAAAATATTAGTGCAATCATTGGGCTAAATTATAATTGTACCAAATGGGCTCAAATTTATATGGATACACACATTCAGCAATTTCATGGAAAATTGCTTCCAAAATTACATCTCTAGAAGGGACCTCCATTAATAATGCTCCTTGAGGCCACATAAATTCCTTTAGGATCTTTTGCTTTATGCAATTAGATGCACTGGAAAGCATCCGGCTTCTTAAAGGTAGACTTAGTTAATGAAAACAGAGTGGGATTTGAAAAATAATGACTCTAAGATCGCTATGGACACAGTAGATGCTCCCACAACCAAAGAAAGATGGGTGTCCAGTGAGAATTTGACCCACATCTGCACAATTATGATAAGGATAATGATAATAAACATTTAAACAGTGCTGTGCTGTTTACCAAATGTATGTAATTCCATAAACTCTTGTAATCTTCAGAGCAACTGAGAGGTGAATGGGAACAGATCTTTATCCCTTCCTTTGTATCAATGGTGAAATCAAGTCTCAGAGAATTACTGATCTGATCAAAGAAATGGCTACTGCATAGTATAGTTGGGAATTAAACTTTCTTAATTCTAGAGGAAAAGATATGTAATTTTTTGGTATTTCTTGTGGAGCAGGAACTGGCTTAGAATTGTCCATATCATTTCATTCTATCACTGATGGACTTTTGCTATGAGATGAGAAAGAGAGTAGGTGAGAACGAGAGAGAGAAAAAGAGCTATTCAAGGTCACCCATTTGTTTTCTAACAAATGTTTATTGAGTTGTCATGAGGTATTCTTGGTTCACTAAAAACAATGATGGACAAGATGAACAAGTGTTAGTAAATTTATGGGTCAGAAATTAAACCTAGATTCACATGAACATCAAATCCTTTTCCCCCTCACTCATCCACAGAGATTTCTACTATCCCCCTTCATCTTTTTAACTGAAAGTACAAAGCATCCTGTGAAAGACCACAAATAGATGTTTGCATTTCTGCGGCCAGACTAGAAGACCAAAAGCCATCAAAATCCAGAATGATGGCAAATAGTGGTGGAATTTCAAGCAGACTTGTGGGAATCAGGGAATAGAATTTGAGTTGAGTACTTTGTCTGCTGTTTCAAGCTGATGACCTTCTCCTTTTCAAGAAACCAGACTTCTGCCTTCTTTCTCCCTTTGGGATTAGGTACAAAACTGTAATGACTGATTCTTTCTCAGTTCAAGTGATCAATAAATGCAACAAGGATGGAGGAGGAACACTGCTTTCTAGAAAGAACTAGGTAAAAGTCAGTGGTGGTTAGACTTTTTGAAATTCTCCTTCAACTTCCCTGATCACAATGTATCTTTTCTGGTCAGAGCTCTAAGAATCTTAAGGTATCATTAGTAACAGAATTCAAGAAACTTTAGGGTAAAAAAAAGTGTCTTGTATATTTCTGCCTCATTGACTCTCCATCTCATTTCCAATCTCATCTGAAAAACGTATCTTTTTCTCTCCTGACCGCATCTGCTAATTGTCCTCTCCCACGGCTATTATTTAATTGAAATATATGTGATCATTTTAACAAGGGTATTTAACTTCATGAGGTTGTAGAGATGTTGTTTTTAATAGTTTTAGGTTGAAAATGTAAGTGACTGAGCTTCTTAACTGGGAAGGGGCCTTATGAAAGTCCTGTCAATATTTTAGCTAGGAAAGAATTTCCTAGGCTTTTAAACCCATATCCCCAACAGTCCCCTCACCCCAGATTGGTTTAGCTTTAGATTTGTAGTTTATATTTAAAAAATAAAAAAAGTCTTATTTTAATTTCTAAATATGCATTTATATTATTTGTGATGCCTTTTCAAATTACATGGCATTTTCCTGTCCTTTCATCATCCCAAAGAGTCTGTCATGACACCTTCTCCACCCAGTTTCAAATATTAGCTTTACCACTTTAAATCTATGTGAACCTTGTAATGCTACTCAAATATTTGAAGTCTTAGCTTTCTCATCTTCAACATGGGAATGATATGCTCATCTCAAGTGTTCTCCCAGAATTAAATGATATTCTTTCTATGAAACTCCTGGTATAACAAAAGAGTTTAATCCATGTTAGTTATTTGTGAGTGAAGGAGAATGTGTAACTCTTGACTAACTTAAAATCAGAAAAGTTCTTATAACACTAGAATGCCGGATCCATGAACAATAAGACATTGCTTAATGCTCTACCCCAGCACCTAGAATTGTGCCTGGCCCACAATAGCTATCCAATTATCTGTCAATGGATAAATATAATTTACCATTACACTGTTACTTTACAATTTGGAAACCTATGATCTCATTTGGTTCCCTTGACATTGTTGCACACAAATATGTCAGAAACACCTGACATATTTGTCAGAAACATATGGACCAGCAAACACCTGACTGGACCAGCAAAAAAATATGATTCACCATTAACCCTATTTCTTTGGAATTTTTCCTGGAGACCCATGGTAGAGTCTAGATCACCTTTGATGCTTCCCTTCTTTTCAACATACAGAGCCAGTACCCAATCCTCACAGTTGTGCCTCTTAACTTTTCTGAAACTATTCCTCCTGCCATAAGTCAAGTTGTTGGTATTCTTTACCTGAACTGCTATAGCAAACTTGTCTGTCTTTCAGATGCCACTGCCACTCCTTCACTTGCTCACTCTGCAAAAATCTGTAGAGCTTCTACAAGGAGAAAGGCATTGTTAAGTCCCTACGGAAAGTGGTAAGCCAGATATGGCCCTTGTACTTACGCATCTTCCATTCTAGTGGATCTTCTTGGGATATTATGTTGACTTCTTTCTATTCCTTAGTGATAAACTCCTCCCAATTACATACAGTATTACTTGACATACAATTTTAAATCCTTAAGTCTCAGGTATCCTTTCCCTCTCCAGCCTTATCTTCTTAACAATCTATTTTGCTTTCTGCCATCAATCTTGACGTATAATACTCAATGCCAAGTCAAATTTCTGTTTTTTAAAGCCAAGAACATGTTATACATGTTATGCTTTTTTGATACTCATGGACTTACTGTATTATCTATCTGGAATGTTCTGCTCAATTCATTTTTGCCACTATCAGAAGTGATTACAATGGTAATAGCTCTACTTTGAGGGATTTCTCTCTGAGAAGCACAATGCTAAGTATTATATGTGGACATACTTACATACATTCACACATAATTTCATCTCATGTAATTCTTAAAAGACCTTTTCATTTATGAGAACATGTAAATTTCAGGAAAATGGGAAATTAATTAACTTGCCCAAGGTCATGCCGATAGCCAGTGACAGAATATCATTCCAAACCCTATTTGACTCCAAAGTCCATGTGTTTAACTGCTCTGCCCTGTGACAAGTGAGCTTCTATAATCGTTCAAGGCTTAATCCAAGGGCACTTCATCTCTGAAATCTTTCTTGACTTGCCTAGGCAAAGAGAGCAGTTATTTTCCTTTACATTTACCTTACATATATTTCTATGGTGGTGCCTTTTGCATGTATCTTATATAAACACCTTCACTCGCTATTTGTACAGAAGTCTGTATCTGCTGTTGGATTGCTTCAGGTTACTGATTCAGAGCTATTCTTCCCCACATTCCCTGGGCCTAGCACAGTAGCCAGCCAATGATGGGTTTACAATAAGTGAATGATGAATGAATGACCTGGCTGAAGCAGCACTTCCTGTTTGGAGCAGAGTGCCAATGAGAGAGAGCAAAGGGAAATAAGTGGGAGAGGTGGGTGACAGCAGTTAATGAAGGCTCTGCTCACCAGGTCATCGTGCATGAATTTGACCTGATTTGAGAAAAACCTGATCAAAAATTGCTTGCAATAGTGGAGGCAAAACACAAACACAAAACAAAAACTCTGCTCAGTGCAGTTTATATTTTTCATCCAGTTGTTTTGGCATTGCACTGACACTTGAGCTACAGGTCGGGGCTAAGTTCACCTGGGTTTAATTGGAAAGTACATAGGCTTGTTTTGGGAATGCTCTAGGGAGCAGCTGAGCAAGAGACTTCTGCTATCAAGTTGAAAAATAGCTGTATGAGAATTTTAAAAATCAACAAACCCCACTGTGTTCTTCAGCAATATGCCTTTCATTTTCTGTGGCCATGTCTGGTCTCTTTTTAGTTTAAGATGAAGAATGAAGATAACGTGCATTGATTTGGTCTAACAACGGGTTTGGGAGTGATTTGTAAAACAGGTAGCCCATCAGCAGCAGAATGATTACATTAATGGCCCCAATTCTTTTACCCTCAAATCCATACCCTTTGTGTGACAGCTTTGCAGTGTCTCTCACTCTGATTCTGAACCTAGTCACATGACCGGATAGGTAACCAGTTGTCCTAATTTTAGCACTGAAGATCACACACCTTAGGAAGCCCCTTGGACCAAGGGAAACCCTTCAGCTACACAAAGATCAGGATGATTGGTCACTCCACTGGCCAATGGGAGGTCAGGAGAAGAGACACAGGCAGAGACTAGCAACACACTTGCTAGGTAGGCTTGTCCCCATTATTATACCTCTTCTATCACCATGAAAACATGTCCAGAATCCCCTGCAGAATGGTAAGAAACACATGGAGGAGAGTCAAGTCATTCCAGTTGCCCCAGACCAAGACAGTCAAGATACGCTACCAATCCAAGGACTCTTAGACCTTGTGGGTAACATAGAGATATATTAGTCATGGATCCAGGCCACAGAGACGTGTAAGTATGCAAATATAAGCAGAATAGTAAGTAGCCTTCACATACCTGAGAGCTATCATTAGAAGAGAGCAGATTCATTTTGTCTGTGTTCAATGAATAAAATTATGATCAGTATGTAGAATCTACAGGAAGACAAATGTAGATAAAATTAGATTTCTTTATGAGAAAGAATTTTCTAGCTATCACAGCTGCTGAAAGCTGTTCAAAGTTCGCTCCTTAGTGAAGTAATGAGCTAACTCACAGTGGAGACATTGATGCAGAGGCTGGAAAATGAGCTGACAGAGGTGCTGTAAAGTATTCAACTCAACTGGTGGGCTGAGCTCTGTGCTGGACACAGGAATACAAAGATGAGCCTCTTGAAGAACTTACAGTAAAGATGGAGAAGTAAATGAGGACCTTTCATGAGGGTAAGTGCAAAGCAGTAGCTAACAACCACACAGAAGTAGTTCCAAGGAAGGATTTGTGTGTGTGTGTGTGTGTGTGTGTTTGTGTGTATCTTTAGGGGAGTAAAATTGTTGGGTGGGAAAACTTTTCCTAAGTGACAGGTAAGTTTGGTGAGTTCGACAGGTGAGTTTTGAAGAAAAAAAATCTGCCAGAAGGATTAGGGCTAGATTGGGGCAGTACTGATTTATTGCACCTGGTGCAGAATGACAACTTGTGGTCCCTAGCACGAAAATTATTAAAAATTCAGAACAGTGATAGCTTGTGGTGTGTCTCTATGGGTACAGTGTGGATATGGATTTGCAGATGCTACAATGGAAAAGGTCAACACAACAGAGGAGATGGTATGGTGGGTTTGTATTGTGTCAATTTAGTTAAGCTGGTATTGACTTTCCAAGCA